>NC_048603.1:19061097-19407763 GCF_003668045.3 Cricetulus griseus
TGAGCTAACAGATGGGAAGTCTGAGTCATTGGCCAAGCAGTTTTGAACCTAATACAAGTTTTGGTGTATTCATTTGGGCCCTAACTCAGGCAGGCGGCAGGCGGCTGGCATAAAGCTCACATGTGACGGTGGGGCTCAGGCAGCTTTTGGCAGAAAGATTTGTCATAACACACTGGGGTAGAAAGGCCCCATTAACTGAAGCTAAGAGAAGTACTTAAATATCTCTAGTTGTAGGTAGGAAAGCACAGCTTCAGATCAGCACTTAATAAGGCCAGGGTAATAAGTGTAGAAACGATATTTGAAGTTAAGTTTCACTTTACATCCTAACTTTCCCTAAACTTCATAAGGCTAAATTATTTTTAAAAGGAAAAAACCCAACTTTTCATCATCTGTGTTCAGCAATAAAAATATCTATTTTCTGATCTTCTTAGAAGATGAGAAATAAAATTATTAGTGATTATTCATGGAATCTCAATTCTCATTTATAGTAATCATCATGGACAATTTCAAAATGAAATATGATTTATATTATAAATAGTAAAAGAGAGACTTAGAAATTTCAGCATGAAGTAATTGATAAACTCAATTAAATTGAATTTTCTGACTCTTTTTAAGTGTTAAGACATTAAGGGCTGGTGCTAGCAGTCCTGAAACTATGTACGAGGGACCTGAAGCATCCATCATACTAGAAAATTCTAGACATTTATAAAATTCTCTGACACTATGCATATCTGACTGAAACCAAAGTTCTGGACTGGAAACTGACATGGTAGAATTTGGAAATACTTAGTAAGCATATAGACACAAACAGGAAGACAGTTCAAAATGGTCTTTTACAAACACACCGTGAGATTAAGATTAATAACTTTAGCCCCAAGCCATTTATATAGCCCCCACCTTGACAATACCAACATTTGAGATTCTTAGCAAGTTTACTTGAAATATGATAAACACAAAATTCAAATGTTTTATTGTTTTTTGACTGAATAAAGTTTAAACCCTGAGGCCATGTGTTTGATCTATACATAAATATGCTTACTACCAATCCTGATGACCTGAATTCAATTACAGAAACATGTCTATTAGAAAGAAAGAACTTGCTCATTTGAGCTATCTTCTAACCTCACATCAAACAACTTTGCATACATTCCCCAACACATGAACACAGAAAAAAAAATAGATGACTAGGTAAATAAAAATGTAAAATTATAAAGACTAAATTTTCATTTGAATTTGTAATGAATTTGTTACTAAATTTTCCTTGGTCTCTTCTTTCTTCTAGGAAATATAGGCTGATGGCAACATTGGACATCATTTGAGGATTGGAAAGACATTTGTTGTTTGCTAATAACCAGAAATGTGGGAAGAAACAACCACAAATCAAATTTTAATTCTCAGAGGTCATAAGGCTACTGATATGGAAATAAGAGTGGTAATCTAATAATGGGAGGTTGATCATGTCTTTAGTGGCTGGAGATTTCCTTAGAATTCAGGGGTTACTACTTTGCTCTCCTTTTATGATTCTTTCTAATCATTGCTATGATGAATGTCAACTACAGTGATAGTGGGGGGTGGCAGGAGGTATGTGACTTCTTTGAGGAACAAATCTTGAAAATAGTACAAATGGCTCTCCTTGCAGAAAGACCATGGAGACCCTGACCCACTTGACAAAGACCTGTGGAAAGTTCTGTGAATTATTCTGGGCAGGAACCATGATTGCGTGTGCTATGTGTTCTTGTTTTCAATATGCCAGGCATACTGCTGGCCTACATTAGTCATAATAAGTCATGGAGTTTAATATTACATATTTGTATAACTGCTCTAGAAAGAATGATTTTTAACCATGAGTCTTTGAGAAATGATGTTAAATAAATGATATCAAAATTAATGGGAACAGTCTAGGAACAAGGAATGAAGTAGAATTGTAGAAACCCACAGTTCTTTCATTTCTAGTAACTGTGCCAATGCCCTGAGAAGTCAAGAGAAATAGACATAAGGAAAGGGATAAACAATGCTAACTACTAAGAGGAAGTTTCCAAATTATGTTGCCTATAGGATAAATGGAAAAACCTGGTATATCTCCAGAAGAGACAAAGTAGTACAGAATGTAGAAGGTATTGATCCAACTTTGGCTGGTGAGTTGGTCATGAGAACATAGACCATACCAGATATAAATTATTAACCACAAGAGATAAAACTGTTCCTCAGTTTGCATAACACTATAACTATACATGCTGCCAACTGGGAACACTGCTCTACCTGTAGTTGTGCCTAGTTAGAGAAGTTCCTTTGTAGCTTCCAAGCCTGCTTAGGCTTCTAACAGTAGAGATATAGATAAAAAGGTAACGGTACCAGTGGGAGAGTTGGGGTTGGAAGTGAAAAGAATCAAGGAATAAACTGGTAATTATTGTAACCATTTTTAGAAGTTTAGGAAGCAAAAATTGTTCATGCAAACCACCGAAACTGTGTTAAGACAACCCAGGCTATCCAGGGGCACGTGTTTAAACAACAGGTGGTCACAATTTCTTTATGGCACTTACTTTACACATCCATCAAACCTATCTTGAACAAGGCTTCCAGCAGTGGGTGGGTGTCACTTAGCATGCAGATGACCTTAAATGGAAGTAGAGGTGGCCTTGCCATCACTTGGGCAGTGTCTTGCAAGTCTATGCTACCCCATTAACAAGGAACTTCTGGCCTTCAGACAGTCTGTCCTGAAAGATCAACAGGATTAGGACAAGTTAGAAATTCAACTAAGTCACCCGGACAGTTGTCATTGTAATAAACTCTTAGTTTTCACAGTTGTTGATGGAGTGTGTGTGTGTGTGTGTCTGTGTGTGTGTGTGTGTGTGTGTGTGTGTGTGTGTGTGTGTGTTTGTGTATTGCTAGAGATTGAACCCAGATTCTTGTGTAAGCTACACAAACACTTTAAACCAGATACACACAAACTTGGGGAGTAAAAGTTTTACTTTTCTAACACTTCCACATCATAGTCCATCATGGAAGGAATTCATGGCAGGAAAGCAAATAGGGCAGGAATATGGAGACAGAATCTTATACAGAGAACACAAAGGAGTCCTTCTTACTGGCTTGCTATTCATGTTTTGCTCCGTGTGCTTTCTTACGGAATCCAGGACTACCAGCCTGGGATGGCACCAGCTCCAATGACTTGGGCCTTACTGAATAAATCAGTAGTTAAGAAAATGCCCTACATGCTTGCATATGTATAGTCCAGTCTTAGGATGGCATTTTCTCAAAGGAGGTTCCCTCCTCTCATATGAGTCTAGCCTGTGTCCAGTTGACATAAAATCTATCCAGCACAGTGTCCAATCTGAATTTATGTATGCTCACTCTCAGTTTCATAAATATTAATGCCTATATCTGGGGCTGCAGATATTGGTCAGCTCATAGAGTGCTTGCCTAGCATGTGAAATTGTAGGTTTGATATCTAGCACTGCATAAACCATGTATGGTCATATACACCTGTGATTCCCAAACTCAAGAGGTAGAGATAAAAGAATCAAATGTTTGTAATTGTATAGTTCAAAGCTAGTCTGACATATCTAAGCCTGTCTCAAAGAAATGGATAATCCCATTTCTCCAAGAACAACATAACCATGGCATCATTAAACAGCAAATATTTAGGATAGCTAATTGGGCCTTATAACAAATAGGAGAAATCTTCATACCTAAGATGGACAGCAGGGAAGGCCTAGGCCCTAGGGGGATGGGAAAGGGACTCTGTGGGGGGCATGGGAGGATGGGAAGGAGAGGGAACTGGGACTGATATGTAAAATAAGATTGTCTCTAAATTAAAAAAAAGTTAAAAATAAATTAAGATGGACACCAAGGTGCCCTTATTTATATATTCCCATCTTTGTTAACTATGTGAGCTCCTCACATGCTAATTTCTCTTAATGATTAAATTCTGGCCACAAAGATCATACATTTATGGTCACTGAAGGTTGCTAATACAAGGCTTGATAGACTACTTCATTGGTAATCTTGATATAATTTGTAGACAGAATAGTAAATACTGCCAGATACCCTTGCATCATCTCCAAGATCTTGGCCCAGTTCTTAGTAAAGCCTGTGGTAGGATGGGAGATGCATACACTGAGATCCACTTCCTACACATCCTAACCCTGGTTTTATTGTTGTGTATCTGGAATTCTGGAGTATTATCCCCATTTCCCTACACTCAGAATCATGCTTTATGAAATTAAAAACTTAGACAATAGGATGATGAAGATTCCTACCAGACCTAGCATGAGTCTAAAAAAGAAAGATTTAGCAGATAATAAAGATATATTATATAAGGTGAGATAAAATCCAATCACTGGCATCTTGTACTTCACAGAAAAGTATGAATTGTTCCCCTGCAGACACAGATGTAATTCATTATACTGTAGATAAATTCAGAAATGTAATTTGCTCTGATTTAGTATTACGCTTAATTGTTTTGAAGACTAATGCAATACAATCAGTCTTGTGCTCTGCTTTGCTGATATATTTAAAAGTTACCTCTGTACCAATTTGCCTGGTGAAGTTTCTCTTCAGGAAAGACTTCCTGGTTTCTGGCCTCAAAACAAAGAGAAGGAGAAATGGCCACACTCAGAGATCTAATTTGAAAAGATACTGTGTTTTATATTTTTTCAGAACATACTTTATGAAAGCCAACTGCTTGCATTCAATATATACATATGGTTTCTGATGCTCATAACTACAGAGAATGCTGAACCCCATCTCACAAAGGAACATGCTGTGTTAAAGCTGAGTTTGCCTTAAGAAGTAAGAGGAAAAACACATTAAAACTCACATCTACTTGACTCTGCATCCATCATGGAGAATGTTATAGTCTGACTGCATCATGGCTATTGTTGTATCAGAATCAGAGCAGATATGTTAGAATCAGACCCTCAAGAGAGTGGCCCTCAAAAGAATGGACCCACAAATCATCTCTTGTGTCCAGGAGGAAGGGATAATAAAGAGTATGAGGCAACACAAGAGATGTTCAACTGTATCCCATAAAACAGTGTAGCAGGGACTCAGTGGGGAAGTGGGGTAGAGAATGCAAGAAGCACAAGAAGTTGTGCCCTCTGAAAGTTATATAAACACCTAAAAATTACTGAAAGACAGATGCTTTCCTACGTGTGTAGCTATTTATAAGTTGCCCATGTAACCCCTCATCAATGTTCCTCTAAGAAACACTAGTTAAAATCATTGGTTCGCCAAACTATAGTTTTATTCTATCATTGATGCCTATCTGGGATGAGGCAGTCAGCTCATCATTCTATACTTCAAAGTCAAACAAACAACCAGGCATGATGGCCTGTGCCTATAACCTCAATATTCAGAATGCTAATGAGGGTTCCCATGTGTTTCAGTTTGGCTTATGCTACATAGTGAGTTTCAGGACAGCCTTGGCTACAGAGCAACACTCTGCCTCACAAAACAAAATAACCAAATAAACCACAGAATGAAAATTATACAATAATAATGAAGAAAGGTACCTGCTAGTGACACAATGAAAAACAATCTATAACCAGCACCCTTTGTATTAAGGGAAAGGATTTTGCTATTTATTCTCACATGTAAGCATAATGTGCATTGTATGAAATAATGAAGCATGGGTAAATATCTCATTGCACCAGACAAAAGTTTCTGAAAAGCATCACTAAGCTCAACTGCCCTGTGAGGTATGATCAGGTTCTCCTATGCCTCCAGAAGCATAGCTTACTCTAGGTACCAAATGCCTTCACGGAGATGTATATTGCCTCTACACAGTCCTTTTCCTTCTGATCACATTTGCTATGGAACTACTGAGTGATTATGCCATGTTGCTTCAAATCAGGATGATTATATTTTTCCCTATGAAGGGCGGGGGAAGAAGGTGAATTATGTGTGTCTGTGATGGGGATAAAACAAATAAGTTTGGATTTTGTAGTAATTTCTAAAATATCTCATCCACAGTCATGTTAGAGTATTAGATAATCTACCTTGAACCTAAAAAATAAACTGAGTATACTTTTCAGTTTACTTGTCTTATGAGAAACATGATTGCAGTGATGTCTTAAGATCATATAACTAGATAGAATTTGGTCTGTGAAACAACTGTATTTCTCCTTAAGTGTTGAGACACTTATTCTTTTGGTTTTAACTTTACCAGCCTTCATTTGTATTGTACACTGTTGTGCAATTGGAGAAAGTGTGGTTTAAATTTCAGTCTCGTTTACACACAAGCTGATTATTTCATATCTTCAGAATGGATAAATTTAGATGTCAACCTGGTCAGTCAAGGAATGCTATGAGAGCTGGTAGAAAACATTTCAAGGTGAAGAATTATTTCTTAGTATTGTGGTGATAGAGAGTGGGGAACACTGAAATCTCAATCACTGTGCTAAGAGACGGGCCTAGGGGCAAAGCAGGCAGGTGTCAATCAACCATTGCCAGAGTATAGGAAAGCAGAGTAAGGAAAAGACAATAGGACATTTATTTCTCATTTTTATGGAGGTCAAGTATCCATCTTCTCCTGCCTTAGACTCCAGACTTCATTGTCTTTTGGTGTTTAAACTCCAGAACTTCCACCTCAGGCTTATACTTGAGTCTTGCCCTCATTCTCACCTCATTACACCAATTTCTACAGGTGTTGAGCCTTTAAACACTGTGCCATGTTATAGGTATTCTTGTGTGTCCATAACACTTCCCCAGACTTACAGGAGACCACTCAAACAAGTCCTTTCATCTTTCCACCATGGATCTTTGATCCAAGAAGATCTTCTCAGTCCCTGTGAGTTAACTTAGGAATCAAGGGAGTTGATTCCTAAGTTAAATTCTTTCATCAGGTCATCTCTCTGTCTATAATACCGCTGTAATATTTCTTTAGGTTTCCATCTATCTACCATTTTCTGAAGAATGGCCTGGAATTTCCCTGGAGAACATCATCTAATACAATATTTAACTGAATTAAACTAAATAATGCATACCTTGTAACATCTTGTGGATGAAAAATAAATCACATGTATAGTATTTCCAGAACAATAGAAAATCTCCAAACTTTTAGCTACTTTTCTTTTCTGCCACTTTTACCACATCTTGCAAGTAATTATAAAAACTGGTACATTTATCAAATAGCACTTCTGATCAATACAGGATTTTTTGAACACATACAACATGCCAACTGATTGAAATACGAATGTCTCTTGCTTTTTAAAGAAATGAAAAACTTTCCCGACAAGTACACATCAGAGCAATGTATTTATTGTGAGCACATGCCTGGTTACATCAAATGAGCTATGAATGTTACTCAGAACTGTTTGATATAATGGCCATAGATAATAAACCCCAATAAGGATTAGAAAATTACTTTATTTGAAAGAAATTAGGTAGTCTACATTGAAAAGGAGTAAAACTAAGGATTTGGTTCTATATAGAAATGTTGTGTTTTATCCAGTCCTTTCTATTTAAATCTATGGATATCTGACAGATTCCCCCATGAGGAGAATGTTTTCCTCTGAGCATAGCATGGCAGTTGGAGAGAAGTAAGTCCATAGTAAATTAGAGAATTTTAGAAGGCCACAGAATCACAAGAGGTATGACTTTTGCATAAACTTTAAAAAGCACAGATGTATCTTCAACATAGCAAAATACTCCAGAATCCCATTTTTTTTGAACTACAGACACATATTATTTCTATGAATTGTGCAGATTCATTTAGCATTTCTACAGGCAGTCTTTACACAGATTAATCATCCATATTTGGTCAGCTGAGGTAATCTAGATAGTGTTCTGTTTTTAATAGGCTTCTGCAAATGTCTGACATCTCAATGGGATGACCAGTGTGATTCGTCACTGCCCCTTTGTCTCCTGTCTTCTGAGGTTAATTGTGAGAGAAACAGATAGCTAATGTACACGACCATTTGAAACTTGGAGTAAAAACTGAGAGACCCTGGAACAGAATAACTTTTTATAAATAAGGAGTGAAGATTTGAAAATGCTGATGCAGATACTGGTAATGATAGTAGTGGAGAGAGGGGTAGTGACTTTCTTCTATAACATTAATATATGTAGTACTCAAAATAATTATTTTGTTTGTGCATAAATCACAATTCTTTTGTTAAAATACTATAGGCAAAATTTAAAAGGAATAAAGAAAATGTACCTTTATAGCTACCACAACTAGAAGTACTAATGCAGAATTTGGCTTTTTTCATGCCTATATCCAAGGGTTAAAACAAGTAGTCATAGGGTCTTTCTCCACCTCTTTCTCCTTGGGTTTCCACTGAGGAAGTCACACTGCATAGCTAGGCCCTTTAACACAGTGAGAGCCAGCCATATCCATAGACCTGGATCAGTTCGCTACAATAATGACTGGAGTTGGAGGAGTAGATAGGTAGGAGAGGAAGACTGAGAGTGTGTGAGCAATTTTTCTGATGCTAAGAATAATTTCATTATGAACTCCTTGACCCAAGTCAGATGATGTGCCCAGCAAAGAGCTTGGGTATGGGCATTCAGCACATGTGGAATTGAAACTGAAAGAGGCATGGGTTTCCAAAAGGAAATCACAGTGTAATTACCAGAAAAGGAAAGAGAAACTGGGCAGGCAAAAAACAACAGATGTCTCTGACAGATGGTATCTTTTACATCTGTATTTGCACACCATGCTATTATACCTCTTTTAATGCTGTTGCCATCATGGGCTTCATTCTGACTTATATATTGTTTTGTAATATTTTGAGCCCAAGGAGATAAACTACATCTTGTCATGTTGGTGTCCCTAGAAAGATGCATTAAATAGAATTAGGTCCTTATTATGTATGATTTATTTTATTTTATTTTGCCTTTTTGTTGTTTTATATTTAAATATAATTCCATCATTTTCCTCCTTCCCTTTCTTTTTTCCAACTCTTCTCATGTAAGAGTTGGTCTCTCTCAAAATCAGTCTTTTCCATTAAATATTATTCACACACACATGCATAGCTAAATATATAAATATAACCTGCTGATTACATTTACATCTACATAATTTCAGGGAAGATCACTTGAAATTAGGTAACCAGTTCAGATTCCCTCAGAGGACTGGCTGTTTCTCCCACTTTCTGCATTCCTTAGTTGCCTGTAGTTTCTGACTGTTGTTAGGGCCCAGTGAGATTCCCCTTCCCATGTTAGCATATCTATTTATGTATCTAATAAAACCCACAAACTAGGTAACAAAGGAATCTCTTTTGAATTGCTGCTCAAAAGTGTCCAAAGGACTACTTAAACAGTATATTGCTATTGTCGTTGTTTGCTTGCTGTGAATTTGTTGTGTCTCCTAAAAGTGACAGGGAAATGTCACCCATTGTGCTGGTAGACTTT
The DNA here is from genome assembly GCF_003668045.3 of Cricetulus griseus. NCBI lineage: Eukaryota > Metazoa > Chordata > Mammalia > Rodentia > Cricetidae > Cricetulus > Cricetulus griseus. The sequence continues at coordinate 19,070,455 of NC_048603.1, forward strand.
TGTAAACTTGGTAAAAACCTAGACATATCTGGGTCGGTGGATTCTTAACTGAGAAAAAAAACATTCATAATACTTGCCTGTTGATAAATTTGTGTGGCATTGTGATTATTGATTGATGTTGAAGGGCTCAACATATTGAAGGCAGGTGGTCCTGGATAGTATAAGAAAGCAAACTGAGCAAGGCAGGAGGAACAAGCCAGTAAGCTGCACTCTTCCATGACCTCCTTATCAAATTTTATCTCCAGTTTCCTGCCTTGAGTTCATTCCCTGACTTCCCTGGATGATAGACAAGAAAGATGAAATAAGCCCTTTTCTCCACATGTTGCTTTTGGTTATGGTATTTTATCACAGCAATAGAATCTTTATTAAGATACACATGACACCTCAACAATATGGCTGCCTAAAGAAGAACTGAATAGCAAAAACAGTAGTAGACATGAGAATGTGAAAGGGGAGAATCCCCCATGCCCCATTTCTACACAAAGAATTTCAGGCAACTAAGTACACAAAGAGAGAAAATTAGTATTACATAAAATGAGCCACCTCATTGGTTATCCAGCACCAAGAGGTCAGCACTGTAGTCATATACATAAAAGCAACACTAAAGGAACTCAACAAGCTGAATTTACACTATGTAAACAACTACATAAAGAGATCATGAATTTGAGAGGAAGTGGAGGATATGAAAGGGGTTAGAAGGGGAAATTATATAATTATGTATTCCATACTTCCGCCAAGCTGCTGTCTCTGTTCCATGTTCTTCATGGAACAAATTTCTTGTATGTGATCAAAGTTATCATTTTTACATTACTACAGACATAGCCATGTTGTTCAGCAGAGCTCTTATGCTAAACAGGTCTCACTTCTCCAAGAGAAAGCCATGGTTCAGAGCTGATTAATCAAATCTAATTAGGTAGCTTACTAATTGATCCCAGGAGCTATCACCCTTCAACCTTTGGTGAAAGGCCTCAATAAGTTCAGCATCCTCTGAAGACAAATGCTGGAGAATGCTACTGTTTCAAACCACGCAATTCAATTAACCTATTTAATAAATTCAAGGCATAGTCAAGCCATTTAAGTGTATATTGAGCTTCAAGAAGAAACTGAATTGGAATTTATATTTTCCCTGTTTTTTGACAAATTATATCTAGATATAAATTATTTATAGAATATTAAAAGATATTCTATAAAATGTTTGTTCTCTGTTGTATAGACATTATGTATTGATTGCATTTCTTTCCTTCATTTTTCATTGGTGTTTAATTTTGAAAATCCTACCAATTTGTACTTTTGACTTTCACGAAGGATATGGATTAACCTATCAGTACAAAGAGGTGATTGGAATACATAATCATTCACCATCACAAAAGAGGTAGATAAACTACAAATGAAAAAAAATTAAGTGACAATAGATTAACATTTGTGATGTGTAGGACACCTTCTCACCAATCATTAAGATGTTGTAAGTACATGAAAGAAAGAGAAATGAATAGAAGACACGAATATTCTGTTTGATCAGTATAAATGGAAACAGTCAATGAATAGGCAAAGTGTGTTTTTTAAATTCTCATCAAAGAAACTCAGATGAAAGAAACAGTAAGGTCAGGCTGTGTCAAAAACATAATTCACTTGGCTACAGTTAAGAAATTACCTCATCACCAGTAGTACAAGAAATAGCCCCAAGAATCAACAAATTGGACCACATGAAATTAAAACATTTCTGCCCAACAAAGCAAAATATCAGGAGAATGAAGAGCCAGTCTCTGCAATATGAGAAAATATTGTCCGGCTATGCCTCAGATAGGAAGATGAGTTCTCAAATATATAAAGAACCAAAAAAGTGAAAAACCAAAAACACTGGCCAATCAATAAATGGGTCATGAAAGGAACCAAACTTTCTAAACAAGAAATAAGAATGGTCAGTGGGTATTTCTAATCATGAACAATAATGGTAGCCTTCAGTGAAAAGCAAATGGAAATGAGAATGGATAAGATGGAAAAATCAAATGACAACAGATCTTAGAGAGGATACAGGAAAAGAGGGAAATTTATTCATTGCTTGTGGAAACTTGGGAATCAACATGGAGGTTTCTCAAGCAATAACAAGTGAACTGTCATATGACTCAGCTATTCTGCTCTTGGTCATATTCTTAAAGGACTCTGCATCCTTGCACAGACATACCTGTACGTCCTTGTTTATTGAGGCTACATCACCATAGTGTGTGGAACCAACGTAGATATCCATCAACAGATGAATGGATAATGACAATGTGCTACACATACACAATGGACTGTCATTCTTCTATGAATGAAATACAAGTTGGAGGAAAATGGATGCAACTGGAAAATAATGTGTTAGCAATGTAATTCAGATGAAGAGACAAACACAGCATGTTCTCTTTCATAGGTGGATCTCAGAGTACAATATCTTTATATACACATAAACACAAACACATTTCATATGTGGATCCCAGAGTTTAATATTTTAAAATATATACATTTATGTTTTGAATATATATGTGTCAGGTCATGGGCATGTTACTTGTGGTATCTCACTAACCCAGGTGATTCCAGGTTGTTGGTATCTTGCTTAACATTTTGCTAAACCTGAACACTTAAATAACAAAGCAACAAGAGCTTTTTTTATCAGGAAACAAAGTAGAATTCCTTTCCCTTGATGGCTTTGATTTTAATGACAGTCATGCTCAATCATGCATAGGCATAGGATAATAAACAGGACATTTTCACTCAGAAAACTGTTTTTTTTCCCACTCTAGTCTACTGTAAATAAGTTCAGATTGCCAATGGCACATAGATTCTCAATATGCTTCATGGTGTGTTTGACCCCAAATTGGAGTTATGGAGCAGTCTACTAAAGGAAGACTGCTTTATAGCAATGTTTGTAGTGGGCTATATATGCTGATTGATGCAGGTGAGGGAGGGTTCCAAATTGCTACTGACTGTTAAGAAAACGTTTTCTAGGTCAGGCCAACTGGGATCACAAAATGTTATTTTCCCCTTATCCCTACATGACTCAAGAGTGAAATGGAAAGAAGTTCACAAATGGAGGAAGGATGGCACATGACTTCTGGAATGGGTCACAGAGTAAAGGCACCATCTCTGTCTGTCACTATCCCATTGCTCATGAGCCACACAGTCACAAGATCCATGACCAATCAGTGTGCCTCATATAACAAGCAAACACTTCCTGTCATATGGATTCCTTTTATTCCACAAAGATTCACTTGGTAGAAACTTAAGTCTTCTGGTTGGCATCATAGAGAAGTAGTCTACATTCAGAAGGTAGAGCTAGGTGGGTGGCAACTTGATGAATAGGGACACTGACCTTCCTAATAATCTATGCTATTCCTGTGGAATGAGTTAGTTGTCCTGAGTGACAGTTGAAGTGAAAGTGCAAGTTGGCCCTCTCCTTTCCTTTTGGCTTTCTGTCCCACTTTGACACCCATCTCATAGAAATTATTTATTTGATTCCAGCAACTTCAGGCTCCCACCAGGAGACAACAGCAACAACAAAACTCAAGGTAAACAATAAAAGAAACCCTACAGCTTTAAATTCAAGCCTTCAGGAATGTGAGCCAAATAAATACCCTTCCTACATAAATTACACTCTCTCAAGTACATTGTTATGGGCTTGAACAATTGGCAGATATGACAAATTACTTGTACAAACTGAAAATTTAAATTGATACAATTTTATATATAGTAAACTATTCTTAGGAATCATTTTTCCCAATAATTTATATTATATGAATTACACTTAGATCATATATTAAACATAAGTAGGATAACAAGCCCATTTAACCTACAGCTTGTATCATGCTACCCCATGATCTAAACCCTGCAGTTTTTAACATACCACAGATAAGAAAAAAATAGTTCTGATGTTTGGGAGTTTGTATGCAAATGGAGACAAATGAGGAAGAAAAAGCATAGGCCACTAATAACAAAGAAAAAAAGAGAGGGTCAAACCTGAAGCACAGAATGGTGGATGTTCATATTCATCTGGGAGTATATTAACAGGACCTTTTGGATATGGTCTTTTACACAGATGGTGAAGGACTGGATGAATGAAAGTGAAGTTAGAGTCTTGAAGAATTGTAAAATTTCTACATTCCATAGTTTTTTTTTTTTTTTGGTTTTTCGAGACAGGGTTTCTCTGTGTAGCTTTGGAGCCTATCCTTGCACTCGCTCTGGAGACCAGGCTGGCCTCAAACCACCTGCCTCTGCCTCCCAAGTGCTGGGATTAATGGCATACTCCACCAATGTCAGGCTCCATTCCATTGTGTTTTATCATGCTGGGACAACCAACACACACATCCACCAACAAACACACTGATTTACATACCATGGGCTCATTTGCATACCATCAGCTGCTATGAACAGAACTGAAGAACTTAATAATAAGAAGCTACATTGAATATTGAGGTCCACACACAGTGGCCAAGAATGATAAAAACTACCTAAAGCAAGGTTTATGACAGAAATTCATAAGCAGAATTTGAAAATGCCCAATCAATCTGGAAATGATATTTTCCCAACTACTCACCAACACAAACATGAAGTAGCACAAGAGCAGCAAGATTGTACAGAGATCCTCATGATGTATAAAAGGAATAGAAGTAATTGAAGTAATTGCATTTGAATTTCAAAAACTCAACTAAAATCTGGGTTTTGTTGAAAGAGACAGAGAGAGAGAGAGAGAGAGAGAGAGAGAGAGAGAGAGAGAGAGAGAGAGAGAGAGAGAGAGAGAGAGAGAGCAAGAGAGAGAGAGAGAAGAGAGAGAGAGAGAGAGAGAGAGAGAGAGAGAGAGAGAGAGTGAGTTTTATGTTTCAGCCTTTTGAATGTAGTCAGGTGTCTGAAGCAAATGTCTTCTTTGTCTAGTAGAGATAACTGTCTCACTGTGACACTAGGAGTGAAGTTTTTCCATAGGAATGTGAGCTCTATGAAGAAAGGAATTTTTTTTCTTTGCTTTGTTTGTGGTTTTCTTTGTTCAAATGTCTGGATCCTGAGAGCTTGAATATGTGTCTGAAACACAGAAGACATTAATAAATATTCAGGGAACAGCAAAAGATTTTAAAATGGATAACAAAAACAAGCTAATAAAGTAGAAACCCATATAAGAAATGTCTTAAGTGTGGGTTTGAGCAGAAGTGAAGACAACGCTCAGGATTGAACAAAGGTTAATAAATGAGAATGACTAACTAAAACTAAATCCTCTATGAGCTTGCTCCCATGTCCGAGGAAAAGAGGGAAAATTGATATTCCTTCAAGAAGCCCTGGATGCAGTACAAAACATCCCAGTATTAAGCTATATTCTTGGTTTCTGTGGGTTTTATGCTAAGAAGTTGCTGATAACAGTACATACAGAATTGACAGATATATGAAAATTTGACATTGACAAAATTCCATTCTCTGCTGTCATTTATCCATCCTTATATTAACAAACCAATGCACTGTGTCTTTCCAGTTGTGGGGACTATGATGCTATAGTTGTGGCATTATTTGATCTCATCTCTTGACTCACTTCCCTATACCTGAAATGATGTGCCATTTTGTAAGGCAGGAATTTCTCCCTGAACCAGCTATGGGCATTCTGAAGTTTTCACCGTAATATATTTACCTTTGTAGACTAAGATTTAATTCAGGCTCTTTCATAATTCCATAAATATCAAGCACCCATTAGTATAATTTATTTAGTGCCTTTCTCCTATACTCTAAAGCTATTCCTTTAGCTTGGTTTTGAAGTTCTAATTCGAAGTCTATATTAAAAAATACTTGGATTAAAAATTATATTTGATTAAGTTATTAGCAAATAATATCAGCAATAACTTACTGAAGTGTTGTAGAAAGCAACATTCAGAATACTGTCAAAATGTTTCTAAGATGGTAGAATATGTATGGATCAGTATTTTTCCTAAAAATATTTAATAAAAGCAACAATGTTGTAGATGTTGAATCAACCCAGCAAACCAAGCCATTAATGAATATTGGCTCTGTTTTAAAATTTCTTTTATCCCAGAGAGAGAGAGAGAGAGAGAGAGAGAGAGAGAGAGAGAGAGAGTTGATTCTCATGTTCTGATAGCCAGTGGAGAATTTGTTTGCTAGTGGTGGTGCCTTCTTTTGTCTCCCACATCAGTGGTTGAAATAAGAGCTATTTTAGACAATTAAAAAACGACTATGAGTGATTTTGCAACAATCTCTCATTCAACATCAGAAGGCAACTCAGAACATCAAGATGGATGATGACAGAATCCTGTTTGGGCACTGTAGGTAGTGTTAAATTGGTCCAGTCCTGCTAGGTATACAGAGTTACAAACACACTGGAGAAATGTTGCTAATAAAGCTATAAGGCAAGGCAGAAATCTAGGAAGTGTTGAAGAACAAATGTAAAACTACAGTATGCTCAAGAGGGTCTTAGGATATGAGACAAAAAAAATAGTCATTCTCTGTGCCCTGTCTAATTGAAAGACCCACTATGGAAACTTGAGAAATAAGTAAGAATAGTTTATGAACTAAGAAGTGGTTGGAGAATCTATTGCTAAGTCTATGTAACACCCAGATAACCCTGAAGCTGAGTGAAGTGCCATTAATTCAGATAACCAAATATAAGGTATGACTTGCAGATGTGACACAGTGTGTAAGTTTGTAGACAGACAGGCCAAAGTTGAGCAGGAATAGTTTTTCCATAAGGTAATAAGATTGCATTAGTTCAAACACTATAAAAATAATTAAGAATCCTATTGCCACTTTGTAACAGTAACTCTTTCCATCAGCTGCATGGGTTCTGCAGCTGCTTTAGGGACCCCAAATAACACACAGAGTCTTATATTAGTTAAAATGCTGCTGGCCAATGACTAGTATCTCTTATTTGCTAACTCAGTCTTAATCATCAACAATAACTACTAATCTGTTTATTTTTTTATAAGGACTTATCTTACCAAGGACACCAGCCTCATGGCTCTACTCTTCTGGGATTGCGTGACGACTCTCTCCCTTTTCCTACATTTCCCAGAATTCTCCTTCTCTCCTAGCCCCACCTAACATGCTTCCCTATTGGCCAGCAATGCTTTATTTATCAACAAATAAAACAAACATATATACAGAAGGACCTCCCACATCACTACTTTTTCTCTGAAATCGACTATAAGTTTCTGACTCAAATGGTGAGAAAGAATGGAAGACATAGCATGGTGTCCTTGCAGTCTCTTAAGTGATGTAAGTGAGAATGCCTAGATGGAAGCTAGGTCTGCAAAGGACAAACAGATGATTGAAAAGAAACAGCTGACCTGAACAAGGAGGAGCTCATGGAACCCAGACTGATAGCTGGGAAACCGGCATTGGATCAATTCAGACCCCCTGAACTTGGGTGTCAGTTAGAAGACCTGGGAAATCTATGGGGTCTCTCATAGTGGATCAATATTTTTCCCTAGTATATGAATGGACTTTGGGAGCCCATTCCACATAGAGGGATACTCTCTCAGTCTAGACACAAGGAGAAGGGCCTAGGCCCTGCCCCAAATGATGTGACAGATTTTTGATGATCCCCCATGGAAGGCCTCGCCCTCACTGGGGAGCAGAAAGAGGATGGGATGGGGGGTCAGGTAGAGGGCAGGAGAGAAGGGGAGGGAGTGGGAACTGGGATTGTCATGTAAAACAAGATTGTTTCTATTTTAAATTTTAAAAAGGGAAAAAATAGAACCTCTCTGATGGAAAAGGGTTGGGTTGTTGAAAGTCCAAGTAATTAGCATTTACCTTGGCCTAAGTGGGCATCCCTTGCCCTGCTCTGTGTGGGACCTAACAAACTGTGACTAACAGATAATATCCTGACAGAGAACAAGTTTTGGTAAGTATTAACTTAACAAAACCCCAAATTTCTGCCATTGAAAGGGCTAATCCTGTTGTCAGATAGCATCTAAGACCTATGGCAGAGTTCCCTATCTCACTATAATCTGCCTACCTGATATGATCACCAATGTATTTGAAAAGTGACTAGATTTGTGGCTCTCTTTGTTCTGTTGCTATAAAAGGTCCATGAAATTGCTACCTCATTGAACCATGTAGTTTAAGGTGATCTAAATCTGTGTTCCTAGGCTGTAATCACTCATATTTTGTGCCATAATAAACCGTCTTATCCTCTTTGAGGTAAGAACTGTGGTTTTGCTTAGATAAAGCTACCCATGGGGCAGCAAGCAGAAAATATCTCATAGCTGCAGTGTCATGATACAAATACACACACACAAAGAGGAAGAGAGAGAGTGGCAATCATATCAGGGTTATTAACCATAAAATGGTATCTCTAACAATGACAAAGAAATACAGGGAATTATTTAATTGGAATACATTTCACAGGATGTTCAGGGTTTTGGGTTGCACATTTGCATCTTTCAAACGTGTAATTATGTTAGATAATATACCCTGTGCTGGAGTTTTTACATAAACACTTGTGGTCTAGTTCAAAATTATCTCTACTGCATGCAGCAGCTGTTGGGAGAAAAAATATAAGCTATTAAAAGCAGTTTGAATTAGATGTGGTCTACTTGCATAAAATGTACAATGCCAAGTCACTTATCAAGCACAGAGGTGAGTTACTGTTTATTTCTTATGCAAAACGTGTTCCTGGGTAAGATACACAAATTAAGTGGCCTGTAGCAAAGTATGTCACCAATTCTGTGAGAAGCTTTATTGTAAGTCACTTTAAATACACATTTCAATCCCAGATAAATTCTTTATTCATAGACCACAAATGGGAAACAAATATTGGAGGCCATGACCAGTGTATAAAGCAATAGTAATGTTCTTTCTTTTGTTGAAATGGTGTTTTAATTTCACTTTTTGATCATAAACCTGATGGCCCAATTCTCACTGAGTGGTCTTCAGAATACAGAGGATGGTTTTAAAAACCTATGATTTGAAGCCTGGAGAGATGGCGCTGTGCTTAAAACCACTTTAATGCTTCTTCAAAGACCTGGATTTGGCACCCAAATCCATGTCTGTTAGCACATAATTGATTAGATCTCCAGTTCCAGAGAATCCAACATGGTCTTCTGGGTTCTGTGAACACATGTGGTATACAAAAAGCCACACAGATGCGTACACACACACACACACACACACACACACACACACACACACACACACACACACACACACACACACAGAGGCATAATTTTTAAAACAACTTAAAAACTTTTTAAAATGCAATTCAGTTACTGTTTAAAATAGAGTAGACCACAAGCACAGTATTTTTATACAATTTTTTATTTAAATTAGAAAAAGTTCATTTTACATGTCAATCCCAGTTCCCTCTCCCTTCCCTCCTCCCCTGCCCCCCCCACCAACCCCCAATCCCACCCAAGGAGTGTGAGGCCTTCCATGGGGGAATCTTCAAAGTCTGTCATCATTTGGAGCAGGGCCTACTAGGTCCTTCCCTGTGTATCTAGGCTGAGAGAGTATCCCTCTATGTGGAATGGGCTCCCAAAATTTTGTAGACTAGGAATAAATACTGAATCCAGAGGCCCTATACTGCACAATAAGTATTTTAAAAAATAAAAACTTTCTTTTAGAACCAGCTCTTACAAAAATGTAAGGATAGAAAAGTATTTAGGTAAAAAAAATCAAAATACAGCCACTATTGGTAAATGTCACACATTTCTGGTTGGAGCTACTATGGTAGAAGGATCAAGGTTAGGCACTGAAGTTAAAGGTCATGGGACTTCATGGTTTCTGCCTCCTCTATATTCTCAGTTGAGTAACTGATGAGCAGCTTGAGTTTGCTATACCCACCACTTCTGATGTTAGTCAGTACAAAGTCACCACATTTCACTCTTGTCAAGTTGGCATCTTGTATGCCTTCATTATATACTTTAACTTACAAATAAGCATGTTATAGCCAACAATGCAAATACCTCTCATATAAACAAAATTGTTAATGTGTTACTCCAAAGGCATACTTATGAGACTGGCAGGGTTTCTCAGCTGTATGCATGTATGTATACACACATACATACATATATGTAAGTTACTTGTGTGCATGTTTTCAGTGTTGAATCTTTGAAATTCGATAACTATACATACAAGTAACATTAGATATACTAAGTGGGTTGCATTCAGGAAGATATGTATGTATATATGAATATATATTGTAAATTATACTTATACATATACAGATATGTATGTAATGAAAATTAGTTTAAAAATAGGCCAACAATTTGTAAGAAAACAAAGCATATAAGATGGCTTGGAGGAAGGAATGGAAGGGAGAAATATGGTAATTACATTATAATTTCAAAAAGTTATAAAAGAATTTGCTCAGCTGGGAAAGGCATTTGTTGCAAAGACTGATGACCTGAATCCACATGATTGAAAGGAGATCAGTAATGACCACAAGAATATGTGCACATGTACAGTCTGCACAAACTAATTTTTAAGGCAACATTAAGACTCACCTGTTATTTTCTTACAATTTGCAGCTACACTCTCTTAGCCTGTAATGTATGTGTAATGTTAGCCAATATTAAGGCATCTACAATCTACATTTTGAGATGGAAAAGAGATTTTTGACAAAATATGAACTGTTTGAAGCTGAAATGCTCCACTGGGCTTAGATATGGGTCATCCTTCTTCAGTCAGTTTGTGGTAGAAATCTGGTTTTTAGAGCCTTGAGGATGTGGTTCTTGGAGAATGGAAGTGCTGACTGTGTGTGAGCTAGTAAAGATTACACCTGCCTCCTGGTTGCCACCTACCAATAAGTCAGCAGCCTTAAGTAAAAATTCCTTTACCTATGAAATGAGCCCCCACCTGCCATGCATGAACAAACTATCTCCACAACAAATAGCCAAAATAAAATATTACTCCATTGTTTCCAGATAAGATGTCTCTTTTCTGTTATTTGATGATTTCAGAAACTCAGGCAGGAGGATTGCTGTCAGTTCAGTTACAGAGTGAGTTCTGTGATAGTCAGGGATAGACTGCGATCCTATTGTACACCTTTTATCTTAGTGTACATGTCTACTGATTCCAGATACATCTATTCAGACCAAAGAAACAATTCCACCAAAGACAATAACTTTATGTTTTTGGGGTGTGTTCATGCCAGGAGGTTTCATTAATTTTTTAAATTCCTATCTTTGTCACTCCTCCAAATCTTTCCCAGATCTATAATATAGTGAGCTGATTTCATATAGTGAGACCTTTTTTTACAGAGAGTAGGCAAGGTACCTGGAACTTTCTACTATATACTCCAATCAAGTTCAAAGTTGTCTTGCAATTTAGAAGCTGTGATGGTAGCTAAACATTTAGTATAGTCCAATGAGAAAGTCTCATCACCTGGGAAAATCATTCAATCACAGTTACAATGGTGGGTATATCATCAAGAATGACAAGTTGCTCTGCTTTGAATATGAAATACTCCTCCTAGGTTCATGTTTGAATACTTGGTCACAGGCTGGTTGCTTGGGAAAATTTGGAGACTTTTGGGGCTTTGCTGAAGGAAATGTGAGCCTATGGGTGGCCATGAGATTAAACAGCATGGTGCAATCCTTGCCCATTGTTTTAAATTTTTAATTATTTATTTATTGTTGGAGCCGAATCTTGCTCACTTTTTACTTTCTTCATGTAGGTTCAACGTGGCTAGTAGCATTCTCCTCCTGTTGCTATGCTTTCCTCCATAATGGAATGTATTTCCTTCCTTTAACTGTCAGCCAACATAAACATTTCCTCCCTAAGGTGATTTTTGTTAGGTGTTCTGTTATAGTAAAGAGGAATGCAAACAGGAAGATTCATTACCTTATTTCACTTTCAGCAATACACAAACTTTCTTCTCTTTATCATGGACAAATCCTTCCCATCTTCCCACCCATGTTGGGCTTACTGGGACAAACTTGGGCTGATGCACACAGTTCAGAAACAAGGAGAGCCAGGACATGCTCTTGCCTCCTTTATCCTGAGCTTGGACTGCTGCATACCATTCAGTAACAAGGGGTACCAGATTGTGCTATTGCCTGCTTTATCCCTGGCTTAAGTTGATTCCCTTATTTTGACTGCTGCGTCTCTATAGCCATACTTTAATGTGGGAAGTTCCTAGGACTGGGTGAACAATGGCCTATAATGGTTTAAAGCATGTAATAATCTTCTAGTGGCCCCAAGTTCATTTCCCAGCACACATGACAGGCAATTCGTAACCATTTGTAACTCCAGCTCCAGAGAGTCTGGTGCCATTTTTTCTGGCTTCCAAGGGCAACTGCAATCATGTGTATATACCAATATGAACACACACACACACACACACACACACACACCAAAAAAAAACTAAAAATAAAATATTCTTTAAAACCTTACAGATAAAGCATCTATAAGTTTCCCACACTGGGACATATTTAAAGTCTCCATCTTCACGCTGAATCATAGATTTACCCTTCCTTTGTATTAAAAGTTATACCTAAGAATTATGTTATCTCATTTATTTTTTTCCCTCCCTTCTACTATGTGATTGCTCTCATGAGTCCTGGGTTTGGAGATGCCCCAAAATAAACACTTAATACTCACCTAAGATCTAATCAGTGTGCACTTTGTCTGTAATATCAGTCATAAAAGGTGCCATGTCAACATGATCTTACCTTCCTTTCTTCTACTTTTCCTGAAAAATTGATGGCTGGTGCAGAACATAGTATGCACATATCCTTTGTTCAGGGTAGAAGGCCAGAGCTCATTTTCTTGTCATACCACACAAAGCAAAGACAACACAACTGCTACCTCAGCCTGCTTATGACCACATCCCACACATGCTACTGTCAGAGATTTAAATACGTGTCCTACTCCATCAACATTTTGGGGCATACCTTGAAATCCCATGACACCATTCACAAAGGAGACATACCACCCTATACAATTTAAAGGTGACAGAGTCTTGAAATTTGACCCTTACAGATACTGCACCCCCAGGCTGTGTGCATCACTGGTTGCATATATTTTCACCTACAGCAGGGTCCACACTACTGCCATTATGGCACAGAGGACAGGTATCTATATTAGTTAGAATTAGCTCTGCAGATACTGTACTCACAAATGGATCTACCTCATTTGTAATTTCTATGGTCCCTACTGGAGACCATGCAGCTACTCTTGCTGGATACATCTTTGGTTCTGTTGGTTCCTGAATCAAGGGTTTATTGAGATTACTTATGAGGACTGGAATGATGGGTTGTTTATAGAAATATGATGTCCCCAGAGTATTATGGTACCAAAACCCCATTTCAAATTGGTGTAACTCATGAAAGCCACATCTCTGGGATTCCCTGCAACTGTGGCAGGTCCACAGAAAATCTTTTGCCCTTAGCAATTACTTACTGCTTATTTATCTTGGGAATGATCTCATAAGTCTTTTGTCTTCAGCATCTGAAACCTCCCAGATTTCATGAACTTCTTAAGTGTCTTAAGTTTTATAAGCCTCCACTTCCCTTGAGGAGACAATACTTCAATTTAGAGGGAAAAAAAAAACTCTATCACACACCCATAAACCCTTCCCCCAAACAAAACACATAGAGAACAGTACTAAATGACCCCTACCAGGTACATTGCTTGGTTTTTCATCTGTCCACATGTTTGAATCTGGTAGTTAGAAGTCTTTCTACCATTACTACTATATCTTTCTTTTGTTCTCAGAAAATTCTATGGTGTTCCTGGGTTCTTAATGAGTGGGAGTATCCAAACAAACTGCTGTTCCTAAAGTTAAAGACATCAGAAGCCCTATGTATTTGGGTTGTGCCATTTCATCAGATTTTGTCTTGGGACATCACAATGTTTAAAGGCTTCCAAGCAAACCCTTTGCATTGCAGGGATAATTTTCAAACATTGTGTATAGCAAATGGAATGAAAATGAATCACATTAGTCAGAATTAGTATTGCTACTGTTCACCTGTTGGATTCACTCATCTGAGAAATACAAAATTGCCAAATGATGCCCTCACCTTGCAGTTTAATAGACTATTATGGTACCCCCCAGGGACCACATCTCTTCATTATGAACAAATATCTTAAAACCAGTAGGTCTCAGAAATATACCCACAACATAGCATTTTTATATGATTTACTAACAGAGTCTTGCCATTTTCATTGAGGTTTTATGTGGGTAAATTCTAGATATAGAAGATACAGCAACTTATATTTCTGGTTGACTTAAAGCATTTTAGAGAATAATGTATCACCCATAAGTCATCACCACTTTCCTGGAAATGTAATTGAAAACCATGAAATGAAATTACACCTTTCCATCCAATCGCCTTATGTAGTATGAAGAGAAATATCAAAAATGCTTAACTGATCAAGAGGCACTCATGTAGTTATCATACATTTAAATGAATTGTTTGGCTATGAAGAATTTTACATGCTATAGCGGGGTAATATATAGGACATTCTGTACTAAGGATGGTGGTCATGCCACAGTATTTTGAGTAAAGTAAATAATGCACTCTAGAGATGGCTTCCTTGCAGTGCACATGGAGTGTGATGTAACCAACTTGCCCTTGGGCTTCCTCATCCTTTAAAGAATGCTTCATTCTCTCCTGTTAGCAAGTTGGATGCTTATCAATAGCTCTAGTCAGTTCTACCTTGAAGAAAGAAGGGAAGGTATATCAGAGGAGAAAGGGTCACTGACAGTCAAAGATACACCAATTCGTTCAATAATGGTTAAAGTTCCTATAAGAATGTTCATAGGCAAATAAATATCTTTATGCTTGTTTACATTACATAAAGTTCATGTATTTCTTCTTCACAGCCCTATTAAATTTCTGCTTCTTGTTATTCCTATCTCGATAGAATAGTGAGCCTGATGCAAGGTTTTCTGTCAAAAATTAGATCGTGCTGCTCTTGAGGTTACTCATATTTATTTTATGAGTGCTCTGATGTTATAGACTACTCTTCTCCCATGGTGCCCAGCATACTTCCACAATGCCAGATATCTCCCATGGTGCTTAGGAGCTGATTAACAGGCACAAAGGGGGAAACTGTGAAAGTCTGGGTCAATTCACAGAGCAGAAAAATGAAGAATTGTTCTTATAAGGGACTTTTTGTGAACTTTTTTTTTTCTGAAAATAGCTTCTTCTCTCAACCAATACATCCTATCCACAGTTTCCCTCCCTCCATTCCTCCTAACTCCTCACCCCCCTGCCATGTAGTTGTTTCTCTTACAGATGAGACCACAGGCAGGTTATCAGCTGCACCTATTAATTCATTCAGAATTGAAAAACAGTAATGCCTCAGTTTTAATTTCCTTCCTCATTTATTGAATAGTCATAATTGGCTAAGAAGACATGAAGAAGTCTCTAGGTTGGCAGGAGGCTTCTGTCCAATTTTTCCCTCCTTAATAGGCAGATGCCAGACAAAAACATACCCCTGTCTTCCTGCTATATAATCACTGAGTGGGAAATAATTCCTAGAGCTGCCTCAGCCACTCCACTTCCATGAGTCCCTGCTAAAATTGAGACAGAATTCAGAAAAATTATATATATATATGATAGATAGATGACAGATGATGAACAGATAGATGATAGATAGATAGATAGATAGATACATACATACATACATACATACATACATACATGCATACATAGATGATAGAAAGATAGATGATAGGTAAATGATAGAAAGATAGATGATAGGTAGATGATAGAAAGATAGATAGATAGATATGCAGACACACAGAAATTTTGTGGTAGCGTTGGACTATAAACCAGGTGTTTAGAGTTCTTGTTAGCTGGTAACAATAAAAATAATAATAACAATGTATTATTTTCATTCACATATATACTTTTTATATTTTCTGAAGCCAGAAGCATGCTGAGTAACATGAACATAGAAGCAGTCATATTTTGTAATATCTGCTCAAGCAAATCTATCTGTAAAATGATTTTTAAAGTTTTGGGTGCTCTGCTAATCATAGCATGACCTGCATCCATGTTTTCTCACTGTTATCATGCTGGTCCTGGGCTATATGTAAGAGTAAGCTTACATTCTTAGGGGTCCCTGGTGAGATGTTTAATAAAATCTACTCTTGGATATGCTGTGGAGTTCCACACTGCAGTACACACCACTGTAGACTTAAATTATATGCCATGGACCCAGCAGTACTAGCTGTGCTGACTTAAATCAGATCCCGTGGTCTCTCTGAAAGCCTGTGGTGTTCATGATCAATGCAATTATGAACTATGTAATACACATGAGATTTTTAAATGTTCACTTTTGGGTACTCAGTTTTGAGCTTTGGAGTGGATTAATTTAGAACACAGCCTCTGAATAATTCACATGCATGGCAATATAGATAGCACCATATTCTTTGAGAACTGCATCTGGTAACGGGTTCAGATGTATAAGTATCTATCATTCCATCTCCCCATACATGTTTATGTTAGCATTCATTTATAAGGCAGCAACTCTAAGGATCAAACATTTTTGATGAAGCATACATCTCAAAAGACTTGATGTTTTAAGATGTATTCAGGCTCAACAGACTGCACCCCTGTAAATAATATCTTATAAGGACACCAATTAGCCCTCATCATTGGTGTGAGACTTCCCTCTTCATCTTCTGATTCTTCACTGAGGTGAATTCACTTTTTCTCAAAATCTCAGTGCTTAGCTTGATTCTGCTCTTCATACTGTCCTGTTTATAATAAAAGTTAGTATTTGAAATTAGACTGATGAGGATTATCAAGACAAGAGAAAGAAAAGCTAAAATTTGCTACTCTAAAACACTGGCTGTTTAAATAAAGACACTACACAACATTATGTAACTTTCTTTAAAGCAGGCATAAATACACCTGTGGTTTTAGTATAGTATTTATAAAATAGAACACAGGTCAATATTAGGTAATGAAGAAGAGCATGATGAAGCTAAAAAATGCTCAGCTAAGGAAAGGTGATGGAAAGCTTATTGTTCTAATTTTAACTCCTTCACGTTTTTATTCTCCTTTTTGGATAAGTATATAAAAAATAATTGACAATAAATATTTGAAACCCAAAAAAAAGCCCCTTGGCTTCAGAATGGCTCATTTAACTCTATCAAAGTTCATTGAGGTGCATAGAGTTTGGAAATTGGCAAGTGTGAATGGGTATATTATTCTAGGTTTGTGAAGGTTTTATCTGTGAGTTAAATACAATGAAGTGATTTTTCTACTTAAAAAGTATGTTTTTAAATAAGGTTTATTTTATAACATAAGTATGTTTCATTTCCAAGTTTTATAATAAAGTTTATTTTATAGTATGAATAGATAGATGATAGATAAATATAGATAGATTGGCAGATAACTATGATGTAAGATAATCTCCTAGTATTCAAGGTAGGGCATAAGTGTGCTTTTCAAGGACTAACAACATAGAATTGATTAAAATATATTTAAAGGATTTGGCTAAAATTACTCTTATCTTTCTTTGAAGAATTTTCACTCTCTTAGCAGCCATCAGATACCTGTAACTTGGCAACTAAGTTGTGGCCTTGGGAGCCCTTCCCACCTACTGGTATACTGACTGGCATAGTCCTATATAGGCAGCTATGTCATTGAGAGTTCATGCTGTCAAAGTTTCTGTCCTTCCACTAAACATGCTTTCCACATGTCTTCTGTCTCTTACAATTGTCTTGCTCATCTTCTATGGTGTTCCTTGTTATTTTCTTCTCTTTGATCAGTTTTGGTTCTCTGCAATAGATTACATCTGGTGCAAAAGGAAACTTCTTTGAGAAGTGCTGAGAGCTACACTAATCTATGGCTACAAAGATGAGTATTTAGAAGGAAGCAAGACATAATGCCACTTTAGCAAAATGGAGAAAGTAGGATTTCTTGAGTCTCCAATATCTTCAATTATGAATTCTTAGATAGACTTATAACACCAGGCATGTTTTCTCACCTACTGAGGAGGCCTTAAGTCTAATAATATGGCTGATATTTATCACCAAGATAATTATGCCACTACCACACCATTGGGGGTTCCCTTCCTCTGCTGGCCATCATGACAGTTCATAGGATATAACATTGGGTATAACTATTGATAATGCTTCTTCCCATCCAGCATGTACAGTATCTTTGGATACTATGAGAGATGTCCATCAGGGAGGAGGATTTCTAGGTCAGTACCAGCTTAATTTCTGCAAGTCCAAGTTATGGCAGGTAACAAAGGGCAACAGAAATAGCTTATATTGCTTGGAGGTACCTCTTGGATTCACTTGTCTACAAGTTACTTGAAGGGAGGAATAGGCAGCCTGATACAAGTCTCTTCATTTGCTGGTTTATGACTTCTGTAAGGGAGGCTTCATCGTTCCATTTATATAACCATAACATATATTAACATATATATATTATATCCACATATGTGTACATATAAAATATTTAGCATTATTCTATTTCAGACTTTTAAAATATATTTATAGATATGTAATAAATTACCTTAAATATTAAATACCATGAATAAATTAAATATGCCTAGTATTGCTAAAGAATATATTCAACACAAATTAGTTTTACTCCTCTTTGAGACAAGGTCAGCCTACATATCCCAGGCTGATTTCAAACCAAGAATCCTTCTGTCTCAACATTCTGAGTACTAGAATTATAGGTGCACATAGTAGCATCCAGTAGAAATTTCTTTCTGTTAATATCACCTAAATTTTAATGATTTTAAATTATGTCAGTGAGACACATTAATAAAAATAGCATGTTACTAACACAAAACAGATATGTAAACCAAAGTAATAGGATTGGGGACCCACATATACATTCTCACAACTACAGTTACTTTATCCTTGATGAAGATGCCTAACATATGCATTAGAGAAATGACAACATCTTCAACAAATAGTGATGAAAAACTAAATTTCAACATGCAAGAAATGAAACTAGATTTTTATCTCTCATCATGTATAAAACTAAACTCCAAAAACGTCAAGGATCTCAACATAAAACCTGGTATCCAGAATCTTACAGAAGGAAAAGTAGAAAATTGTGCTGGCAACTTGTATGTCAACTTGACACAGGCTATAGTTTTCTGAGAGAAGGAAACTTCATCTGAGAAAATGCCTCCAAAAATCAGGATATAGGTAAGCCTGTAGGGTATTTTCCTAGTTAGTGAGTGATATGGAAGGGCCCAGCCCATTATATGTGATGCCACTCCTGAGCTTGTTGTCCTGGGTTCTATAAAAAGAAAAGCATGCTGAATAAGCCATAAGAAACAAGTCATTTAGCAGTATCTCTCATGGCCTCTGCATCAGCTCCTGCCTCAAAATTTCTGCCTTGATGGAGTCCCTGTCCTGACTTCCTTCAGTAACTAACAGGGATAAAGAAGTGTAGGTCAAGTCAACCCTTTCCCCCCACATTGTTTTTGGTCATGTGTTTCATAGCAGCAATAGAAACCCGCAGTAAGAAATAAATATACTTTAACTTATACATACACATATGAAATTCCAATACTTAGGAATCACAGGAAATAAGATAAGCAATATATAATAGGGATTTCATAAGATCAGTTCCTGTACAACAAAGGAAGTTATGAATTGAGTAAAGAGGCAAAAAAAAAAAAAAACAGAATGAGGGAAAATATTTACTGGTTACTCACTTGACAAAGGATTAGTTTCTAGAATATATAAAGAACTCATAAAATTGTACATGAAGAAAACAACCCAATGGGCTCCGGATCTGAACAGAAATTTTTCAAAAGATATAAAAACAGAGTTTTAAAAATGTCCCGTAAACAACATGGACATACAAATTTGAACTGCTATAGGATTCCATCTCACCACAGTCATAATGACCATCATAAGGACTACAATAAGCAATGGTGTGGATTTGGCAAGGAGGAACTCAGAGGGCCTGTTGGTGGGGTGTAAACTAGAGCAGCCACTTTGCAAATCAGTCTGAAAGTGATTCAAAACTAGAAATAAAAATGCTATATGACTCTGATATTCCACTCCTTGGCCTATCCTCAAAAGAGTTCATGTCCTATTACACATACACCTCAACATCCCTGTTCATAGCTACTCACATAGTCACATTTTAATAATAGAAAAGTAAAAGTAATATTTTCTGTATTAATGTTAGCATTAGATATTTGGCTGTGTGTGCTGACAAATAGAGTCATGTTCACATGTAGTGAATGACAGGTCTTAAAGTACCATGGTTGAAATAAAAAAATCATAAAAATATACATAAGGGGGCCTTGTGCTATGATTGAGCATTCTTTGGGTATATGCCCAAGAGTGGTATAGTTAGCTCTTACCATGGATTTATTCCAAGTTTCCTGAGAAACCACCCCCATTCACTCCCAAAGTGGCTGTACAAGTTCATACTCCCACCAGCAATGGGAATGTTCCCCTTGCTCCACATCCTCTCCAGCATAAGCTGTGGCTTGTGTTTTTGATCTTAGCCATTCTGACATGTCTTAGACTGAAGCTTGGAGTCGTTTTGATTTGCATCTCTCTCATGGTTAAGAATGTTGAACATCTCCTTAAGTGTTTCTCCCCCATTTGAGATTATTCTGATGATAATTCTGTTTAGATCTGTACCCTATTATTTAATTAGATTATTTGGTTTGGGCATTCTAGTTTCTGAAGTTATTTATATATTTTGAAAATCAGGCCACTGTTGGATGTGATCTTGGTGAAGATCTTTTCCCGTTCTGTAGGCTGCCATTTTATCCAATTGATGGCATCCTTTGCTTTACAGAAATCTTTAAATTTCATGAGGTCCCATTTATTAATTATTGATTACTTGTTGATTATTAATTACCTCAACTATGTTCATAGCAGTTTTGTTTGTAATAGCAAGAACATGGAAACATCCTATATGTCCCTCATCCAAGGACATGGATAAAAAATGCTGTACAATTAATCAATAGACTATTACTCAGCTGTTTAAAACAAAGACACCAGGACATTTGCAGGCAAATGAATGGAACTGGGAAAAAAAACTCATCCTGGTTGAGATAACCCAGAGAGAGACAGACAAACATGGTATGTTCTCACTCATAAGTCGTTATTAGCTGTAAGATGAAGGATAACTGGGCTACAATCCACAGACTCAGCCCCAGAGAGACTATTTAAAAAGGAGGGTTCATGGAGGGATTCCCAGATCACCATGGGTAGGGAAAATAGAAGAGATTTTGTGAGTGGATTGAGGGCAGGTGGGAACAGGAACATGAGTGAACAGGTCTGGGGGATAGAGGGGAGAGTTCTGAAATAGACTACTAGAAAGGGAGGCACTTGGAGATCAGGTAAAAGCCCGACACAAGGGAATTTCCCAAGAATCTGTAAGAATGACCCCAGCTAAGACTCCTAGCAATAGGGGACATATAATGTAAACTGGCTATCCCCTATGACCAGATTGGTGCCTAGCTCAATTGTCATCAGAGAGGCTTCATCTAGCAAGTGATGAAAACAGGCAAACTGCTAGGTGGAGTTTGAGGGATCCTGCAAAGAGGGAGAGAAGGGACTGTAGGAGCCAGAGGTGTCAAGGACAACACAAGAAAACTCACAGAATCAACAAACCTGAGCTCATAGGGTGGGTTGCACAGTGACTAAACTGACAACCAGTCCCTGCATGGGACTGACCAAGGCCATATACATACATACATACATACATACATACATACATACATACATAGTGTAGCTTGGTCTTCTTCTGGGACTCCCAACAGAGGGAACCAGGGCTGTCTCTGACTCTACTGACTTTTGGGACCCTACTCCTCATACTGGGTCTCCTTGCCCAACCTTTATACAAGGAGAGGTGCTTAGTGTTATTGTAACTTTATATTCCATGTTTTATTGATACTCATGGGAGGCCTGCCCTTTTCCTAAACAGAAAGGGAGAAAGAGTGTATGTGGAAGTGGGACCAGAGAAGTGGTTGTGGGGAGGGCCTGGGAGAAGAGGAGGGAAGGGAAGGGAAACTGTGGCCAGGATATAAAATAAATAATAAATACTTTAAAATCTATATCAAACCTTAGAACAAAAAAATTCTTTAGGTGACTATTTTGTAAACAAGACTATTGTAAATTGTTAATAAAATCAAACACATCATCAAAGTTGTCAGCATCAAATAAGATACAGAAAGAAATTTATCTGTATTAACAGTTAGATCACAGAAATAGAGAGATGAACCAAAAGAACTGTTCAAATGGCAATGCAATGCTACATCATCTGATTCCTGGGTATCATGACCAGCAATGTCATTGTTCAAATGAAGGAAGAGTTTTGCAGACTCACAATAGGAAGACTCAGTGCATTTTAGTAAGTAAGCGAAGTCTTCAGAAACAGGAGGCAGCCTGTCACCCTGTGTGCACAGCCAGGAAGCACAAAGAGATAAGGGTGGGTGCTCAGATCGATTCACAATTTTATCCAGTCTGGGACCCTAGCCATGGAATATATAGTCAGCATTCAGTGTGGCTCTTCTAAATTCCCTTAATTCTTTCTGTAAGCACACTCACTAACACAGAGTGTGTTTCTATGGTGATTCCATATCAATCTCTTAAATTTGACAGTGATGATTAACATCACAATTAAATGCCTGATTAACCTGCCACTAACATGTCACATCATAACATTTCAAACCTGGTCCTAAAGTGTCATCATTATCTCACAATGCAAAAGGCATTTATCAAATTTCTGAAAGTCTCTATAGTTTTGAACAGTCCCAATACTATTGAAAAGTCTATCATCTCAACTGAGATTTAAGGAAATCTCTTATCTGTAAGTCTCTATAAAATTAGTGTATGATCCTACACTCATAAGTACATAGAAAGAACTCGGTGGATGCTTTTGAGAAAGAGACAAAGAGAGGGAGGGAGAGGGAGATAGACAGATAGACAGATAGATAGATAGATAGATAGATAGATAGATAGATAGATAGATAGATAGATAGACAGACAGACAGACATATAGAATACATGTTAAATTAGCAGGGAAATGTGGTAGTGAGAGAGGGGAGTTTTTGGTGCAGGGAGGAAATGAAGGGAAGATTTTGCATTGCATGCATATATGGAACTCTCAAACAATAACAAACTTATTTAAAATAATTTATTTCCAGTATAAAATACAAAAATGGATATGGGTACAATAAGATCAGATCAGAAAGCAAGATCAAAACCCAGCAGGGCAAATATCAAACCTCTCAGCTCTATATCCTCTTTCTAAGGCTCATGATGATGTCATCTAGATGGAGCTTTGGCAGATGTCCCTCTGTTGTCCATCTATACCACAAATAGCTTTTCTGTTCTGCCATTTTTATTTCATTCACCTACCTTCTCTTGACCTGTATCCCAAAAATCTGACACCTCCAAAAGCCTGGGTTCCCCATTGAAACTTAGGCTTCACTTTCAGTTCTCACAGTGGTTTTTTTCTGGGTTCACTTATAAATAATACCTTGCTGCCACATTCCAGGCTGAAGTAACTCTTTGAAAGCTTCATGCAATCCCACATGACACCTTACTCTTGCATTTTCCATACCTTCAATATCATGTGAACAATGGGGCCATGTTCTATAATCAACTCAAGACCCAAACTGTCCCCTTTGGATTTGCATGCCTAGGTAGTTGAACCTACACCATCACTTTCATCAGTAGTTGCTCTTTTAAAAGTATTCTATGATCACACTTTCTCCTTTCAAATGAATTTGCCCTTTTATTACCTGGAAAATTTGATGGGTTGGAGTCTCGCCTTCAAAACACTTTTACCATTGCCTAAGTACAGAAATGGGAATTCTTTCTAATGGTGCTAATCTCTGTAGCAAACATAACTTTCTCAGTATCCTGCCATGGACAACCCCAGCCAGGTATGGGAATCCCTGGGATGGGTGGGAGTCCTCAAAGAACAGATAGGTAAGGATTCGGTGGTGACAAGCAGAAATAGAGAGGCAGTTCGAATCTGAGTGTATTTTGCAGTTCTCAAGCAAGGGTTTTTATAGAGATATTTTCTCAAGGGATGTCTCTGTTAAGCAAACCCAAACATATGACATTATTGTTACTTGGCACAGTGATGCAGAAATCCAAAACATAGAATCATCCAGGGTTAACCAAAACATAAAATCATCCTTGGTTAAACAAAACATAGGACCATCCCTGATTAACATAGGATCATCCAAGGCTAACCACATATTTCTTAAATCAAATTAATACATTTTTATAGTCAGTTATTATTTAACATCTATTACCTAATTCTTGTGAGGTTTTTAAAATATTGAGCTATTTTAACTATTTCAACTCTTTCTTATTAAAAGCTTTGTTAGCAGACACTTAAGCCCACTCTCGATGACACATGTATAGACATATGAATTTTTATTGTTGGAAAAGTTTTTTTAACTAATTTTATTTACGTGAATGAGGTGAATTATTTGGAAAGGGCTGTTTTTTCCTGAAATGAGGTCATGGCTTGTGACCCCAACTCAGGGGGCCGTTTCTTACCTATTTCTCTCAATTAAATTTTCAGTGTAGGCTTTCAGGAACATTGTTAATGTGAAAAAAAGAAGGAATAGAAGAACAAACAGAAATTTCCATGAGAATCATAGCCCAATATTTTTCTCTGGTGGAGAGTTCCACAACCATTTCCAGGAGACCTCCTTCTTTTAAAGTTATCACCTCAATCTGCGGGACTTGTCACACAGAATCTACTGGATTTGGTGTGGCAGCATCCTGTTTGTTTTTAACTGTAAATTTTCTGTCCTTGGCTCATTTGTCATGTTTTTGTTCATTCTGTTACTTTCTCTCATGTAGATCTGGATAGGGGCACTACATAGTATCCAGGACAACTGGATTCTATTCTTTCTTGAGACTTCCTTTACCAAATTTATCCATTAGTTTTGATTTCAGTTTGGTTCAATCTCTTGAGACATGGGGAGAATACATTCAGATTTTTTTCCAGAAGGTAACATGTATCTGTCCTAGCGCAGTGCTTGATAGAGTCTGTTCTCCTGTGAAAGCTTCTGATAGGGCCCTCCACTACCTGTTTCTCTCAGCATTCCCCTATTCTGAACTCTCATATAAAACAGTTGCAGATGCCAAAAGCACCATATGTGTAGTCTGTTTTGTTACAGCAATGGCCACTTCCTAATAATAGTTTTTATACTGGTTAATTTACTCATTGTTTGATAAAATAATGAGAAAGGGCAATTTAAAGAAGGGTTTGTTTTGGAACACAATTTGATGGTACCATCAATCATAGTAAGGAAGATAAGGCAACATGAGACAGCTGTTCCTACTGTGTCCAGAGGAAAGAGAGATGAATATTGATACACAATGAGAATTCTCCTTCATATTAAAACTGAGACCCAAGCCACCAAATGATTCCATCAACATTGTGTTTCTGCCCAGCTCAGTTAGAACCTTCTGGAAACACACTAAAACACATTCAGAAGTGTGTTTCCATAGTGATTCTACATGACTTCATATTGATGAAAGAGATAATCCACAACAAATAAACTAATATAAATGGAATAAGTATTTATAATGTTCTGTAAGTCAGTTTTCAAAACATTTGCTAGTTAAAACAAACTAAAATACACTCATGAAATGTCTCTCACTTCTAAGTAAGTTAAATCAAGTAACACCAATTGTTAAATTAGGAGAGTCATATCTACATAAATTATTAAATTTATCCATAAAATATTGGCCTATAAAATTGCCCACCTTCTAGGCTTTCTTCTTCCCCAGAAATAAAAGGGACTAAAATAAAATTCCTATTATATAGTACTTATATTTGATTATATGCGTGTGTAGAAAATGAACTTTTGTTCGAAAAATAATTCAGTGGCAGAACTAAAGACTTTAGCAGTTTTCAAGGTGTTTGAAGATAGTCTCTGAAAGTTTGTGAGAGACAGTGTTTTAAAAAATCCAGGGTACATAATGTCAGCTACACTAAAAAGAATATCATAGTAAGATTTTTTCAGAAATCAAGCATTCCTGCATTGGTGCAAACAGGAGTTGAGTCCAATTATGAACTCTTCCTTACATTCCTGATCAGCCTTAGAAAAATTTACAAGCCATGCTAATCTGAATTCTAAATTGGTTTTCTTTACATTTCCAGCTGTCTCCTGAGATACATCTTCCTAATTCAGAGCGGGATCTTTCTCCAATAAAGCTCCATGCTGTGCACTTGGCTCCTCTTGATTTGTATTTGTATCATTCTATATATGTGATGGACAGATGCCATGTCTGTGGTTCTCAACCTTCCTAATGCTGAGACACTTTAATACAGCTCCTCATGTTGTGGTGACCCCCAACCATAAAATTATGTCATTGCTACCTCACAACTGCAGTTTTGTTACTGTTTTGAATCACAATGTAAATATCTGACACACAGATTATCTGATATGTGACCCCCAAGGGGGTCACAACCCACAAGTTGAGAACTGCTGCTTCATGGCCTTGCTGCTATTAGGAGTCACACTTTTCCTTATTCAAGGCACTGCTGCCCTTTGCTTAACTGTTTTTTAAGGTAGCACCCCCCAGGGCTCTCTATAATTTTTTTTTATCAAGATTGACTTCCCTGTAATTTAAATAAGTTCCCAGGAGGAGAAAACCAAAAGTGTCAAGAGTTTATCACTTAGTAACTTACCTAAAATGCCAAATATATAATGCTTAATCAAAACTAACTCATGTGCATACTTGAAATTCCAATACTCAAAGGGGCTGTGGCAGAAGAACTTCAAATTCAAGGCCAGCCTTAGTGATTTTGTAAATTAGAGGTCTGTCCAATCCATTAATTAGGTTGCATTTCAAAAAGCTAAGACCAAACGATGGCTACAACAAACATGTAAAGTGAAGCAAATGAGCAAAAAAAAATTAGGTTTGTTTTGTTTTGTTGTTTGTTTTATGTCTTGACTTTGTTAGGCTTTTCATTTAAAAAAGCAAGTTTTCATAGAGTTTAAATGATCAACACCTGATTAGCTTTATATATGCACTTAAAGTCTTTCATTATCATACTGGTTAAATAAGTGGCTGCTCATCAAGGTGACCTGAGGTCTGATTTTGATAAAATATTTTGGATCTTTTGTCATCTTTTACAGGCTTTTTTTCAGTCAATACTCTACATTTTGTTAACTTACTTGAATTTTATGATTTTTTTCCATTGGAAAATCTCAAAGGACACTTCTGTCACCTCATATATATGTGATATATATGTGTATAATAATGAGTTTTATTCAGCAAGCTGGAAATGCTAAAGGCACCATCAAGTATCTAAGATACAAAAATATTCTTTATATAGTATTTATGTGAGTCCATTATAAGTATATGGGTTCTACAATCACAAAATTCTGATGGAAAACATGGTCACTCATGGGTATTAAAGCATAATAGAGATAGAAACAAAACTTCACTATCGCCATCAAAATTTTCATTAGAGTATTAACAACAGATATTCTAATTCTCTACAATCCATAACTTTGACACTTCTCTACAAGCATTTGAAATCAAATTTATTTTTTTTAAAAAAGTGTCTGACAAACATCATTATTACTTATAGGCTATGTATATCCATAAAGTAATACCTTCATAAAATGGCAGTTTGTTAGAACTACCTCTCTACAGTGTTTTCACCCAAAGAACTGGTGGCCCACCAGTCTCCCAGAAAGGACATTTACACGAGCATTTTCTCTAGCTTTACTAGATTTCCTCAGGTTCTTCACAGCAGTCTCAAAGTTGTCAACCAAACTGAACACTCATACAATCTCGTAAGGAGGACCACTCACTCCATCCCTGACTGGGCCAGCACTTCTACAGGTGATTTAAAGGGAAAGTCACCCAAAGTGCTATCTCTAAAAAGATAATTCTGTAATTTGTATTTCCTGATTCTTTGTTACAGAAGTGAACTTAAGTGATTGTTGGGTTTGTCACCTAAATGCCTGATCTGTCCATGATGCAAGGTGTTTAACATTTAACACTGTGTACAAATGTTGCAATTGTTAGACTCACAGTCAAGTTCAGATTCTTTGCTTCATGTTCACAGTTCCCCAAGTATAGCAAGTGGGCATTCAAGCCAGACTAAAATTTTTGAGACAGCAGAACATAATTCTTTGCAAAAAATAATTAAATTCTGGAGATAGTGAGTTGGCTCAGAGGCTAAGAACATTTTTTTGTTGTTGTTATTTTTCTTGAGGAAGACCCAGGTTCAACTACCAGCACTCACAAGGAAGTTCACAACTATGTGTAACTCCTGTGACAATGGATCCAAGGCGCTCTTCTAATTTCTGAACACTGAGAAAATATGTGATATATACACACACACGTGCACAGAAATAATCATACACATGGAGTAATAAAATGAATAAATCTAAAAAGTAAATCCTAATCCTTTTATTGTTGATGATTGATAAACATGTATAAACTTTTGATACTTTCTACCAAACTGATAGTACCAATTTTTACTGAATGAGATACTCCACATGAGAACCTGTTGCATCTGGTAGAGAACATGTGTGTGGGGGATTAGATTATTAACCACAACAAACTAAGTCTTGTGTTGCAATACATTGAAAACATGTGTTTGAAGGCCTGATGGTGTATCTGAACTCAATGTAAGGGAGACACCTGAATGTTGGCTAATTCTAATCTGATGTAGACCATCATGTAAGAGATAGTCTACAAATAGTATCAGTGCAGCAGGATGGGTTAAGCCTTTCTTCGTCAGGTTTGTGTTAATTCCGCAGAAACAATGCTCAGAAATTAATCTCCAATATCCCAGTATATAACTGACTCAGCTTTAGTTGGAGCTGAAGGCATGTCCCCAAATTCTGTTGCTAACATGGCACTGTGAAGAATAAACCTGTTCTAGAGTCTATATTAGTTGAGCAAGTAGATAATTGTGATTATAATTCCACAGATATATATATATATATATATGTATATATATATATATATATATATATATATATACATATATATATATATATCTGTTTTCAACAACAATCCAGATTTAACATATCTATATTTTTATATGTTCACTTGATTATATACGTGTAGAGTGAGTTTAGAACTAATTTTTAATTACTGACCACTTGTACATTGTAATAATGTTTAATCTCTGTTCCTGTTTGACATCTGTGGGTTTATTTCTCACTATGAGATCAATAGGGCCAAGAATATGAAACTCAATACAACTTCACATTGATTGTTCTCAAAAGTGTTTTGATCTCTGGCATATATTTTGGCCCAAATATGCTTCAAATCTCTTAAATGGGCTCTTCCAGAGCCCCTATGATATGGGAATAAAACATCTACCAAGAAAGGTCAGTGATGGCATTGAGGAACCTAAGACCCTAAATTCACATTTGTCATCAATGACATTTTACCAAAAATATTCATCAATTAATTAAGTTAATGAATTGAGCTGTGCATAAAATATTCTTAGATTCACAAAAAATTAAGGTGAAGGGCTTCGGGGAGAAGAAGTGTAATATAAAATGACTGTTCCAAGAAACCGGCTTCTAGGGGCAACCCAGCAGAATAGTCTTCCTTGTCTTAAAAGATGTGATTTGTCTTCTTGGCAACTGTTGGCTGATCTGCCAACAACATACCTAAGACTGGCTTTCCTTAGTAACTATTGCAGCTTGCCAGTCAGAGCTTGTTGCTCCTTTCAGCATTAAAAATGCTAACTATAGGGGTACATTTTTATGAAAATATCTCTTGATTCCCAAAGACTGAACTTTTGGCAGACCTCACAGGGAAGTTAATAATACCCTTGGTGATCTTTTAAAACTATGTATTTAAGCTGTTATCCTATTGTAGGTTTAGCCCGTTTAACTTGCTTTTAAGAGAACAATATAACCAGAGATACTTGTCTTGAATATCCCATGTAATCATGCTTTACAACCCAAGATAATTTATAACTTTAATCTTAAATTAGGTATTCTTCTATGCCCCTGACTTAGAAGAATGCAGTTTGTATGCATCTGTTGTAGTAATCATTTACTGAAAGCAGCCAGCAGGTTGGGAAAATTTAAAACAAACACACACCATGAATGCTGTAAATAACATGGATATAGATTGACAATGTTCGTTTCAGTACTGAGTGCTTCTTGGTCAGTTGGGTCAGTGAAGTGAATTCTTTCCTGTAATGCACTCTTAAAGTTTTCTGTGAAGAATCCTTTGTTTCTTCCCCTTGCTTTTTTGTGTGCTGTTCAAAAGACACAGAAAAAGATCTTTGTGCTGGATAGATGTCAGACACAGACACAAACACACAACAGGCACACTACAGACAGACCAGTAACCACAAACTACATATAGGCAGAAGACACGGGGAAAAGCAGTAGAGAATTCAAATTTGAGCTTAATTTTGGTCAAATTAATCTAAGAGGAAGTCTTTGTTGTCTTGCTTTCCGTAAGGTAACAGCAATACATTCTGGAGTATCTGGGATTATCTTTATTGGTTAACCAATGTGGCTAGTAAACATTTTACAACTTGCATAGATTTCTTTGCTTTAGTTTCATGAGCCATCAAAAAGACAAAATCCTGTGTATGTGTGTCCTGAATTACAAACCCCAGTCTTTATTCACAAATGAAGAGTTCCTTTACTGGAGAAGTGTCTCTGTTTTTATTTGACACTGAGAGATTTTTATGTGTTAAGGTTGAAGACAGGAACTGTGTGTGCAAATGTGTGAGTGTATCTATGGTGTTAAAGTGCAAGTATTTCAGGAGAGGTTGCCGACTGTATGGACATGGAAGGTTGTATTGAGGCATGAGGATGAAACAGAGATGGTAATGCTGTTGTGTTATATTCAGTTTGGTAATGCTTTTTCTGAAATTATTGAAAAGCTTTCTATAAACTTTCTTTGCACATTACCAACCCTCCTAGGCAGCTGAACTTCAATTAGAAGATTGCCACAAAAATGTGTAACATGCTGCCTCTCCCCTGCTGCTTTGAAGACTTTGGCCACACTCTTCTTTATGCTGTTGAAATGCAAAATGTTAAATGCATAAACCAAATAAAATAAGGCATAATTGGTAATGTGAATAGTTAATCTGAGAGGAAAGAAATAGTCTGTTAAAATACTCATTCTGAAAAATGCGGACATTCCACCTGAAATTTTGAGGACAAATGTCTTCAGCATGAAAACTAGATTTTACATTGTGGAGAGAGCCAGATAGTGCTGACAAACTGCTTTGAATCTCTAAGTATCTCATCATTCTGCTTCACATACAACTGCAACACACATTTTACTATCCACGTAAACACGTCTTTTATCACACTTTTTCCTTTGTTATCCTTTCCCCTGAAAACCTCACAAATACGAGGAGGAAAGGAGACACAGTTTGATCTAAAGTACTGCCATAAGTTGAAAGCATATATCACTTAGAGAGCATGGGATAACAGCATTAATTATTTACAGAATGAAATATAAGGTATTAATATTTTATTTCATGTCAGGAACCACATGACACATGAAAAGTAGATGTTAAAGTGAGCTCCATAGGTACTTGAAGATGGTGTATAGAATACTTGGAGAAGAATGGTTAAATATAGCCTACTTGCAACACATACTTTACTGAGGTCAGAAGAGTTGATACTATACAACAAAAATATTATTTTGAAATAACTCTAAGTTGAATTTGCTTAGTAGATACATATATATATGTATATATATATATATGAATACATTTAATTTGCATAACTTTATATAATGTATGTAAGTATATATGTTTGCCTTATGGTGCAATTTGCTTCATTTTGGCTGATTTATATATAATTTTGGTAGCAATCTACATTCAAGTACATTAAGATTTGAAGTCTTTACAGTAAGCATATGGAGCTATGATCTATATTTTATAAATCTGTTTGTTAATATAGGTTAGAGCTCCCGAGACTGACTACTGAGGACTCTGCTTCTATCTTTTGTATCTCTCCAGTGCTGGGATTAAAGGTGTGATCTCTGTTACTCTTTTAGATTGATTCAATTTCATGTAGCCCTGGGTGGCCTTGAACTCACAAAGATCTATCTCCCTTTGTCTTCTGAATCCTGAGATTAAAGCTGTGTACCACCACTGCCTGATCTCTATAGCTTGAGGCTGACTTTGCTTTCTGAATCCCCAGGCAAACTTTAATAAACCACAAATAATATATCACCACATACTCAGTATTGTATTTTACTACAGAGATATAAGCTAATCCTGGTTCTTTGATGCTCTATTCACAATAGCTAGGAAATAAAACCAACCTAGGTGCCTATCAGTTGATAAACACACAACAAAATTATGATATATATATATATATATATATATATATTATATATATATATATATATAATGAAGTTCATATGTGAAGGAAAATGAAATTATGAATTTGATAATGAATCTATGGAACTGGAGAGTAATAATAGAGTGGGTGAGGTATCTCCAGAAAGAAATCACGGCATGGTCTCTATTTTAAATAGATCATAGTTTTCAAATTTTTAGATTGTATTTAACTTGGCATGCTAATATTTACTAGAATACTAGAAAGTTGTTATGAATGGGGGGAAGGTTACTAAGGGACAGGATGCAATAGAATACATTTGATATGAAACTAGATGGTCAGATTACTAGAGATGGGAAGGTTTAAGCAAAGATGGAGATTGGAGAAAATGGCAAAATCAGGGTGTGGGAGGGATAATAAAAGTTAACATATAGAAACAGCAAACAGAAGCCTAGTATTTTGGAAGATATTTAAAAATAGAATAAAAATAGATTTTGAATGTAGTTACCTTAAATAAGTGGATAATGGTACTCCTATAAGCTACAGGTCATTCAATAAAAATTCCAAAGCCAAGCATCAGACCTTGCCTTATGAGTTATTTATCAAGGAGCTATAGAAACTCTTAAATGCTCACAACATACAACTGATAAAAACACAATGCTGATTGGGTTGGGTTGGATTGAAAGGCATCTAACAAGAAATTTAGAACTAAATTAGAAGCTTCCTTCCTGTTGGCTACCTTTCATAGTCTCTGAAGTTGCTGTGAAAACTTCTTTAGAAGAAGAAAAATATCAATGAGAATATCCATTTATGAACATTAGGAGCCTTAATACCAACGTTGCCATGTAAAATGTGCCCACAAATTTAATGGTGACAAGATTTTTATGGGGATACAAACTCTTTTCTGTTAATATTTGAAGCTTATTCCATAGGACAGAATTCATGCTTGATACTGTAAACCTCATCAAAATGTCATGGCTGGATGAGTTCTAGATCCCTGGAGGAACCTACTACTGTTGTTCTGGTAAAGAGGCACCCAGTCAAACTGCTTTTTAAATATTTATGTTTGTAAACATAGATTAGTACTGCTCTAAGCCTTGGTCAAAGAAGCTCTTTTAGCAGTGGGCAGAGGTTAATATGCAGATTGAGACCTGGTTAAGGTGTAGAGAATAACTGACCATGAAGCATGGAGTTATAAACTTGCCATCAATATCACCTTCTCCAGAAACCAAGGAACACTTGAAAAGAGGAGAAAGAAAGAATGTAAGAGTTATAATGTGGAGAGGAGTTCTATGAAATGCTTTCTTCTATCTACAGATGGAAATTGGGGTGGGGGAGATGTAACTATGACATGGCTATTGTATATACCAACCCATCAAAAGGCCAGGCCCATCATAATTCTAAATTCTACAAGTAAAGTGCTCATGAGACATGCTCCACTCTGCCATGCAGTATTTTAAGCACCTAATATTTATTGGAGGAGTGGGAATCATATTTCTTATAGGCATAGCCACTGGCATATTGCTCTTGCTCACATAAGTAAATAAAGCCATCTATGCTTATACAATCAATCCAAATTAAATCCATAGAGCACAAAAATTAAAACATTCAAGGAGGAGAGCTTTCTGACAACAGGTTTAATGGGAGGGGGATAACAGAGGGTAATAAAGAGTAAATATAATAAAAGTACATTGTGTGTGTGTGTGTGTGTGTGTGTGTGTGTGTGTGAAACTGTGAAAAATAAATGTGTATGAAATTCTCAAAAGTAAACAGAAGCATGCCAAAAAGACAGCATAATGATTTGTATTTTCCCACACTTACCATGTCTACTTCTTGCCAGTAGTTCCTATAGATCTTACTTAGCCTCAATTGTCCTTTTCTTCACCCCTAAAAATGTCCTTAAATTACTTTTCTTAGTGAATGTTAAAAGGGAGATGGGTTTTCCCAAATGGTATTTATCTGTAAATGTCATCATTGTATCTTCATTTTGTAGTCAGTTTCTCTAAAGTATTTGGAACAAACACATTTCTCACATTTGCAGAGGTGTTTCCTTTTTTCCTGACCTCCATCATTTCCATCGAGAAGTAAGTTGCCCCTTGTGCCACTGTTCTTTCAAGGGTTGCTGTTTAACCCTGGATTTCTACATGGTGACTTTGATGCAAGTCTGTCTCTGCGCTTATAATCTGTGACATTTGCTATGTCTCTTGGTTCTGAATGTTGTCTCTTCTTAATTTGCACACCTCTTTTTTTTTATTCCCCTATTATTGAAGGTGATTTGAATTTGATGCAAAGTTGATTGATATGGACATAATTCATGAGATTCCTTCCCCTCACTTATTTTACTTTTCTTATGATTGTGTTATATTAGTTTTACCTTGAAGAGGGAAATCCCCAATGAATTTTTCACTTCAATTATAAACTTTTTAGCTCCATGTTTTCTACTTGCTATTTATTTAATTAGTGTCTATAACTCATAAAATATTTGATTTCCTCATCTCTTCATTAATTTTAAGTACATGTTTTACTTAAAAATATATGTATTAACTCTCTTACATCATCATCTGAGTTTCTTGGTCATTTCTGAATTAGTGTGGATATATTTTAGACTTGTGTTTGTTATTATTGTTTTCTTTAGTTATGGGATTGTTTTAAATTCATTCTTATGTCTTAATTCTTAGTAGGATATGTTAAAGATACATAACCTATTTTTATATGCTGTACAGAAGGTCATCGTGTTGTCATTCAACAGGCAGTTGTGATTTGCAGGACAAAAGTATAAATTCTCCCCCACCACGCATTTATGATTTGTACCACTTTCATCTCTATTTAATTCTTTCATTTTCATCTCTGACTTTTTTAGCTGAGTGCCTTGTTATCTCCAAGAACTTTCATGGTATTATTGAGTACCCATCTTCTCTAAAATGAACTATTGCTTCTTGAAGAAGAAACTCCTAAAAATTGACAGGCTCACAATCTGAAAGTAGGGAGGATCAGAAGACCCCTTGCCAAGGTTATACAGCAGTAATGATTGTTGAGAAGAGGAGATGCTCCTGCTTGTTGAGCTACCTGAAAATTGCATAGCAAGCTTCAGGAATGAACTTCCATAAGTGGCTGTCTATGCTGGCATCAAATTTTCAGTGATGCAGCTGCCTTTGAGCTAACCATGCTCCTTCAGCAATCCACTCATCCATCCTGATGCAAGTACCACTAAGAAATAGTGCCTCACCAACCTAAAATTTATTAGGATCATATTCTTAGTTTGCCCTCAGAATCCTATGTGAGGTTAACAGGAATTTGTTCATGTCTTCCCACAAAAACTCACAAAACAAAGGGCAAGAATATACAGCTGGGTCATTCAAGCTGATCTCTCCTAAGGCTCCTTAAAATTTTCATATCTAAATTTTCCATTAGTCTTCCTGTCCCTAATTCCAGGTTTGTTGCCTCAAACAAGCAAGGCAATAACTCTTCACTTGCCAAAGAGTAAGTATAGTTTGAGGAGGAAAAAAATCACAAATCTTTCATTTCATAAAATCCATAACATGAAAGTATTTGATGATAGGTCAATATTTTGCTTCAATTGTTCTTCAGTCATTTTCAAAAGATTTTGCTTTGTTAATATTCTGTACATTTTTATAAAAGACACTAGGAAGAGAAGTAATCTAACAAAACTATCTACTATTCCTAGAACAGTAAGTTTATTAGATTATTTTAAATTCCACATTCTATTCATTGATAAATATTTCCTCTCCAAGTATCTGTTAATCTTTTTGTTTTACTTCTTGTGGGCTTTCTTTGAATTTGTGTTTATATTATGGCACTGAATTGATATTTATTCCTATTTAAAATTATATTGTTCCCATTTTAGAGGCAGATTCTACTCTAATATTTCTGAGGCTATCAATGCCATTTTATAGATTTTATTCTATATCACATTTAAATATTTCACATCAGAGGAAGCATGAACTGATGTGATACTATATTTTATGTTTAGCTCTAAAAGGTCATGGAAATCTAGAACATTGCTGAATGAGTCAGAGTCCAACCAAAGAAAATCAAATATTAGCTTAGATTAATATAGATGTGTTTTATACACAGAATTATATTTGCTGGTGATGAAAGAGGCTAAAAGATCAAGCTACAGAAACTGAGGGAGCCAGAGTATGTGTAAGAATGAGGGGAAAAGGAAGCAGAAATCACAACATGAGTCCATGCAATATTCTATAACCTGAAAGGAAAGTTTTCTGAGAGATGAACCAGACAGAGGACACTTCTCTGTCTCACAGTAGATTGGAGTAGCTTAGACATAAATTAGACAGAAAGAAGCATGATAAAGCATCCTTACTTTTCTTTTCCCTTGCCTCTCAACATGTCTCTAGTACTTCTAGGGCTGATATAACTACTTAGAAATTGTGGTAGGACCCTAGAGACCAAAGCTGCCTTTAGGCTTGGATGCTGGGAAAAAGACAGACAACCCACACTCACTGAAAACTGTGGCTTCTTTGTCTGTGGAGTACTTCCCTTCCCTACATATCTTGTTGAGACATCATTGTCACAATTATTTAATATAGATCATAGAAAATAGAACTATATGTCTCCTATTCTAGTTAACAACTTTCTGGAAATAAACAAAAATAAATCAGAAATAAAACTGATATCCTAAAGAAAAAATTAACTAACACTGTAGCTACAGCAGAGTGCAGAACATAAGCAAAATTATCTAAACCTGGTTCCAAGAGCCCTGAATATTACATACTGATGCTGAGGGAGGTTTTCTGATAAAGAATAAGATCTTATCATGGCCTCTCCTATGAGAGGCAAACCAACTAGACCTGTCAGCCATATAAACTGGCCAAAATTCCTCAGTAAAAGCTGCTTGTCACAGAGATACTGAATTAGTAGAAAGCCTGTAGATGAGGACATTGGTCACTTAGATGTTGTCTGTGTTTATCCCTTGAAGGTGTGTAGGGAGACACCGTAACCATGCCTCCTGTTAGGGCATAGTCAAGGGGAGGTCAGGATGATGAGTGTTAGGTTCTTAAGGGGCTGCAGACACATGGGGGCCCCTTTTCTCCGGCCTCCCTGCCTTGCTGCCTCTGGGCACACTCTGGTTTGCGCTTGGCTGCTATTTATCTGAATAAAGGTATTTTGAATCTACACGCTTTGCTGTGTGGGTCTTGTCTGGATTCTTTTGACGGAGATCACAGGTCTAGGGAGATGTGGGGAGTACAGAGGTAGTCTTATATAACCATGCAATAATTCTGTGTATTTACTGATGAAGTTGAAAACATTATGTTCAAACAAAAAAATGCACTTGAAAGTTTATAGCTGTTTTACTCACCCTTGTGAAAATTAGAAACAAATATGACCTCATCCTTTCAAAATCTGAACACAAAAGCTATAGTACAGCTATTTGATGGACTGACATTCCACAGTGAGTCAAATATACTGTCTACTAATGAAAAGATGTGGAGGAAGCATAAAAAGGCTTATTGCTAAAGGGAAGAAATGACTCAGAAGAGACAGATCATGTATGCTTCCAACTATACAACATCTGGAGAGAAACAATATTCAAGACCAGGAAAGGGGAAAAATAAGCCAGTGTAGTTGAGGGTCCCCAGGACCCAACCCATAACTGATCAAAATCTGGAAAGATAAACCTAATAGAGCAAGTCCTTCTGTGTGTGTTTATCTTGTTGGTTGTTGAATAAAATACTGTTGGCCAATGAGGAAGCAAGATAGGCAGGACTAGGAGTCAAGGAGGATTCTGGGAAATGTAGTAAAGATAAATCATATGATCCAAGCAGGAAGTGACATAGCAGGCAGACTCAAAATATAAGCAGGGTCAAGCAGGAAATCTCTCTTTTTCTTCCTCTTCCTTCTCCTTTCTTCTCTGGGAGCCACCATGTAAGCCCGACAAGAGATAATGCATGCCACCAGCATCCTCGATCAGATTAAGTCTTTATAAAATATATAGATCAATAATTATGGTTGATACTTAAGACAGAGATAGCAGATAAGAAATCCTAGTCATTGGCTAGCAGCATTGTCCCTAAAATAAGTCTCTGTATGTTACTTGAGCATGGTGGCATGCAGAACTCGGGCAACTGGTGGAAAGATTTAATGCTACATAAATCCAACAACTAAACCACCTTGCTGAGCCCAGCAGTAACCACTGACCTGAAAGTAAATACAATGAATGTGGTATGATTAAGACCCACTAAACGTGTCTTTCAAAGAAGTAGGTCACAATAAATTGGCTCGTTGTGTTTTGACCATAGATATTCTACCAAATTGTGCCCCCCCCCCGATATCTGTGATTCTCAGTAGTTAGTTTGATTTGGTGTTTATCTGAAAAATAAGACAGCAGGGCAGACAGCAAAAAAGAGCTTTCATCTAGTTCTATATTTTGTCCAAACTTCTAAATTTTATGATTACAAAGAAGTGGATATTTTTTACCCCCATTTCATCCTGGAAGTAGAACTCTTACCACTTCACACAAAAAATAACCAAACAAATAAATGGTTAGAGAGATTTCCACCCCGTCACCACCAATGTGTGTATGCATCTATGTATATGTGTGAGTAAAATTTACTAGTTCAAAGAGCAATGATAAGTCACAGTTGCATCAGCCTCGATGGCATCTTTTTCCAGTGTTACTGTAGTACAGAGCAGCAAGCATTTCAACTTTCAAATCTTAGTGATTTAATTTTGAGTAACAGTTCTGTATCTCTGTGATATGTAGGAAACTAGTTCATATGTGCTTTTATTTTAATTTTGACAAGAACTTCACACTTAACGATATGAGAAAGTTTCCCTCTGCATAACATTAAGGCAAAGACAAGACCAGAGGCTGCATTTTTTTCAGTTTCTCAACTGGCAAAAATGAGAAATAAAAATTTGAGAGGTTTGAGAAGTTATGAATCAATAGCATGTTTAAAAAATACAAAACAAAATGAATAAACAAAAACCTGGTAGCAACTGAATTTTCTGTTGTCAGAGAAATGTCTAAATGATTTAATAAGTATTGAACATATCGGTATAACTATCAGAAAAACTAAAGCTATGTTCAATAGAGTAAAGGATAGCTGCATAATTTTCAATCAAGAGAAAAACCAGAAGATTGCCTACTTCATGAGATCACTTTAAATTCTGTTAGAAAAATAATCAAATACCCCAATACACATTTTTTTCTGATGTGGGAGAAATTAAAATGTAAACAAACAAGAAACACTAAGTAATTCAGAATTGCCATTACAGGGGATGGGAAAGGAAAAGTACCGAAGGCAAAAACACTACGCTAACTTTCACATAGGGCATTGCAATTAGCAGCATCATTACTAACAGAAAATGAAAACTAGAAAGATTCAGATGCACCAAAAAGAGAGAGATGTCAAGAAAAAACATGGTGGTGAGGCAAATGCAAGTTAAGTGTGGGAATCACACGAATGTGTATCTTCATCAGACTTCCATGCTTTGTAACAGTAAACAATGTGGTTGGAGGGATAAATGGGTGGGAGGGCTATGATCTCAAACTCTTGTATTCATAGATGAAAGTAAAATAAAATTATTCTTAGATCTATGGAATGTATACTGTATGCCCTCAATCTATAAGTACAGGAAGAAAGAGCTATAGCCTCCATAGTCCTGTGGTGCAAAAGGCAATGAATTTCAGTGTATACAGGAACATCTGTGAGTAGCTTTTCTTATTGCTCATATACACTTAGAGAAACTACAAAATCTCTTACAGCCTTGAGTTTTCTGTTACAGTTAAGAACTTCACAGAAACCAATGGGGATTATGACATTAAATACCATCAAGTGGCTAGTTTCCACTCTCTACAAAGAAGTGCTGGTATAGCTGTTTGGCCCGTTTTATGCCTATCAAATTATGAGAGCCTTGCCACAGCTCAAGAACACTCCTCAGTGTTGGCATTCTCCAGTGAAGAATAGAGTCTACATAAACTTGCATGTAATAGCCATAAAAGAGTTAAATACCAGGTTCTATTAAGATATATCTTTCATTGCTCTTCCACTCCACCCCTCCCCCAGATCAGCCCATTCCTTCTAGCTTGTCAGAGCCTATTCCCTGTGGTGGGATGCCATGCTCAGCCTTAAGACATTGGAGAGGGGCTTGGTCCTGCCCCAACTTAATGTGCCAGATATTGTTGACTCCTCATGGGAGCCCTTACCTGTGAGGAGGGATGGAGGGGTATGGTCTGGGGGCAGAGGCAAGGGAGGGCAGGAGGACGGGTGGGAAAACTGAGTTTGGAATATAAAATAAAACAAATAATTATTAAGAAAAGGAGCTAAATACCTATATAAGATATACACAAATATGTATGTGTGTACATATGCATATCCATGTAAATATCCACAGTAGAAAAGATAGCTTGGAGAAAAAGCATG
The DNA here is from genome assembly GCF_003668045.3 of Cricetulus griseus. NCBI lineage: Eukaryota > Metazoa > Chordata > Mammalia > Rodentia > Cricetidae > Cricetulus > Cricetulus griseus. Next base: position 19,111,071 of record NC_048603.1, read on the forward strand.
AGTTGGGCAGATATTCAAATTTTGACAATGACTCTTGTGGGGCCTGGTCATGTTACTTTTCCTCCTTCTCTTCAGTGTTGTCTCCCAGGTAAAAGGCACTAATTCAGTGATGGCAAGCATTGTGTTAGACATAGATGGCTATAAGAAATGCTTATCTTTTTCCTTGTGTCCTTTGCATAAGAAGGAGCAGGATGACAGTTCAGGTCAGGAGTTTGGTGGGCTGCATCAAGCTGGTCCCATCTAGTCTCATTATAATTATCCAGGCAAGCTTATAGTTTTATCCTACATCTGTACTCAAAGAATACAGATGTGGCTATAAAAAGGACCCTGGCCAGTGAGTCAATTATACTTTGAAATCTGCCCCCATTGCCCACTCCTACTTTAAGAATGTCCAGTCTTCAACTGAGATCAGATCTTTAACCAACAGTTTCCAAATACTGTAGTGGAGCTGTCTGTCCATGTTGCACAGATGTTTTAAGCAATGATAATTGATTTATAGCTAAGCATAACTGTGAACACTCACACTAGTAACCCTAGCACTTGGAAAATTGAAGTATGATCACGAGTCTAAGACCATATTGGACTTATATCATGAGTTTGAGATTATATTAATAAAGCATGGCCCTGCCACACAAAATAAAGTAATCAGGAATTAATAGTATTAACACAGCAAGAACAGGTAATTATTAGAAAGCCATTATAAACCCATTGCCAGGACATAAAAATATACCGCCTAGTACACTATGCCTCATATTAAAATATTAAGGTATTAAATATTAAACATCCTACTGATAATGATACTACCTCTCCAAGCTCAAAGTAAGTTCACACATTTCTCTATGTAACAATCCATGATATGTGTTTAATAACTCATGATCCCTAATAATATTTCATATATATGAAAACTTCTAACACTTGCTTATTTACCAACAGAGTAAACCACCCCCACTGTAATTCTCAAAGACAGCTTAAGATCTCACCAGATCAGGACTGGGTCACATATAATCTCTTTGATTTCTGTTTTTCCCCTGAGATCCCCTCCTTTCTTCAAATCTCATTGCCTTTTTGTGCCACCAACTAGCCAGCCTCAGTTCTGATGGACCTCAATTATGATTGTCCTAATATGCTGTGATTATTAAACTTCATTATCAACTTGACTGGATATAGAATTACTTTGGAGATACATCCCTGGCTGTGTCTGAATGCATTTCCAGAGAAGTATAGCTGAGTGATCTAAAGATACCTCTTATACATATACATCTGTGTATCCATTGGTATAGGATTAATCATTTGATTTTCCTTAGAACTAGCTGTATCAATTACATACATGTACAGTTTTTGTTCACAGAGATATCTGGACCTTAAAGATTAGCTGCTGTCAGTGCTTGATTTTGCCCTAATCACCTTGGACAGGATATCAGGTCGTTCTAGCCCTGCTCAAAATGACAGGGTGTTCATTTCCTTGGGCCATGTTGTGCTTCCTTTTGAAGTATTTTCTACTGAAGAGTTCTCCCTCCTATTAACATGGATTATGTGCCTCTAACCCCTCGCCTTTGATCTTCACTCTTCTCTACATAGGAGGTCTAAATTACCTTACAGAATACTGCCTTCAGGCTCCAGGAGAGAGCTTAACATCCACTCTCTGTAAAAGGCTTCACCAATCGCACTTTACCAAGAGTGTCCTTTCTCGGGTGTTTTAGATGTGACTTTATCGACGTATACTATAGTACTGAACAGGAAGAACACAGGTGACAGTTGAAACAATCCTTACCCAGAGAGGGCCATGCTCTATATGCAGGAGACAAATGAAGGTATAGCATGGCTTGTGTTGCTGTGTTTTGTCTGCTGAGGACATAAAACAGTACCACAGGAGCAAACATCTCAGTTCTAAGCCCTGGATCCTTTATGGATAACCACAGAGATGTCCTAAAGGAAGTCCTACCATTGAGGTGTGAGCTTTGCCATTGAGCTAACTGGAAAAGGAAGAAATCCCCCAAATTAGCACCTTACTTACTCCAGGAACCTCTTAGTTGCCTGAAGTAAGAAACCCCTTTCCAAAACCTTTTGGTCAATCTTCCATGGATAAGGAGTTAGTTAATGCAATTCTCTCTCTCTCTCTCTCTCTCTCTCTCTCTCTCTCTCTCTCTCTCTCTCTCTTTCTGTGTGTATGTGTTTGTGTGTGTGTGTGTGTGTTTGTTTGTGTGTGTGTGTTAGTGTGTGTGTGTTTGTGTGTGTGTGTGTTTATGTGTGTGTGTGTTTGTGTGTGTGTGTGTGTGTGTGTGTGTGTGTGTGTGTGTAAAGGGTTTGGGAGAAAATATTAAAGGACATCGACAAGGACAAGGGTTGGAAATACGGCATATATTTTTCATAATTAAGTTTTCTCCACAATTGGTAAGAGTATTCTATTTATGAACGAGAAAAGTGCTCAGGCCCATCTGTTACCTCCACTGTGTATTCACCAATATATATTCCTATAGCTTGTTTAAAATCAGCTGAGTACAAAGTCATATTGGCATCTGAAATATGTTCCATAACTTATATAATGATATTTCTTTCCAAAATTATCACACAGATTTCCAGTTCACAGGGAATCATCAGAGAAATCAGGTCCTGCTTCTTGCAATATGCTGAGGGGGGCAGAAGAGGTCATCTCTTTTATACATGGCAAGTTGAATTTCAAGACTTCTTTGCCACTGCTATACTTGTTCATGGCAGCCTCATCATTTAATTTCTCTGAGCTCCCCCTGGAGATTGAAAAGTAGCCTGATATGTGGCTAGAACTCCTCAGGTATTATTTTTGTAACCATATTGAGATCAGGCTTGAGGAAACACCACATTAATAAGGAGCTATTCTTGAAATTTCATTTCAGCCACAGTCTGTCTTTGGGGAGAGTTAAGGCTGGCATATGAGAGAGATGGTAGGTGAATTTTAGAATCTGACAAAGTTCAGGCAAATTTGAATTTTAGCAACAACACAGAAGCAGATCGTGGCAGTTTTGCCTAGGAAATGAAGGGACCATTTCACACTGTTCTCATATGATAAACAGCTTAACAAATAGGAAGAAGAGGAGGAGGGATTCACTGATGGGGAAAGACAGTGCTATGGAACATAATCACAGAACTGTAGCTCACTGGGACAAGGATGCACATTGGCATTGGAGAAGGGATTTTTAATACAGATCGCCATAAGATTGGTCACTCATAACCAAGCAACACAGTTAATACTGCTAGACTATTTTGAAATCTCCTCTACAATTACATAATCCAAAACTCTTCAATTAACCTCATGCTGACTTTTCAGACACGTACAAAAAGCAGCTACATTTTCAGCAAAATATCCCATGAACTATCTCTAGTCCACTTACTAATATTTTTCTCCTCTGAAACCTCTGGAGCCAGGCCATGACAATTGACAGTTTTCTCAGCACCACTCTCTTCCCTGCTTCTCCTACTTAAAGCATTCAAATGCTCTTGTGCTCCAAAGTCCCAAAGTCTGCTTTCTATTCTGCCAACAAGAAACATGGTCAGCCTTGTCACATCAATATCCCAGTCTCTGGTAACAACTTCTGTCTTAGTGTCTATTGCTGTGAAAAATCACTATTACCATAGCAAATCTTATAAATGAAAATATTTAATTGGAGATGGCTTACAGTTCAAAGGTGTAGTCAAATGTCATCACAACAGGAAGCATATGGCATGCAGGCAGACATGATGCTAGAGAGTTAGCTGAGAGTTCTGTATCTGGATCCACAGACAGCAGGAAGAGAAATGTTAGGCCTGGATTGGACATTTGAAACTTCAGTAATCACACACTTCCTCCAATAACGCTCCACCTCCTCATACAAGACCACACCTCCTAATCCTTCTCAAGTTGCATAACTCCCTAATGACCAAGTGTCCAAATACAGGAGACTGTTGATGCCATTACTATTCAAGCCACCACAACTGGTATCTTTTAAATGCTATTCACATGCACACAATGTTTATCTGCTCAAAATTATTTCATAAATAAAACAAGACTATATAGATGTGTGAGGTGGTGGCACATGCCTTTAATCATGGCATTTGGGAGGCAGAGGCAATCATATCTCTGTGAGTCTGAGGCCAGCCTATACTACAAAGTGAGTTCTAGGAGAGCAAGGGCTACACAGAGAAACTCTGTCTTGAAAACACACGCACACGCGCGCGCGCGCGCGCGCGCACACACACACACACACACACACACAAATAACACAGATGATCTTGTTAGAGTTGCTGGATTAATGAGTGATTAGGTGTTAGTGAGAAGAGATGAGATAGACTAGATTTTTTTTTTCAGGAAACAAGCTGAATGACTTTAGTTCTAGACAATACTCTTCTGCCATAATTTACATCTATCCCTCAACCTGTAAATCATCTCTAATATTGGCACTTACATACTGAAGACCAGAAGTCATGTCTTTTCCTTAGAATCTGTTTTTCTAGGTGTGTGCACTAGTTAGTTTGATGGGGGAGGGTTCAGCTCATTGTTCACTTTACTGTTTTTTAGTAAGTAATTTTGGGCCCTACAGGAAAAGTAGCTGATAAGGCAAGGCTATCAAGCCATTAAGCATCATTCTTTTGTGGTATCTGCTTTGGTGTCTGTCTCTATGTTCCTTTACAAATTCTTGCCCTGAATTCCTTCAATCATGAACTGTAACATGGCAGTGTAAGTCAAATAGACATATTCTTCTTCTACAAGTTGGTTTTGATCAGTATTTTATCTCAGCAACATAAAACCAAACTAGAAGATCATGGAAGAATGTATCCAGGAAGCTGACAATGGTGTTGATTTTGCAGAGTCTACAGTGAAGATTTCATATCAGGCTTGTTTACTAAACATAAGGTTGGAGACTCACAATTGTGTTGGGAGCCAAATCTCAGGGCTTGGCATGAGATCCTAGGCCATGCTTGGCAGGCCACATAGTTAACCTTTACGTAGCAGCTCCTTAGAACCTCAACTCAAGAGAAGAAACAACCTGACCCAGTCCTCCACCCACAGGCTTAGTCACCTAAGCAACCCGCCCTGGACCTCTTTACCCTGCCAAACATCCTCTTTGTGGCTTCCTAATATCCTGCCTATACCAACACCTGGTGCACAAACAACCCATTCTGCCCCTCCCCATATCCTGACTGTATAAGCTAGCCTGAGAAAAGTAAAGTTTGCCATTTGATCAGAATCCTGTCTGTGGTCGTTCTTTCTGTGTCTCTTGTCCCCATTCCCTATCCCTGACTCTCTTGCCCCATGTTGACGTCCTGCAGGTCAGGACACAATTGTATCATCAGTTACAGATAAAACAGAAATAGAGATTGATATCTGGGTTTAGATATACTTAAAATCAAACAAAACATGTAATAACTTCATAACTCTTAAGATCAAAAGAGAAATGTACAGCATGTTCTATTAAGACAGTAGAAAACAGAGAAGTGACTAACCACTAAGACGGAGGACTGCATTATCTTAGTACCATTGTGACTGGTTCTAACTTCATTGTTAAAATCAAATTAAAAAATAAAAAATTCAAAAATTCAAAACAAACCAAAAATATTTTTGAAACTTATTAAAAAGGTCAGGTTTTTACTCTTCTAATTTAACAAAAGTAGATGTTTATCACTAAGTTTTAACATCAGTGTCAGTGAATAGATTTCTGTTTACCACTAAAGAAAACACACACACACACACACACACACACACACACACACACACACACACACACCCCTGTTCCACTGGAAGTAATTTTACAAAATATATCACAATAGGAAATTTAAAAAGACCACAAATCCTACATACTCATTTATGCTGGTTAGAAGAAATGCCCTTTTGATCACTCTCACAAATTGGCAGGATGTTTTCTTGGATACTTGATTCTGGATTTAGCCATGCTTAGTTTGGCTGAGATAATGCCATGGAAAATGATACCAATTCTCAGTCTCAGACGGCAAAAAAAAAAAAAAAAAATTGCATGGTCTTTTCTCCCTCTTGTTACCTGTCATTCCCATGATAAGAGCACTCCCGGGATAGCTCACTGCACACAAATGAAGGGTGAGAATTATAAGGATGTGAGCTACCCAGCCAACCTTCACAACTGTGGTGAGAAACAGAGCCAGCCAGTTATAAGCTTGGTCCAAATGAGCTGAATCCACCACCTTGCACATGTGTAACTGTGATAACAGCAAAGTGGTTTAGTGTTCAGCATCAAAACAGGGAAAACTGAACATAACCACACACTCATAATTTATTTGTGTTTATTTTTTAGAAGGACAAATTACATTACACAACTAAATAATCTGTATGTTGTCTGACCCTCAATTTTACAGGAGAGTATTGTCTTAGTGGATGGATTTTTAGAAGCCAAGAGCCAAGAATAAAATGTGTAATTACCATGTGTTCCCATTTGTAGGTGACTTCTATATGTTTACTTCTGATTTCAGCTAATCTGTTTGATCATAGGTAAACCACTTTTTATTTCTGAGACATTTTTTATTGCATGGAAAATGGAAGTGGAGGGTTCTGTCTAATTCCTTTCAGAAGGCATGCTTGGAGATTGGCAGCCTGAACAGTGTTGAAGAACTGTGAGGCAATCTCCCTCCTCTGCTGCTTTGCTCATTAGGCTCTAAATTCTACTGTAAGGTAAGGTGAGAGACAAAATTGGTTCTGTCACATTTTATAGTCTTACACTTGTCTTTTTATGTTTATATGATTTATGACAATGTTTTATTAAATTAAAAAGAAACAAATTTTCTTTTTTCTTTTTCAGACTCCCTAGAAGGCCATTATAATGCCTTTTTATGGAAGAAAATACAAAAACATGTATTTATATTTTCTTACAATATTAAAAAGGAGCTGAGAAATGTATAATTATTGAGTTCAAAGCTCTTGCCAGGCTAATTTCACAGAGATTAGTGGTAGCATAACACCACTGCAAGAACCAGGTCACAGACTCTGAATGAACTAGCTTTGAAATTCACTGCTTCTCTAAACCAGCTGTGGACCTTTAAAAGTTCACTGAACTTCTCTGAGGCTATATGACTAACTTGTGAAATTGAGAAAAATCATAACATATACCATAGAGGGCATTTTAAGTATCAAACAATGGAAATGCAAGTTAAGCATTTTGAAGATGTCTAGTGTACAATACTAAAGAACCAGTAGCTTTATTGTTTAATACACATATCAGGAAGTTAAGGATACATATTTTATTGAACACATTCTATACTTAGAAGTTTTACCAATCAAGAAAAAATAAATTTCTAATGTGAATAGACTGTTTTGTGGCAGGGTTGAGTTTAAAAAGTCAAACACTTGTTAGATCCATTAGAACTGGAGTTACAGATAGTTGTGAGCTGATATGTGGGTGTGCTATGAATTGTACCTGGGTCCTCTGGAAAGAGCAGCCAGTGCTCTTAACCTCTGATCATTTGATGAACTATTACTCAGATGCTAAAAAACAAACAAACAACAAAAAAAAAATGTCATCATGAAATTTACAGGCAAATGGATGGAACTAGGAAAAAAATCATTCTGAATCAGGTAAGCCAGACCCAAAGAGAAAACCATGGTATGTATGTGTTCACTTGTAAGTGGACATTAGCTAGTAAAAAAAAAAATCAAGTCAAGGTCCACAGATTCAAAGATGCTAAGTAACAAGGAGAGTTTAAGGGAGGGTGGAAGGATATCCCTGGAATGGTGAAATAGAATAGATTTGGCAGGTTGACTGTGGACAGGTGGTGTTGGGAACAGGAGAGAATCAAGTAAGAAGGGAAAAAGGGAGAAAATACTGATAGAATCAACTGAAATTGGGGGGTACATTTCAGAGGTGAGGTAGAAACCTAACATGAGGGAAACTTCAAGAATAACCCTAACCAAGATTGCTAGTAAAGAGGGACACAGAAACTGAACCAGCCATCTACATAATCAGGCAAGGCTTTGAGTTGAGGACTTTGGACACTAACCCAGCCACTAAACCTTTGCCCTACAGTGTGTCCTACCTGCAGAGTGCTCTGGGACCATAGCCTAGCATAATTGTCAACAAAGAGACCAGAGAGTCTTCATCTGGCAACTGATGAGAGCAGATGCAGAGTCCGACAGCCAACATGAGGCAGAGCTCAGTGAGTCATGCAGAGGAGTGGGAGAAAGGATGGAAGGAAGCAGTATGGTCACAGACACCATGAGAACATGGCTCACAGAATCAACTGCCTGAAACTCATGTGGGCTCGCAGAATTCCAGGAGACCGTACGAGTCTGATCTATGTCTTCTGCATATACGTTATGGCCAAATTATTCTTGTGGGATTCCTAACAGTGGGAACTAGGGCTATTTCTGACTCTTTGTCTGTTTGTGTTACCGTTTTCTCCTACTGGATTGCCTTGTCCAGCCCTGATATGATGGCATTGCCTGGTCTTATTGTAGCATAGTATGCCATATTTGGTTGATGTCCCTGGGAGGCCTGCTCTAAGGGGAGACAAAAGGGGCTGGATATAATGGAGAGGACAGTTGTAGGAGAAAGACCAGGGGAAGGAAAGAAGAGGGAACTGTGTCCAGGATGAAATATATAAGAAAAGAATATTTAAAAGGGGGAAAGGTCAAAGGTCAAACACATGCAAATCTAGTGAAGTGAGTACAGAAAGTATCAAACTTGACCCTTTCTGTGAATGACTACAAAGTTGGCAACAATAAAGAAGTTTACAAAGATTAGACTATAGTGGTAAAACATGAGCCCTACAGAAAAATGATGAACCCTGAGACTATACCCCTTCCTCCAGGAGGAAATTTCTGCTATCTCTGCAGTGAGAGCACAGGAGTTTTAATTATAATTTGGAGTTAGAGAGGAGTAGGATGCTGATGAGTGTGGATGGCACTGTACAGACTTTCAGAAGAGGCTTTGTAGAAAGGAGGTAGGAATGGACTCCAGGGGCACAATGTGATCCACTGGCAAGGGAGGACACCAATGGAAGGCGTCCGATAAGATAAGGCTTATAAAATATATAGATTTATGATAATTAAGACTGAGCTAGCAGAAGAGAATCCTAGTCATTGGCCAAGCAGCATTTGTACCTAATAGAAGTCTGTGTATTTATTATTTTGTCCATCCACATGGCTGGCGGAGACCACCCACGTGGCTGTAGGGCTCAGGCGGCTTTTGGCAGAAAGATTTATCGTAACAATGGACACGTGTTTTCTTTGAGTCTTTGACTAAATACTAAACTCCTTGGGTGGAGATTAAAATTTTTCTCACACAGGAAATCCCAGGGCTGCCAGCAGACCTTGAGATGGCAGGCACATCTTGTGGAAAAACAAGGAAGACCAAAAGTAAAGCTGGTCTGCAGAATAGCTTCAAAGGAAACCTAATTTCAAAACCAAATGTGAGGACATTTACTCAGTTCACAACCTTCACAGTTTTATATTGGCAGAAGTGAATTTAGAGGGTAACTGCTCCACTTTCCCTGTTCAATTGGTTGTAACAGAAATACATGGTCAATAACAAGAAGGGAGACAGGAGATATAGATGGGGCCTGGGGTGTGCATGGCTCTCCACGTAGTCTGGCCTATGAGACCGAAGAAAAGAGAAAGAGGCTGAGGAGAGGTCTCTATTGACCTTTTATGGAACATCAACACAGTGCCATCCTCCATCTCCCAAGTACCTACAATAGCATGTGATTTTCAGAGACAGATTTCCTGGCAGATGTAGTTTCAGAAAGGCTTTTTCCTTTGGCCACCTATTCTGATAATTTCTGAAATTTCCTCCCTTACCATTTTTTTCATCTTAGCAACACTACATTTTCCTGGGACCTCTGTTAGTATTCAGGCATTGTACTGTCCTGCACTTGGGGTTCTGACAGGATAAGTCCTCAGTTGCAGCCACTAAGAGCATCACCTGTGCACATTCACTATGTTCCCTTTTAAAAGGGCCCCGCCCACCTCCTTCTGCTCCTCCTCCCTTTCCTCTTCCTCTTCTTCTTCCTCCTCCCCCTGTCCTCTGCCTGTCTCTCTGTCTCCTGTTATATGAGGTTTTCTTGGTCCAGCTAGGTCCTGCCACCCTTCTCTGCCCCAGAGAGACACACAGACTTATATTAATTATGGAACTGTTGGCCTCTGGCTAAAGTTTCTTATTTGCTAGCTCCATCTTAATTATTCGTCCATTTTCTAATTATCCATGTATTTCTATGTGGTCTTATCTTACTGGAGAAAGGGACCAGGGAACTCTGATCCCTCTGGCATCCTATATCTTGACTGTTCAGCATCCCATAGAGAAGAGAAAGAGTCATTTCCTGTTTGTCCCTGCTTATATACTGATTCTGCCTAGCTATGTCACTTCGTGCCTGTCTATACAGACCTCCAGACCTCTATGGTTAGCTAGTGACAGCTACGTCACTTCCTGGGATCACTTGACAATTCCTCTCTGCCTATACTTTCTAGAATCCTCCTCATATCCTGTTCCCCCCTATCTTGCTGCCCTATTGGCCAGCAGTGTTTTATTCATCAACCAATAAGATAAACAGGTTTACAGAATGACATATCCCATCAGTCTCCATTCCCTTTCTCTCTGCCTCTCTTTTCTCTTCTGCTGCTTCTATCCCCAGAGATTGGTTTCTCCTCCCCCTTTTCCCATTCCTTTTCCCCTAATTACAAAAAACAAAAACCTTCCATTTGAGCTCTGTCTCAGGGAGTCTTTCTCACTCCTGAGATGCTTTTTAAATTACAACCCCCTCCTCAGATCTGTGCTACCCTGTGATAGACACCTACTTACTCTAATGGCGGAACTTGCCTCCCATTTTATCTTACTTGGAAATGCCCTCTCAATAAGCCCAAAGATATATCCCCTGGGTGGTTCCTTAGCCTGTCAGTAGATAATCAAGCTTAACTCTGAGTTTATCAGAACACTTACTAAAGCTGTCATCTGACTTCATCTTCTGCCATCTACACTGCCAAAAAGTTAGAAACTAAGACTCAAGTCTCATTAAAATTAAGATAAGTTTTTTTTTTTTTTTTTTTGTGAGAGGATCTGTCTAGAGACTACTATTGATTTCATATTCCTTTAAGCCAAGATCAGCAAAGTTGTCAAATGGAGGTAATGCTTGACATCTTGAGATGATGGAAAGGTAAATCTCAGCAAACCACAGCCTGATGACTATTTGCATCCCAAATTGCTTTAACATTTTCAATTTGCCATTGATATCTCTAAGTTTAAGTATTCATGTTATCATAGTAAAATTATGCTGTCTCAATCCAAGAACATCCATTCAATTCCAAGTGTAGTGGTGTGCAGAATGGGCTCAAGTAAGCATGCTCTCTGGGCAGCTCCTGGACCTTTTAGTAGCTGTGAGACCCTAAACATGGCTCAACCTTATTCTTTTCCAATAAAGGAACTGTATCAAGACACATAGCACACTGTGCAGTTTAGAAGCCTTTCTTAGTGCCACCCAGCACCAGTATTAGGTTGATGAATGTAAATACAAGTTATACAAGAAAGAGAAGAAGAAGGAGGAAGAGGAAGAGGAGGAGGAGGAGGAGGAGGAGGAGGAGGAGGAGGAGGAGAGGAGAAGGAGAAGGAGAAGGAGAAGGATCTCTAACTCCTGTCTTCTCTTGGGACCCTTTTCCTCCTCCTCATCCAGCATTGATATGAGGCTATGTGCCTGAACTTAATAAAACTTTGTATTGTCATGTTCAGTTGATATCCCTAGGAGGCCTGCTATTTTCTTCAGAGAAAAAGAAAAACAGATCTGGGAAAGAAGGGAGGTGGGGGGAGGGAATTGGCAGAAGTGGAGGAGAGAACCTATGGCTAGAATGCAATGTATGAGAGAATAATAATAGTAACTTGATAGAATTTACAATGACATCTTCGTTTACAGTGAACTGCAGTCATCTACTGGGTACTAGATTCTAACGTCAAATTCCCCCAGAGTCAAAACAACTTTTACTTTCACTTTTTTCCATACTTTGTATTTATCTTAAAGCATTTGGTTTAACAGTATTTAGAAATATTTCTGCCTTTTCCTAACCTTTTAAAACCTGGGGTCCCTAGTTCCTAAGGAGCCAAAGCTGCTACGTTTTACTGAAGATTTCACTGGGTAATGACTTGTTAGAATTCTTGTTAATGTCAGACTTAATCTAGTTCAGTAGTTTCATAGTCCAGATGGTGATTACGGTGGCATTTTTATGTTGCAAACCTTAAGTACATCATTTTGCTCTGTTTAAAGTATCATTTTTAAATTAGAGGTCACCTTACCCATTATGGTCTAATGGATAAAGGATATACTTAGCATAGTACATTGCCATTTTCTTCTTGTTTAATTGACTCTGGAGGGAATATCACATTTTTCACATGCAATGGCTAATTTTCATAGAGGAACCACATTTAGGAATATAGCCTTTAATTCATTTATACCATCAATTTAGTCACCCATTTATTCCTCAAATTATGAGGCTATGTGGGATATGTTTCTAGTGCTATTTTAGGTGTTACTTAAACGAGCATAAAGAGTTTTTGGTATGTTGTTAGTTTGTTTGTGTCTACAGTTGAATTCTCAGTATAATAAAATGCAGTCTGAGTTTTAATGGTGGATTCATTTCTGGGATGTGGAGAGCTCACAGGAAGAGAAATGCCTACATCTGTTTGGCATGTCATCTATGGGCTCAAGTTGTGTCATACAGTTAAAAAAACAAACAAACAAACAAAAACAGAGAGGTGAAGTCAAGTCACTCATTGGCCTGAAGACAGCACCATTATATTTTAAATGTGGTTCCAGCCTGAATTAAGCAGTATAATAGGAATAATGTTGAAAGGGACCAGGAATGCTGATATATACTTGCAGGGAAGTTCTGAGATATTAGATGGAACTGTATTTAACCACACACAGTCAATGAAAGTTAGGACAAACAATGAATTCATATCATTAGAAAAATAAGAGGACAAGGATAAGAAGGAAGACACAAGGCTCAAAGAAACTGCATTAATAGTTTGAGGGAACCATTAATAGAACAGTTCTTTATATCCCCTGACATTTTATGCACAAATATCTATATAGGAGGCAATGGAGGGTTTGAAGTTCATTGTCCTAAAATGTTTTTGGATCTTGTTGAGCCAATAAATATGTTTCAGCTTTTTTTTTTTTTTAAAAAAAAAAAAGAGTTTAAGGGCCTGACATGGTGGTATATAATTTTAATTCCAGAACCCAGGATTCAAACACAGATAGATCTCTCTGAGTTTGAAGTCATATTGAACAAATACTAGTTCTAAAACAAGGAGGATGAAGAGAAAAAGAAGGAAAAAAGAAAAGAGAGATTAAAGGAAAGGGAAAGAATAAGAAAAGAGAGGAAATTAAAAAGTGTAGATAGATGGTGATGTGGGGGTGGAGAGAACCACAAAACCTTAAACTAAGAAATTCAAAACAGTTCTAAAAGCCCAGATTAGGAATTCAAGATAAAATATGAAGAGGCTCAAGAGCCCCATTACTTTATGATATGTTTTGTTAGACACTGCTATGAGGTACTACGAGAAGGCACTAAACAAGGCAATGCTGCCGAAGCTGATTCAACAGGAGTTGGAGAGGTGAAACACTTCAACACAAAGATAAATCACATCTCCTAACAATCACCACCATTGCAGGTACACAGTGTACCTCCATCCTCTACTAGCTCCCATCATCATTAGATTCATCAAGGTGCGATTTTATATTCCTCACATTTGGACTTTGTGTATGCTTGAGAAACATGGACCATTGTTTCCATAAATTAGTATATTGGTCAATTTAATGTGATATTTATTCAAACAAATTTGTATAGTCAAATTTTGAATACACGAAACTTGGGTTGGGCTTACTGCTGTAAACTTTTTGAACAGGGTCAGCTTATTCACCTTCAAAATGAATATTAAACACTCCAAATCCACCTACATCATAGATTTATGGAAAGACCTGTTAATATCATAAATGAAAATTCTGTCAAACTTAAAGGACTCATACATAAATGTATTATGGAAAAGAAGGAAGATCAGAAAGAATAAGAAACTGGAAGCTACCAATACAGAGGGATCTGAGTTTAATGTGTGACTTTTTCCTTTCATTGCCAAGAGCTCTATTCTAACATAGTGTACATTGTTATTGGGAGACTTTTAATATTTTCCATTGAATTCACTATTCTTTAAAACATATTCTTCATGCTTGTTCTTACACAATTATATTATTATTATTATTATTAATTCAAAATATGCAACTTTGAAACATTTTATATGGCTCTTTTTAAAAACTGTTTTGTGCATCTGTAAAGCATAACATCATGTAGTTGTCCTATGGCTGTGGTTTTTCAATCTCTTTTTATATTTTAAATATAATTACTTCCCATATAGTTCATATAATTTCTGCCAGAATTAGGCCTCAATAAAAGCAAACAGGCATTTTATCTGAGAAAAAAAGAAGACTTTAGATTGGGATAAGTGTGTGTGTGTGTGTGTGTGTGTGTGTGTGTGTGTGTGTGTGTGTGTGTGTTATGTGTGTATGTACTCATACATGTTTAATGAAGCACTACCAAATGACAATAATTGCTATCATCTACCATTGTTAGCATTTAATACATTCAGAGAAGATAATACACCAAGTATTTCACTTCTGATAATTCATTCAGTTCTCATACTCAGTGAAGAAAATGCCATTCTAACTCAAACAAATGGCAGTAGAAGACAAAGGGTAAAATAATATTTCCAATTCATATCAGAGATTTAAAGTCAAATTAAGGTCACATTTCTTAACCAATAGGCTATTAATGGATAAGATCTTAAGCAACCAAAAACTCACGATATTTTTTCCCTAGTGGATATTGAAAATAAAAAAAGAAGTTAACCATTTTTAATAAACATTAGTAAATTTTGTTTAATAAATCTGTTTTTATTTCTTAGAAGGCCTAAAATGGATTTTGATGATACTTGATCTTAATTTCTATGAAATGCATGCCCTTCAAATTTAAGTTACATGCTTGGAAAAAAGTTGGAATGAGCAAAAAGGATACATATGATCTAAAGAACCCAACTGTGATGAGGAAATCACAAGAAAAATAACTTTGAGCCTAAAATTTCATTTAACTGAGATACACTTAGGGTCATTATATTGTATATTAATTTGAGAAATCCTTGAGAGTCAAGTATAAAAAATGAAATTTATATGCAGGACAAAGTATTGATTTCACCATGTGAATGACTGTTTGGTCAGAATGCTGTAGATACTGAATCAGATAGATGTGTCTGTAGGTGACTGGTAGAAATCTAACTGGACTCACAAGGAAAGTACTGTCTCTCCTGACACAATACACTAGAATTCATCCACAGCTGAGTTATTGTCGGTAAAAGCTGTGAAACTCTCTAAAGACAAGCAGAATAGTCTTGATAACTTGATACCAAAAATTTAGTAGAAAATCTCTTTACTAAATTGAAAACCAGCTGTCCTAAGAAGATGGCAATACAATTAAGTTTCTGAGCATAAGACAGAAGGATGGGGGAAAGCATCTTTCTCAATAGACACAACTGTATGTGAATACACAAACTAAAACAGTTCAGGAATGTGAGTGAATATCAAATGCAAACTATCTATATGAGATGTAATATCTCAGCCCCAATTCACTATCATTTAAAATGTATGTTGTGAGACATATCCTTGTATGATTTTCCTTCCACCACAAACATTGCATAGGTGTAGGATTTCCCACCACAGAAAGGCATCTCAGTGGCTCCCAATCAAAGCCACAAACATAAGTGTGAACTTATGAAGAGAGATCCTGGATTTTTTGTAATAATTTAAAACCCAACTGAAACTACACACTTATATTTGAAAACAAATTCCTAAATATAATGCCAAGCAACTTTATCTTTGCAGTAAATATCAACACTTGATGTGGTAACATAATTCTTTTCTGCTGACTTAGTGATATCATAAACCATGTGATGTATCTGACAGATATATGAAATTAAAACATCACTAGTTAGCTTCCAAATTGGGGTCTCAGTATTCCATTGAGAATAAATTTTAATTAAGTGAAACTCTAGTTATGGTTACTGTACATTTTTTGAAATTAGATTTAAATGTCATATTAGTATTTGCTCCAGTATCAAATTTCTGGAAATCAGTGTAGAAGAAAAATGTGAGTGAAGGTTTTTTTGCATGAGATATTATGTTTTCTGAATGTGTTTTGCATAAAAGTAACATAAATGAACAAAAGGTAGCAGATAAGTACATTTTGCTACAAATTCATTCTTAATGTTATGCACAAAATAAAAGTGTTAATTGCTAAACAGTAAAAGTCTTAAAATACAAATGTAGATAAGACTGCAAAAAACTGCATTAGAACTATGTAAATACAAATGTGTAAAGAATAGCCTAGAAGTTAAATCAGTGCCTGGAATATTATTTCTCCTAATTTGTGTAAATGCATTGTGACCTTTAATTGTGAGGGGATTTAATACTTCAAATATGCAATGCCTCTTATATTAGTTTCACAAGAAATACTAAAAAAATTTAAATATAACTTATATCCTATTTAGAAAAAGAATAGAAAAGACAAAAGCTATATGAGAAAAGATGTATAATTGTTGATGCAGAAAGAGAGGGTCATATACATTTTCCACTTAGATAGGATTATGATTACTTATTCAACTCTACCTAACCACAATTTCCCTCCTTAGTTTCAGCAGTAACAGGAATTGTGATTTCCTCAGTGAGCGCACTGACTCCTGCTACTTAGATCAATTTATGAGATTTGATGCCCAGGACTAATTGTGATGCACTCAAATACACAGAAGGACTGTGGACATCCAACCAGAGTAAATCTCCATTGTGCTCAACTCTCTTCCAACTATCACTTTGGGAAACATTATTTTCCTATAGTGACTTTGTTATCAGTATGAATTTTTTTCAACCAGGTAGGAAAATAAAACTCATTAAGACTTGCAAGGTGGCCTAGCACTCGGGAGGCAGAGCCAGGCAGATCTCTGTGAGTTTGAGGCCAGCCTGGTCTCCAGAGAGAGTTCCAGGATAGGCTTCAAAGCTACACAGATTCAAAAAACCAAAAAAAAAAAAAAAAAAGACTTGCAAGGTGAGACTGCTAAATTCACTGAAACTCACAATTGTTTGCAGTTACAAAAAGCAAAGGTGTCCTTTCAAATAATGCCAACCAAACTTCACTGGAGAAGGAATAATGCCTACTCTAAAATGGCTGAGTAAGAGTTTATCCCATGTAGAGGTATCCCATGTTGGATATCATGGACGATTTTTTTAAGGCTATAAAAAAATCTTAAAATAGAGACTAGAATGTAGAGGTGAAGGCTCTGAGCAGGCACCAGCTCAACCTCCAGATGTTCCATGAACTGTATGAATGTTGTCTTTGGCAATAGGCCCCAATGTTGGTTTTCAGAGAGCAACCTTCGGTCCTAGCATCAGCCTGGGTTGTTAAGGGACCTCTATGGGACACCCTCGGCTGGCACAGCTATACCTGATGGGAACCGCAAAAGACATAAGGCCAGCACAGCTGTTTGACAAAGATCTAGCAAAGCTGAGCCACATGATGGGTGCCCTGTGTTCCATCTTCGTTTTTCATCTCTACCTGTTCCATACTTGGGAAACTTTTAATATTTGCAGAATGTGGGGATATTGGATTGACGGAAAACCTTTTGTGAATCATTTATTCCTTCTCCAAGGAGTACAGCTTCTAAGTTTCCCCAGGGAAGTCCTCAAAATACAACCCCTTCTGCTTTTAGGAAACCATTCTTTTCTACTTCAAGGTCTTCCTTATGCCTTGGAGGTTGTGACTCACATAAAGAAGCTAGAGGTCTCTTTATGAGGCTGTGAGATATTCTTGAAACATCTGTTCCTGTACTTGCTCAGGGACAACATAATCAAAACAAAGTAAACTTTAAAAGGTCAACAAGATTTGGTGGGCTAGAGGAGTGGGTCACAGATCAGACTGTGAGCCTCTTCCCACTATAGACTCAGGCAATTATGGGTCATATACAACAACAAGCTGAGATTCGAACAGCTGGAGTTACTCTGCCCTACACAGAAACTTATTGTTGGTCAAAAGATATGATGTAAAAAGATGATAAAAGAATGAGAGGTCAGGAGAAATAATGTCTAAACACATGGGTGACATTTGAAAAGAACTATGTTAAATATAAGAAGCCAGTCATAAGAGCACATGTTACACCTGTTATGTGATTCTGTTTAGAGATTTATATGAAATGTATAGAGCAGACAAATTTGCATAAATGAAAATGGATGAAAATGGAATTGTGCTTGTCTCAATCAGGGAATGAAAGTGATGGTAAAGGGTGTGTATTTTTTCTTTTCATTCATGTGAAATGTAAATAGCTGATGGTTATATAGCTTGATATTTGCTTATAACCATTGAATTGTGCACTTTCTACAGATGAATTTATACTATATGAATTATATATCAATAAAGATATTTACAAAGGGAAAAAATGAGATGTCAGGAACTCCATTTCTTACAAAAGTTAGCACATGCAAAGTCACCATGATGTTATATGACCAAAGAACAATGGAATTCCAGAAGTAGACATATAGACAAATTCTATAAAGATATAAAATATAAACACTGTATTATGAAAGAATTTTTAAAACAGCAGCATCTTTGGCCTGAGGATTTTTCTTGGACACTCTGACCATTAAGAGTTAATAATACTCTGCTTGGGACATGGCAGTCTCCCTAGGCTGCCTTGGTGATTTTGTTTTGGTCTAGTGTCCTCGTAGCCATGAAAGGTACTAGCCTGAGAACAGGTTGACATATGCCTCTAGCGTTCGGAATAAAGTGAGTGGGGAACCTGGTGGATTCCATAGCAAGTGATGGTGACCGAGTTGGGGGACAAACATGCCAGGTTAGACAAGGCTTAGTGACAAGTTTTATTAAAAAGGGGAGGGAGAAGGAAGGAAAGAGAAAAAAGGTAAAGAGGCACAGAGACACAGAGACAAAAAAAGGACAGAAGAGAGGAGGGAGACAGGAAAAGTCCTGTCTGCCCCAGGGGAACAGTGGGAAATAGAGAAGGGGAAAAGGATATAAGTGGGTAGGGGTCTTTCTTTTAAAGGGGTCCTTTGTACCTGGATGCTGACCAAGTGCATTCTGCCAGATGACAGGGGCAGGCCAGCATAATTCCTGAATCCTTACAGCTAGATTCTTAGAAACTGAGTTATGAGGTTAATGACTAAAAATGTTATAAAAAATGACTATCAGTGATGATTAAACTTGAGGGAAAATGATTGTAAAAGATAACTCTGTTCTGTCATATTTTATCAGTAGTTCCACCACGTGAAGCCTTAGCTATCTACAAAAGATGGCTAGCTCAATCTCTGTATTCTCCATCACTAAGGACACCCTCATAGATTCCAGGAAGCTTCTACTGCCCTAGGTTTCCACACCACCCCCTAATGCTCGCCAATTCCAGCTGTATCTCCCTATATTTATTCCCTCCATCCCTCCCACCACCACCTTATCCTCTTTCCTGGTCCTTCTCTTCCTTTCTGTTCCTTGCTATCCCCATACACCCATAAAATTTATTCTATTCCCCCTTTCCAGGGAGATCTATGCGTCCCCCCAGGCCTTCATCTTTACCTAACCTCCCTGGGTCAGTATATTATAGCTTGATTATCATTTACTTAATAGCTAATATCCACTTAACACATTCCATATTTGTTTTTCTGGGGTATAGGCTACCTAATTCATGATGATTTATTTTTCTAGTTGCATCTGTTTGTCTGCAAATCCCTCCCCTCAGAGATCAGGAAATCTGACATAAGAGGTCAGGAAAGTTTGAGAACCAAAAGAACATGGATCACTAAATCACTAAGTAGGACTCCCATTGACTCAAAGAGAGTGAAGTATCAGGCATTGGGCCTGCATGGTTCTGCACCAGGTCCTCTGCATACATGTTATGGCAAGTAGTTTTGTGTATTTGTGGGACTCCTAACAGTGGTAGCCCATGTTTCTCTGACTCTTACGCCCAAGCTTTGTAATCTTTTCCTCCTAGTGGGTTGCCTTGTCTAGACTTGATATGTGGGATTATGCCTTTTCTTATTGTTTCTTGTTTTGTCCTATTTGGGTATTGTCTCTTGGAGAGATGCTCTTTTCTGAAGAGAAACACACACACACACACTCACACACACACACACACACACACAGAGAGAGAGAGAGAGAGAGAGAGAGAGAGAGAGAGAGAGAGAGAGAGGTTTGGGAAGAGAGATGGAGAGGAGCAGGGAGAAGTAGAGGGAGGGAGAACTGTAGTCAGGGTGTGTTGTTTGAAAGAACAATCTATTTCAATACAGGAAATAATCTTACAATAGGCTCAGAACAAAAACTTAGTGGGGGCGGGTAAAATTGTAACCGTGGCAAATGGAACATACTGTAAACCTCAGTACAATTTTCTTTCAGTATGAATAAGTTCTCTGATTAACAAACTTCTACTGGTTCCTTATATCATAAGACTCCCTACGATCATTGCCTATGTGTCTTTAGTTGGTTACAAAACATAATTTAACAAAATACATTAAATTATTACATCACCTCATGGCCTATTCCCAATGTATTCAATGTCAAATTCAAATCAGCTTTTCCATTTGCTATCTGATGCTTTTCAAACTACCTGTGGCCTCCACAGAATGGAAGTGTCATTACTAGTGGTGGACCAAAAAGGCTCTGCCTAGAGCACTTTCTTTTATTCAAGAGACACTGACCAAAACAGACCTATAGTCATTGTATGGTTCTCTCTGCTCCTTTGTCCCATCTGACACAGAAATAGCAACATCTGAGCAGATGCCATTCAATTTATGCTCTGGAATTAAGACGACATGGAACATTGAAAGGCAGTCCTTAGGGCTGAGAACAGGAATGAAAGCTGATCTCTGTTGCTGGGTGTCAGGAAGAGTAGAGGCTTTATTAGACTTGAAAAGCAACAGATAGAATGCCTGATGCTTTCTCCGTTTCTTATTATTTTACATAAGGAAGCAATATGCTCTTAGGTCTAGGTCTTTCTGTGAATATTTATACTTGGGTTTCATGGCCCTGTGTTTGATATTCTTTGACACATTTCACATAGACTTTATAGGTAAATTGTATGCCTCTAGAATTTTACCCATGATCAATAGCATTGATCAGACAGCTTCATCAACAGCATGTCTCTATAAAATGTATCACAAAACCTGGATATTTTATTCTTTGTGACTAGATTATTTTTCATACCATAAGCCCAAAAGGTCATCACCTGTGCCTTTAAACAAGCTGTTGATTATACTGAAATAAGTTACAATGTAAAGAACATTTATAAAAATCATAGAACTGAAAGTCATGGAGTGAAACTAAACTCTTACAAAGCAACACGAAGTAACTCTTTGTATTACAAAATACTACATTTTGTAATACATTATCATCTACCCAGTGATCAGTCTTTGCAGAAGCAAATGTTATTAAGTTCCTCAAATAATATCAAGAATAAACCTTGATATACCATCTTCATATGAAAAAACTTAGATTTCTAGTACATTGTCAAGAGAATTATGATGGAAGCATAGGAAAGAATTAATATTAATAGCAATCTCTATAGCATTTAAAAATGGATTTGAGATAGGTATGTAAGACCTTTTATAAATATGTTAGCCATCAGGGATTGGAAATTGCAATCAAGGAAGACAGGTACAGACCCAAAGCCTTTATAAGTTAAAAATCAATGGACATTTTGAAATACTTTAAGTCTCTAAATTTAATTAATTGGACCCATGTTAAAGCAGGAGTGTGGGTTGTTATGGTAGCAAATTTTGATAGCCTTTTCCTGACCTGATTGGTTAAAAAGAAAAAAAAAGGCTTCATTTGAGCAATTACTGAAAAATAAAAGATATGTTAAATATTTCCATTTGAACAGTTGGGAGTTGTAGTAAATTACATGTGTCAATGTAAAGACAAAATATTCTCCATGTAGAGAAAAATACAACATATAGAAAAATCTAAAAGGAGATGACAGTGTCTTTAGGTCAGTTCATGATATAGTCCACAAGATAGGGGATGCCTCAGGCCCTGTGTAGATAAACTAAAGAATGATAATTATTTCCTCACAGAACTGATAATTTTCAAAATGAGATCACATGATTAAATCCACACCAATAAATGTATTTGTACTAATTTGAGAAATTTTACATGTTTTGATCATATTCACCCTCGTTCCCCAAATTCTTCCCAGATAAACTTCCCTTCTCTCCCTACCCAATTCTATGCCAGCCCACCCCACCTTCTCCATCAAGGCCAATCTATGCTGCCAAAACATTCTCAGAGGGACTGTCCACTATTAGAGCATGTTATCAGGGCTATCCTCTTAAGAGATACCGACCCTTCCTCTCCTAGAAACTACAAGTTGCCAATAGCTGTTTGGCTAGATGTGAAATTTCATAGCCACTCCCTTTGATGGGATTTTCTCTCAGCTGAGCTTGTAGTGGTCTTGTGTGTGCTGTCAAAACTTCTCTGAGTTAATATGTGCAGTTGCTCTCCTGTGTTCAAAAGACTACCACTTCTGGCTCCAAACAAGTAGAGATTAACCCTACATTCAAGAATGCATTAATCATATATTAATCATCCAATCACAGTAGGACATGCAGTGCCTCAACTAACCATTTCCTCAGAAAATACAATAAATGCTGTCTGGGATTTCTGACCAAGTCTGACACTCCCTTGTGTGGCCAGTGTAATGTGTCATGCTCCCTCTTCTCCAGAACTGTGAGTAACACAGTCTTTGCAATGGCATCCCATTTCTATTGGCTTCATCATAACTAACCCATACTTTGAAAACCTGTACTCCACAAAATTGGAAAATCTAAAGGAAATGGACAGCTTTCTGGATAAATATCACTTACCAAAATTAAATCAAGATCAGATAAACAGTTTAAATCAACCTATAACCCCTAATGAAATAGAAGCAGTCATCAAAATTCTATGTTAAAACAAGACTTTTCAGTAATGTTTCTACTGCAACTGAACCTTGACTTTGGGAGAGAGCTCTCATCTCATGTTTGTAGAGGGACTGCGACCCATGCAACACTTTTGTTGTAAGCCCCGTTCCTACATCATCTTGTTGAATCCTCACTATACCACAGTATATAGATAAGCTAACACGTAAGTCATTCTATGAATGGAAAAAAATGAGTCAGGATGCAATTGATTATATTCTAGACCACATGGCAGACCTGGACCTCAACCTCATTTCTTTCAAACTCCAAAGCCTGTTCTCTTAAGTAGCTACTGAAAGCCTGCACTCTTATCTGGCTACTGACATATTCTTTTCATTATGATAAATAGGGAGCACAAAGAAAGGGCCTTCTTCAGAGTCTCCATGTAAAGAAGCAGAATGTTGCTCTCAGAGCGTTGCCTAATGACAGGCATAGTGGTGAGAAAATGAGAAAACCAGAGATGTGAAAGCAGTTTCACACACTCAGAGGGGAAAAATGTACAGAGGAAGTGGGGATAGAAATGCATTTTCCTTTAATAGATACCAAGGCCAACATGGTTTCTCTCAGAGGCCACGTTTGCCTCTTGGCTAGTTCTAATTATTGGTGCTGATGTGTTCTATAGGCAATTATCCAAGCACAGAGACCTGTCTCAGTCAATAACTGGAGTTCAGGGAGCCCTAGCAGGGTTAGGCAGTCAGAGTACTTGATGTCCACCTCTGCTCCAGCTTGCAGGCAGCAGGACCTCAGTGGGAGCAGTAAGGCCTCAGAAAAGCTGTCTAGAGATGTGGACTAAATTGCAAAACTTATCTCTCAGCATTAAGAGAATTCCATTAGCACAACAGAGCACTATAGCTGCTGCAGCCACTCTGTATTTGGCCAAACCTGCTGACTCTTCCTCTGCTCTTAGCTGTCAGACTTGACTATGCCTTTGAGGTAAGATCAATCATAATTGTCTCCATTCCACTCAGTCAGACTTTTCAGAGGAGGGGACCTTAATGTGCTAGAAGTGCATGATGAGGATAATTCAGTGATGTACCAATACACCTGTAACACATTTGTGGTGATCCCTGGAAAATGTACAACTATGAGAGATATACAATATAACAAATACCAGTGTGGCTAGGCAATGGTAAGACCTAGTAAGTGCAATCCATAATCACTGAAATAGGTAAGAAAACATAGGAATGACTGTCAGTATCCTGGTATGGTGCATATTTTCCCAATAGTCTAGTCCATATTATTTTTATTTATTTATTTGCTCATTTATTTCCTTGTTTGAACAAGTATTCTTATGTAGCCCAAGATGACCTCCAATAAACTTCTGATCTTTCTGCATTTCCCTTCTAAGTATTGGCATTATAAATATATACCTGTGTCTTGGCTAGTTTTATGTCAACTTGACACAAGTTGGGGCAATTGTTTTCAACCTTTAGGTTGACCACTTTGTGGGCATTGAACAACCCTTCCATGAGGTCACATATGATATATCCCTCACATCAGATACTTACATTATGATACCTAAAAGTAGCAAAAGTATAGTTATGAAGTAGCAACAAAATAATTTTATAGTTGGGGCTCACCACAACAAGAAATGTATTAAATGGTCATAGCATCAGGAAGGTTGTGAGTTAAAGTCATCAGAAAGGAGGGACTCTCATCTGAGAAAAAGCCTCCAAAAGTCCAGATGTAGAACATTTGCATAATTAGTGATTGATGGGGTGGGTCATCCCACTGGGGATAGTGTTACCCCTGGACTGGTGGTCCTTGGTTCTATAAAAAGGCAAGCTGAGCAAGCCATGGCAGCAACCCCATCTCCTCTGCATTAGCTTCTGCCTTTAGACTCCTGCCCTGTTTAAGTTCCTGTCCCAAATTACTTCAATGTTGGGCTACAATGTGGAAGTGTAAGCCAAATAAACCCTTTACTTCCCAGTTTGCTTTTTGACATAGTGTTTCATCACAACAATAGTAACCCTTACTAGGACAACCTCTATGACCAGTTGACAATCACCTATTAGAATTTATAATAGGTCTTTTTTCTTCTTTAACCTGTGAAACTCTAGATTCTGCATTCCTGGTGCCCTTTCTGGAATACAAACATGTGGTGCACTCATCAGCATTATCCCACAAAGATCTTGACTGTCTTCTCTAAAATCAGCAAATGAACTATTCCCACACAATGTATTGCCTTCTCCAATTCAAGGTACACTTTTCTCAGCTGCATTGTGGTACTAGAACTGTACTGCATGCATGTCATGGTTGGGAAAGTTCTCCCAGATATCAACAATCTTTTTTACGTCTCTTTTCCTATTCAGTGCTGTTTCATTCTATTTCTTTCCTACCTCCCACTTTGCTGGAATAAAACATTTCCCAAGAAATCAGCCTCCTCCTGCTTGTATATCCATGTCCTTGTTTATTTTCTGGTTTGATGCCTGTCCCCAGTGACCTATTAGTAGTGTCAAATAAAGATTTTTAACAGAGTGAGGTCGAAACTGTGTCTCTGAAACTTCTGAAAAATAAAAAGGGTGCCACCCAAATATTTCTTGAGCACTGTTAATATGGAAGCTGTGTCTGTTTTTTCTTAGTAACCTAACCCAAACATTCTCCCACCTTGCCTTTTAATTTATATCTATTTGTGCAAAGTAGAATTGTAGAATACAATTCCTGAAAAGTGGATGACAAATGACATTTTAATAAACTAAGATAGTAGGAGTGAATTGTAGTGCTGACAGGCAGAATGTGATGAAAATGACTCTGTCTTGTACAACATAATTGCATGTGTCTTTGTTTTGCAGAATTTTCTAGCAGTAACATCCTGGGAACTTATACCCTGAACCCAAAATGGTTCATTCATGTTTTCATACTCAGCTATCACCCAAGCAGCATGTGTTTGTCAAACATACTGTATGACAAGAGTGTTCACTATACACATATCAGTACTAATTTTGTCCCCTACAAACTGATCCAACTATAAACACACAGACTCTTCTTAAAGAAAGATCTTTTTAATCCAGTTATTCTACTTCACATTTAGCTATTAAACTGCCACTCCATGTATTAATTCCAAGTCACGTTATGCATCTCACAGGAATGCAGTTTTACCACTTTGTAGTCATATCATATGTTTAATTCCAATAATGTTTTCAAGTTTAATATGATTATTTTATTCTGAAGACCTAGGTACATCATCTATTCCTTAAACACACACATTCTTTCAAAGAGTGAAAGGTTGACTAGCTGCCACTGATAAAACTTAAAAGAAAATGATTCAGGATGTTGAAGCAATTTAGGACAAGAAGAGACCTTTGAAGAGGACAATTTAAGGGAGATATACAGCCTTGAATGAATAAGTCCTTGACTGCATAATGTGAAAATGTCAACTAATATTCTAGGAATGAGCATATTATAAAAACTGTCATAAACAGTACAAAAGCCCATCACTGATGCAGGAAAATAGGTACTGTGACTTATTTGAAACTTTTTGTATTGTTGGTACTGACTGGTAATTAAATACTGGACCTAGCTCATTCATGCTAAGCATGGACTCTACTGGAGACCTATGTTCCCAGACCAGAAACTTTTGATTCTATGTGTGAAGATGCAGTAACAATATGTGTTTGTAAGAGGAATTCTAAGAATGAGAACCATGTGTGAAGCTGAATTGGTCAAGTCCACACACAGGAAAATTAAACTATAATAAACATTTCAAACAGAGGAAACTGGAAAGAAATATAATTGCATGATTATTAAGAAGCCAATGAATAAATAATGAAAAATAGTGATTTCAAAATGCAGAGACTCTCCATGGAGCTGGAGAAAAAGAAGACAGCACCAACAGAAATTAGGGAAAAGGGGCTGGGGACACTTTGTCCTAGCAGTAGACGTGCTGTGAAGGAATAGCAAGCTCACCCCACAACAATGCTTTTCCAAGACACCATAGACTATTAAACAAAAAGCAGAAGACCAGATGAAGGATACTCACCTGCAAGTATTTGGTCAGGAAAATACAAGAGCCCACTAAATATTACATATTATTACCATTGCTTTCCAGAACTTGAGAGTGAGCCCATATTAATGAAGGCACCAAAAACTTTTGTCGTAGGACCTATAGAAGTCAAGTTGGATTGACTTGAAGGAAACTTACTCCTTGATGACGAATTTCACAGTGTCAGAAGGCACTGTGTAAATTACCAGGGGAGAAATAGTATCAAAAGTCCTAACCAAGTGTAAATTTTAAGAAATGCAATTACGGCCAGCCTGACAATGTTACATTGTTGATAGTAATATTTTTGTTGCCGTCAACATCCGTCTGATCAGACTGCAACATTTCCCACTCAACAGGTGGGAACCTATGCCTGGTACTATAAAACCTAGCCAAACACTGAAAAGTTCA
Organism: Cricetulus griseus; assembly: GCF_003668045.3. Lineage (NCBI taxonomy): Eukaryota > Metazoa > Chordata > Mammalia > Rodentia > Cricetidae > Cricetulus > Cricetulus griseus. The sequence goes on from NC_048603.1 coordinate 19,138,459, forward strand.
CATACCCTAGAAAGGAAAGTGCTACTACCATTTTACTAAATTGATACAGTACCCAAATGCCTTCTAAATACTCTTCTTTGTATCCTTAAAGCTTAGCTCTCACAATATATCAAGGATGTTTCTTCCTGCAGCAGTCAGAGGTTATTACACAGAATAATACAGATACATGTAAATGGAGTACCCAATTCACAACTATGTTATCCATAACACAACCTCTACACAGAATACTCAGGAAACATCATAGAAGAAAGCATGAGAAGATTTTTAAGAGCCAGAGGACTGGGAAGACCACTGGGAAATAATGTCCTCTGGATGTGACAGGAACTCTTCTCTCCCATAAATTCTCAACAATATGGCTGCTTCAAGAGACCTGAAAAGATAATAGTAGTCAACAATTTATTCCTGATGGGCAGAGGATGCACGAACGAGACCCACATCTAGTTAAAGAACTACTGGCTGTTCAAGACTGCTAAAGGAAGAAAAAATTAATTATCTTCATTGAGACTCTAATCCTAAGTACTCAGTCCTAACACATGTGTACATACAGATAGCAATATATATATATATATATATATATGTGTGTGTGTGTGTGTGTGTGTGTGTGTGTGTGTGTGTGTGTGTATTTAATAAGTTGTATGTATCACCTATATAGTAACTGTTTGCTATACATCTCAACATATATTAATAATAATTAAAGTAGAAGAGGTCATAAATTTATGAGGGCACATGGGAAGAAAATGAAAGAGTTGGATTTTCGTAAATATATCATAGTCTTTATGATAGTCTAAAAAATTAAAAACATAAAAACTAAAGAAAGAGAAAACTCCAAATAGGTTAAATTCCAAGATGCAATGCTTATTCTGCTTTCTAACCTCCTGACTGAAGATGATGCAGATGTCACTGTGCTACTTACAATACAGGTCTGAAGATGTGTGGGTATTTCAGTATTACGTTTGAACCAACTGTGTAACCCTTGCATTCCCGAGCTTCCACATTAGCAAAATGAAGAATATGACCATGCAGTTTGATTTTCCAAGCACTTGTTGACCTTTCCTATGCACAAAGAATAATATATGAGGCCTGATATAAATAGAATATGCAAAACATGGCAGGTCACTAATATTGTTAGGATAGAGTTATTGTTATCAAAACTCCAGTATCTTAATAATCATAATCAGTTATAAGAAGTTACCTTCCTCTCGTAGAAAACTGGGAGATCATAAAGTCAATATAGTCTTTATTCTTTTCGCATGCAACTATTTTGTTTAATTATACCTGATTTGACCATTAGCTCATGAAGACAAAATTATCTCTACTTGGATGCAATGATGCATAGTGTGTGAGATAGTTCCCATTTGCACACCCATTTAACAAAGCTCAGTGAAATATGTAGTGATATCCAAGGCAACTAGATGGACCAAGGTTTATCATTCCTTCCTCTGAGAAACAAGAGAGAGACTGCAAACTTCGGCATATGACTACATGGAAATAATTGTAATATTTATGCTAGGGATTGTTCTGGACATAAAGGAAATGCTTGTGAAATCAAGGAGACTAACATTTTGTTTCCATAGGGCTACCATCCAGGGAGTGAAATTCAGACATTAAGCATGATATAGGAGCAAGTTATGGACTACTTAGAATACAGTAAATAATGGGAACCAGGAACTAATCCCTAGGAAACACTGGGAAGTGGAAGAAAAATCCAAGGTGGGAACAAGCAAAGGTGGCTTGGGATTGTTCTAATCCCAATTCCTAAAAGGAGGCTTAATTGATTCCTGATTTTTACAAATCAATATAAACTAACAGCTTCTTCCATCCTTTTCTATTTTTATTTCCTTATCTTTATTCTGAGTTCCATATGTCACTTATGACACAACACTTTCTAACTAACATACTAAGGCAAATAAATATGGCCTACATTGAGAGGTTCTTGATCCCAAACATGTAAAAGAAAAGCAGTATCTAAATTGAGGAAGTGGGGAAAGGTGACAGCTGCCAAGAGGTCAAAACCTTTATCTCTTGAGAGTAAGCACTTCAGGTCATGCATGTATGAGCCTGGTGAGAAACACAGTCATATTAACTAATTGCTAAAAATGAAGGGATGAAAATAGATGCTGAGACTTCTGGTCAGACACCTAAAGCACAGAATCCCATATTCAGGAGATCCAAATTAGATACCACTACTGGGAGTCAATGAGATGGAGTCTGGATCTATCATGATCAGATCACGAGAATACCTCTATCCCTCAAAGACAGTGATTAAGTGTGGCATCTGCCAATGTCACAACTCTTACCTGGGCAATTTGAAATGAATTAACTGTGAGGAGTTCAGCATTCCAATGACAACATCTAGAATATTATGTTTTCATGTCTTACTCATCATCCACCCGCCAAAGCCACAAGTGTAGCTGGGTGACAGAAGTTGAGGAGTCCTCTAAGTCATGGACAAACCCCACAAGGAGAAGATAACAGAGCCAGTGTTCCTCAAAAGCACATGACAATTTTTTAAAAGTTTTAGATTCATTTTTCTCTTAATTGTTTGTGTACATGGAAGGGCTGATGTGCATGTGAGTGGGGATGGCCACAAAGTAGAGAAGAGGTGTCGGATTCCCCTGTAGCTTTAGTTATAGATTGTTGGGAGCTGCCTGATATGGGTTCTTGGAACTGAAGTTCAGTTTTATACAAGAGCAGGGCATTCTCTTAACAGATGAGCCATCTCTCTTCTGACCCTGAATCCACATTAAACACATTTCTAAGGATGAAGGTTGGGTGATAATTTGACTTAATTGAACCAGGGGGAGGAGTGAGGGACCCAGTCATATTCAGACCTCAGTTGGACTCCTACATCTAACCCATACTGCACACACCAGGTAGGTTCTGTGACTGCAGCTTCTTGAGGCTTATTTGAATGGTTCTAATGCCCTTCCTGATATAAGACCTGAAACACCAACTACTTCTTGTCCTCAGTAAATTCTTAATATCTCAGCAAAAATGCAAATAAAATAAAAATACAGTCAATAAGAAATAACATCCTTTATTTTCTCCCTGTACTTTTCCCTCAGTAACCTCAGCCTCATTCAATAAGCTTTCCTACACAGTGTTCAAAAATATATCTCTGTTATGAATGAGAATGTCACAGCTAAGGAAATTAAGCCCTACTGTTCAAAGATAATATCCAAATAATTGTATATGTAATAACTCAACTTAATTCTGTCAGTGTACAATCCACCAGATGACCAGTATTATTAGTCCCTCTATAAATCAAGTTAGAACTCAAATTAGTGAGTGAAATATATAGGAAATGCCTATGACATTGTTAATTGGTTCTACTTTTTGTGAAACAAAATTACAATAGAGGCTATTCCAAGTGAAAAAGCATTATCCAGGGTGTTAGAATTGACACTGTTATCTGTTAGGTGTCTTGGATAAGCCCAACAGCCATTATGGGATCATTAGGAGGAAGGTGGCAATGTGCTCACAGGCTCAGTAGACTGTATTTTAATCAGAGGGAAAACAGCATCCCTCACAGGGCCTCAGGGGAAATGTAAGGAAGCAGTGAGCAATGTTAATGACTAAGTCAGTTAGGGAAATCACTACCCTGTGCACCAATGAACAGGATAATCTCATCTGGAAGTTTGAAGGAGCTTTTCCATGCTGTCCCTGTCACCAAACAGTTAATAGCCCTCTTCTCAATCTTTGATAGAAGAGCAGCTTAAGAAATCTGAGGGCTCACAATGAGACACCCATTATGAGATGAAGGCAAAAGAAGAGAAAACATCAATTTACACAGAATTAAGAAGTCAGTTTGGCTCAGAAGACAGTCATCCTCATCTATCCCAGAATTACTTTTCACTGATACATGGGAGATTTTCTATACCTGTGTATGCATTCATACATATGGGTACTTCCAAAACTGACTGGAAGTCTAAAGAAAATGATCTACCAATTAGGTCAGAATCTAGCCTGACTTCATTTTCATTAGATGTGATAAATAGTGTAATCAATGGTCTACCTATGTAAAATTCATACTTATTTTCAAAATTCCTCACAGACATGCCAATAAATACTGTTCTACCAATTTTGTAGGCATCCCTTAGCATATATAATATAATTCACCTAATCATCACTATCATCACTTTCATTTTAGTTGGACATAGAAAGTCCTAATTGTGTCATTATAGTGAGACATCATTTTCAAAAAACATATTTCCCAGGAAAAGAATGTAACTCACCGAGTGGCTACTATCTTTTAATGTGATAACCCTAGATACTAGTCTTTGAGTTGCTTTCTGTTAACTATTTGGACACAGCAATGAGGAAGGTAATTTAGGAATCTTTCTACTTCTTTGTAATGCTCTGTCATGCTCAAACCTTTTTAAATATTATCAATATATCACTTTTTATATTTTGAATTATGATAGTTTAACTAGATTAAACTTTTGCATATAGGCACAGAAGATTCATATCTTTTTAAATCATTACTGCAGTTTTAGTCACATTACTATCTATTATCCCTTCTCTGGGTGGATACAATGAAGATATGGCAAATATAGGGTGACTACCTTATAATAAGTAAGTAATGAGCCACAAAAATAGAAAGATAGATAGATAGATAGATAGATAGATAGATAGATAGATAGATAGATAGATAGATATGGATAGATATGGATGGATAGATAGATAGATAGATAGATAGATAGATAGATAGATAGACAGACAGACAGACAGATAAAATGATTCTATTCTCAGACATCCAGGAAAGCAAAATGTGCTCAGGACCTGGACATCTGCCATGTATTACTTAGAAGTTCAGAAAAACACAAATTCTAAATCAAAGTGACCTGAAGATAATAACTTCAAGCAGGCAAAGATGAATGTGATGCAAATTAGTGACCATAAGTCTAACAAATTAGATTTTATACTGTGCAAGCAAGGAGAGAATTGTCAGTGTGCTAAATATCCCAAAATTTGAAATGATAGTCAAAATTATTCAGTCTACTATCAAGTATGAGGTCGTGGATTGGTCTTGCACTCAAGATATATGTTCCTCATTAAAATATCAAAATGTTTCCCACAATAGTACATCATTATAAAAAAAGCTATTTGTTGATTAATTCAAATATTATTAAAGATAGTACATATTTATTAAGAACTTAGAATTTACCATGCATCATATAATAAACATACATTTTGGCCAATTTTGTTCCAATGCTAAACTTCTAAAATAGATAATAAGTATTTTATAGACAGAAATATCAATTTGCAGAAAATTTTAGAGAATTTGTTCATTCCTTCATGACTAATCAGTGAATGAAATGTACACTGAATGGAGAGCATCCATTAGGCATCTTCATCTGTATGAACCTATGGCAGGTGCTGAATAAGGATCAGCCACTGGCAGTCAGAAGTATCCAAGGCAATGTTACTCCTTGTCCTAGGATAGATCATTGGTTTTTATCTTTCTCATTCATAATATGAGCTCTCATCTAAGTCTGTGTCATCTGAAGTCACATATAGCCTCAAAGCCCTCAATTGTCTGTCATTTTCATCTGTTGAGTCTTCATGATTCTTAGCTTGCACTCACCCATAATCCAAAAAGAATAATTTTAACAAATATATCATAAACCTTGCATTTTGAATAAGTGACAATTGTATGTAATTTTGACTTTCATCTGGCTTGCAAGAATGTGTGTGCTATATTATCAGCAGTTATAAACTATATGCTATAATTCAATAGCCACCCATATATATATATATATATATATATATATATATATATATATATACATTACTGGAATTCGGTCATGCTTGCTTGTTGATATAACTTCCACAGTTATTTTCATGCTTTCATGGTAAAGTTGAGTGTTAATACATTAGGCTTTGAAACCTTCAAAACTAAAAATACTTTGAGAAAAAGTCTGTCAACATCAACTCTATTTACAAAACTTTCACTTACTGTAAAACAAGCCTGTAAATTCTGACAAAATGAAAGAACTTGATGTGAGAAATTCTACCACTGTCAGGATGAGATGTCTTGTACCATCTATCTGACTCTGCCTTTCATATTCTCATCCCAGAATAGCAGAAAATTACCCCAAGATATTGCTAAGACTTATCTATGATGTTTATCTCTGCTGAAAATGTCAAAATAATATAATTTTTAAAAGCAGCTGTTTGGCTGAATTCCACCTATGCTATAAGGGTTTTTTAGTTGCATACATTTCTTTATTGAGTACACCTCTCCTTTATAGATCATGATGCTAAGAATAAAGCAATGAAATTAACAGAATAGTTACTTTATCACCTTGTGTCTATGTGTTGCTGCTCACGATATGCCAAGGACAGGAACAAATAACTAACATATATTGTATTGCATGTATGCCAGAGAAAGACATTTCACTTGATTTATAGTATCTAAGATTTATTTGCTTCATTTAAAATCATGGATTAATAGTTTTGTTTTTCTACATGATCTAAGCAGTGGATACCTCTTGCTGATAATGATACACACACACACACACACACACACACACACACACACACACACACAAATATGTTCAACACTTTCGCAGATGCATCTCTACCAACAAAAGCTACCTTTGCTCCATGCACCACACTGGTTCTTAATTTGAAGAAAACTGGCTCCATAATTATCTTCTTTCTGCAGAATCTATGTCTTATGAAAGTAGATAAGTGAGCTTTCTCTTGCACAAAAACAGGGATGTAAGGAGTTCCTAAGAGAAACCTGTATTGCTCTTCATGTTAGATTTCCCAGGACATTTTGGATACTTACAGAGCAGCAGCTGCAGGACATTTTCTCTGTCATATTTTGTTTTTCAATTCAGGTTTACACAGAGCAAAAAGTTGATTGAATGCACGAATTATGTAACATATTACAGGATGCTTAGTTTGAAGGCAGTGGAATTAGTTTAAATATTTCAAGTGAGTAAGCTGCTGTCAGACAGAGGTGAGGAAGAGTTTGTAGGTAAAGAAAAGAATGCACAACGCCATAGAGTCAGTAAACAGATGCATGCTGAAAGATTTATTACTGTAGAATGAGTGTGCACAGAGAAGATAGGTTATAAAACTATAAAGCCTATTTGGGCCCAATATAAAGCTAAGTCATGCTCATAAGTCAATTTGTATTATCTCACCAGATTTTTTATTAAAACATAGCCAGTTTATGATTCCATAGGTGATAACTATCCATTATGTCCCCAACCATAGCCAGAAAATGCATGTTTCCTTTACTAACACAAGTGTTTTCCATCTATCTTCTTGGATCCATGATGCCTTATTTTGATCTTCCTCTGAGTTTTCAAAAGTGAACTTTATAGACACTCATAGATGTCCTCCACCTAGATATTTACCAGAGTATGACACTATCTAAAGAAAAGTTTTGTCACCTCATCCCTCCTCCCTTTTCATTTTTCTGGGCTGTGGCACAAGAGTGGATTTAGTTTTCACATAAAACCCAATGATTAAGTTACCATTAAACTTACCATCATGGTTTGCTTAGGACTGATATTTCTTAGGACGTAAAACTTTCAGTAATGAAACAGATAGAGCTCTTGGCAAACTGCAGAATGTCTAGGATATATTCTCACTCTGTGGCTGCCATGTGGAATCTAAAGAATCTTTACTGGAATTTAGAATCGCCATCTTTTACCCATACTCCCTCATTTGCTGCTAACCAGGAATTTCACAACTCATCATTGGTCTGACCACTTGCTCCATACATCTGAATGTAACTGCTTCCAAACACCCCTTTAATGTCATTCCTGTTGCCTAAAGATTTTGAATTTAAATATTCATAAAACAAAGGATGTTTTCATTATCTAGTTGTACGTGGCTTCTCTAGGTCTCTAAGATCAGAGGAAAGAGAGAACATCCATATAACTTCTGAAAGGACAGAGCAGTGATTGAATGCAGTATATATTTCTATGAGAAATACGTGGCCTCCTGTTTACAATCCATGACTGTTTACTCTGACACTATAGGTTCCTTGTGTATGCAGTGGGGAAAACCACACCCACCCAAAATGCTCAGCTAAAAAAGAAATTAATGGTGCATATGGTTATACCTTAACAAACAGCATAACTCACTTACTTAAATTGTTGTTTTAGGAACAGAGTTAATATTTGGGGTGCATCCATATTAGAGGAGACTTTAAATCGGTTCCACACAAGCAATATAGACTGCATGCTTACTAAGATGTGAGAATTATTTTAATGCTAGTTTATCTGATATATGCTACATGGTCACCATGTCACATGTGGCATGTGGACACACCTTTCTGTTCACACTTTTCTGCCCATGTTTCTCCAACTTCTTTCCTACATTCTTGGTGTTTGCTTGCCTTCAGAGAATTTATTTGATGCCCTCTGGTAAACATGTTCCCCCAGACATTAAATAATGCTTACTTCTCTCATTCATGTTATTCTTCTAAAGAAACAAATGCAAAGTATAATGATCTACCATAAACAATGGAAGACATGTCCCATCTCTTTCCATCCCCTGACATATGAGTATGTTTCATCACTTAGAATCATAATATTGCTTTGCTTAACTTTTCATTTCCTATTTATCTCCAAGATAAAAGCACATGAAAGCAAAGATTGCTTTGTATCCCACTATTCAGCCACCACACAAACAACATAATACACAAATTCTGTTCACACACTAAAAAAACAACAAGATGTTGGAAATAAGGAATCCAGAGTCAAATAAGAAAGTATTCGGACCACTAAGTTTTTCACAGCCTGGTTGAGGAGATGAATTAGAGGTAAAGTTACCATACAGAAGAGGACCTAATGGTCTGAACAATTTTGCAAGCACAGCTAAGACATTTTAACATTAAGGAAGCAAGAACCTCTTTAAATAACTCTTTTCTTATCAAATGGATAAGGTAGTTGTGAATATAAAAGATTCAATTAAGACCAGCAAATCCATCTTTCATTGATTACCTCCTGAATGAGAGAGGCCCAGTTGCAGCCAAAGGGACATGAGTGTAATGGGATTGTGAAAGAGACTTATGGTTAATTGATGTTCAACACAGGGAAGTGAATGAATATTTGAAGAGTGTCAGTGTGTGTGTGTGTTTCCACAGGGTGTAGAGCTCTTGTCTGTTCTCTGTATGTGCCAGATCCACAAACTCAAAAACCTATCCTGATATTTTTTAGAAAACATGGCTGAAAAATTATACTTCTCCAAGACTCAGGTGTCATTTGTCATTTGCCATTAAGTGTGCATTATGAAGTACCCTACTTGTTTCTCCCTACTTTGATAAATCAGAGAATAGGAACCATTGACATTAGACAAAGTGTGAAATAAAGTGACCAAATTTCTGGAATGTATCTGGCTTCTCCAACCTGTGTCACCGTGAGAAAGTCACACCACATTCCCAAATCTCACTTTGTTCAAATCAGACATGCTTTACTAAAGATTAGGAATCTCAATAGTAATTAAAGTTGTGTGTGCTTTAGGAGTACCTATCTAAAAGTATGAAATCAAACAATACATAGTACTCATTTGGTGTAGTTTTTCTGCACTTTGGATTTTGCAAGATGATTAAAGCATTCTTAACCTAAATATTTCCCTCTGAATAATAGTATATATGCTTTGATGGACAGGATCAGCTGTACCTCAGTCACTTAACTAGTTTCCTAAAAGACGAAAGACTAAATCACAGAAACCTACCTGTAAAAATGTTCATTTATAGTTTCCTGTCTTGTTGGTCAAAAGTTGTTGGGATCAAACTTCATAAAGGATGAATAATTAGGGAAGAACAGATTTAATTTAAAAAACTTAATCATATGAATCATTCTGCTGAGACAACAGCAGAAACAGCACTTAGGGGTGCCTTTTTCTTTCACATTTTCATGTTTTCTTTGTATCCACAGGCAACAGTCTTGTATTGGATGATCGGTAGCCTTTTGTGCTTGTTCTATTTGATATTGCTGTAGTAGCTAATTGGCTTAATATTACAGAGAACTGGTTGGCTCAAGCAATTGTTGGCCCATGTATAGATGCATAAATCTAGCCAGTTATGAGTTCTGTGAATGAGTTATTAAATTCCAATGTCATCTAGTTTTCCTGTTTCTAAATAATAGATTTGGATGAGTGTGCTCTTGAGCAACTAATAACCTTCTACATTCTCCGTTCTCCCTGCCTTTGTCCATTACGGATTTTTTTTTTTTTAATGGGCTACATTTGTGTCTTCCCACTTACTGTGAACTCATACTACAAATTTAAGTTAAATTCTTCCCGGGTTTACCATCTACCTTTCACCATAGGTTGTTTTTCCAGTAAATTCTTAATGTGTAAATTGTACTTGTCTAGGATAATTCTTAAACATAGCAGCTACTGAACATGTGGTTATGTGATGTAAGCACTCAGGATTAAGCCAGTATGTTTGACTCTGTCCTTGGAAACACAGACCTCATCTGTTCAATGATTGACATTTATCACTGAAACCACAAAACACATACTCTTTGTCTACCGATGTATATATTCCATTCAAGAGGGAAGTATACTATGATTCGATAACTAGCAGAAGAGAATACAGAATTTTGTATTAAGAGGAATTGGATGTTTAGGAGACACATCCTATTGAATATATCACTTCTCACTCAGTGAGGCCATTCTTAGATATGGTTTCAGCACTAATGGTAAAATGAGATGCCCAGAGGAGAGATAACAGCATAGCAATGAATTCACACTCTGGTGAAATGAAGCTCACCTCTTCAGAGAGTACCAACAAGGTGAAGCTCAGAATACACTAGGACCTAATGCTTTCTTGGGGAAAACTCTGGATCGTGGTCTCAGTCCTGATTATTTATATAAGTTGTTGCACAATGGTGATCACACTTTATTCCTTGTCACAGTCATGTATGAAAATAAATGAACATATTCACGTTTTCATGTACCTATGCAACTTTTAAATCACATGCAACCCTATATCATGCATGAAGGACATGATCAATAGGTAGCTGTTGGCATTTTCCTTGTTCTTTATTTTCATTATATATAGAATAATAACAACTAAGAATATTTCCAGTAATGTTTACTTATATTTGGCATCAGGTGGTGGGTTGATTTCCCAGCCACATTAACCTTCACCTGAGATTGGGAATCAACTCAGAGGTGATCAACTCAACTGGTTCATCAGCTGATGTAGTTGTCAGTATATGGGTGCCATGATGATCAAACAGATATACAAGAGCCTTTGGTATCCTCGGGCTTACTCCATCATGTCATACAGAGACTGTAACAAGGATTTAATCTCCATGGCAACCTCCATCCCCACACACACATACAAGTATATAAACATCTGAGACTCTTATTTTAAGCCATAGCTATTTTTTCCTCTATTTTTTATTCACCTCCCTGGAGTTATAAAATGCTGCAATGCATGGTAAGTTACATTTACCTAATACCATCGACAAACTTTTCTGCCAGGAAAAGAAACGTCCAATGAAAGCAAATCAATGAGCCATGGAAGCAGCTTTTCCCAGCAGTGACCTAATCTGCCTGTCTCAAAAGGTGGGCAAACTGTAATTCAGAAGCAAACCAGGGTTCCTGGAAACAATCAATTTGTAAGCAGTGTTGTCTTTACATGCTTATCACAGAGGCTGTGATCACACCATCTGTGAGTTGAATAAGCCATGGAGGACACCAGAACCCTGGGCTTAATACTCACCTACAGGACTAATCACCTCAAACATATCTCTAAGCCTTAATTTTCTCACCTGTAAAATGGTAAGAGTGAATGTATCTCAGCATCCCTGGAGAAGTTTTTTTGAATATTTGCTTCTCATCTATTACAGTTGAAGGCTTTTATATGCATTATGTTGCTATATAGATGTAAGATTTCCTGCATCTTGTTTTGATACCTGCTGAATTACATCAGGAATCTAAATTCAAATTTGCTTCTTTTCTTTCTCCTATTCTTCCTTTCCTCAGCTGAGAGAGCCACAAAGGAAGAGTTGTATAAATATTTATTTAGTGTGCAAAATGCAAGACATTTTTTATATTCTGTTTACTGTCATATCCCTAGACTCAGAACAAGAGTTAACTTATATCTACATTCAGTAAGTTTTCTATATGAATGCAATCTTGTTCTTTTTTTGGAGCGGGTAGAGGCACACTTTGAGACACGGTTTATCATATAAATAGTTCACCTGGGAAGTGATTTTAGGAAAATCCAGCTGAAGAATGGGAGAAGTGAACCCGGGAAGGAACCAATAAAACAAACCAGCATTAAGGAAGAAGCAATATCCACCATTGGCAAGCAAATATAATTCATTCTGAGGAGACATTGTGTCTAGTCAGGCCACAACTTAAGGATTCTGGGCCCAGCAGAGCCATGGGGACACCAAAGCAATTACACCTATTAGTACATGAGGCAGTTTGTCCCCATAGACTTCCTGCCCATATCTTTTAGGAACAGAAGGAGGTTCTACAGCCAGAAAATAACCACAGGTGAGGATGCCAAATACAGGCAGTTGTGAATTTGGTCAAGTTTTACGGAAATAGCAAGGGATAGGGATAAATAAGCCAAGATATCTAATTCACTATTCATTTGGAATTTTACATAAACTGTTAATTTCTGTGTCTCATACGACATATGATTTTATGTTATGAATATAGGAGAGAGAAATGGCTGAAGAGTCAATCATCTATTCTTTAACACATTAAAAAGCATATAATCTCCATATATAATAAAAGCTGCAGTCTGTCATGACTGAGAATCAAAGAGCCATGAAGATATAACTATAAAAAGAAAACACAAGCTGTAGATTTGAATTCAAATGATTTCCTTGGTATCAACTTACAGGTGATTACAGACATTTCATTCACCCACATTTGCAGAAGTTAGACTCTGGAATTAGGACTGGGGTAACAGCCGCATTTCAAGACATGTGTCTCCTCCACTGGGAGATGTGTCTACAGGGAGCCCTGCCTTCTATCCTGACCCTGTATTTGGGCTTGATATAAGTGAGCCCTTATATTGTACACTGTGTTCACAGGAGCTCTAGATGGTTGTGACAGTGCTATTCTTTTTCAAGTTGACTGCTTCAGCCACTGTGAACTTTCTCCGCCAGCCAATTTTGTTATTGTTTCAGTAATCAACAGTTTACTTCAGTTATTATAATTCAGTTATATGTAGAATGAGATGTTTAGGACTTCTATAGGTACAGTTTCTATGTTCATGTCACCACCATTTCATTGTTTTGTAGCAGGGCCTCTTAAAAGAGCCTTGTATGTTTTGCTGCCAACAATGAGTTAGGAAGCTTCTCTTTAAAGAAGCCTTGATCCCCTGCTTGCCTCTAGAGAACAGAGCCCACCCAAGAAAATGCTGCCTCCATGAAGCTGTATTTGACATTGTTCTTTTGTTTTTAGAATCCCTTTTAAAGCTTTTCTCCGGTTTTACATGGAAATTCTTGCCCCATGTTGTTCGCCATTTGTTGTTTGGAGTGTTTCTGCCCCACCTGGTCCCACAAGAGTTTAGTCCCAAGTAAACACACAGAGGTTCACATTAACTATAAACTGCTTGGCCAATGACTCAGGCTTTTTACTGGCTAATTCTCTTAATTTTTAACCCATTTCTATTAGTTTAAGTAGTTCCATGTGGTCGGCTTGCCAGGACCTGTTACTCCTTTGGCAGCTACATGGGGTCTCTCTGATTGCTCCTCTCCCCAGAATTCTCCTTGTCTGGTAGCCCTGCCTACACTTCCTGCCTGCCTACTGGCTAATTAGTGTTTTATTCATCAACCAATAAGAGAAACATTTGTTAACAGCATACAGAAGGACATCTCCCATCATCTTCTCTTTTCTTTCTAAATAAAAAGGAAGGTTTAAACTTTAACACAGTAAAATTATATATAACAAAACAGGTATCAAGCAAGAACCATAGCTAACAATATTTAGTCCACTAACATTTGGCAAAACTTAAAGAAAATATCCTATCATCTATCCTATCTTTGTGAGTCTAAAGTTTTATATGTCACTTATCATTCATAACTAAGGAAAAAAGATAACTATCTGTCTTCAACTCCATCAAAGACCTCAGAAGGATAAATATAAACTCTAGAATTGACATCAGGACCTGGTAGGACAGATCCTCTGTCTATAAATGGTACTCCCAACATGAGGCAAGAATTTCCACATAAAATGGCACTGCAGTGGGCTTCTTAGTCTCACAATCTCATGCAGGGAATGGTACAGAGATGCTGTGGCAGTTGGGCTTGAACAGACTCCCAAGTATAAAGTATGTTCTTAGGCCTCACTGAAACTACTTGTAGCAAACACACACACCCTGAAATTTCAGAAAGCCTATCTACAACATGAGTGTTCTAAGGTTGATAATGTACAGAAGTAAGCCAATATCAGTGCATTTAGTTTGAGTAGGGATACATCCTAAGAGAAAGTAGGTGAATATATACTTGCTACCATTTCATGACAAAGAAATACATTCCTAGCATACATCTGAGCATAGGCCAGAAGTTAGCAAGATTACAGGATACAATATATTGAGGCAGAGACCACAAAATTCTGGGAACATGGTCTGATATGCCCAATCACCACTTCATAATATCATTGATTTATAATTTTACACAGACATTTGTGTATTTTAGCCTGCCTGAGTTTTCAGATGAATGGAGATGTAAATAGCCATGCAGGCCTTAGAAAAAGTATACATGCCTCTTTCATTTAAAAGCATGTAACAGTCATATAAAAGTGTTTCCAATGCATTGTTTACCCTCAGAAAGTATTTGTTTAAAATATTATCTTTTTACTTTTCAAAATAGATGCTGCTTTATGATTGCTTGGCCTGTAAACACCACACACACACACACACACACACACACACACACACACACACACACACACAAGAAATCACTGCTCCCAGAATTCTCCTATGTATAGAAGGTATTCTACCTGTATGACTTAAAGTTAATATTCTCACCATTGCTACATCTGAAATAATATCACTTATTGCAATTTCTCCCAATGGTATTGCAGGCTCTTACTTGTCTCTCCATAGCTGAGTCTCACCATCTAGCTCAGCGGCATATGTGTGTGTGTGTGTGTGTGTGTGTGTGTGTGTGTGTGTGTGTGTGTGTGTGTGTGTATCAATTTATTTTAAAGATAAATTTAAAATTAAAAAGAAATGAAAATCAAAATATCAGGGACAAGATCAGAACCATATAAAAAAATAAATGATAGAAGCTTTTCCTTGAACCTAATTTGTCTCCCAAAATGCATAAAGAGCTGATAAAGAGGGAATTTGAGAACAATTAAATGCTAACCATTATCAATATGTAATAATATTTCTGCTATCAATGTTCAATCTCTGTCTGGCTTAGCCATTAAAAAAATAGTTTCAAAATTACCAAATGAAAAGTAGCTGAAAAAATACTTTAAAGAATTACCTAAACACTCACTATGAGTCAAAATCCTGTCAATTTGCCATGACATATGCTGCCTGTTAAGATGATCTCTGGCCTCACTAAGCCTAATGGATGATGATTTCAAATGTCAGATTTTCCTTGTTTTCATCTGACCCCCGAGTTTCAGAGTAAATTACATTTATCACAGAAAGGTCAGCTAATGTTTCATGTGAAATGTGCTCAGAAGAGGTGGGGAATTTAATGGTTAATGTGAATTTGGTTTTTCTGAATCTTAGTCAGCTGACATGCCTCTCTGCCTTTATAGAAGGAACATCCAGGTAAAACCATGCAAAGAAAATGTTGGAATCAAAGAAATTCTTACACCAAAACCCCTGCTGTTTGGCCTCTTTTAGTGTGAGCTGTGTAATTCTCTACCAAGAATACCAGAAGCAGATATACTTAAAGCCTGTATCCTCTGAGGACAGCCAAAGCTGGACAAATACTGTAACACCACTGCCAAGTGGACAGTTATTTCTCAAATAGGATCTATCTGTTGCTCCCTCTTGTGCTCTAAAGACCGAAGCATTTCAGAGATAAGCCTGATTGTAAGGAAAAGAGAGTAGACCATGTCCCTGTTATTGCTGGAACTCTGTTGCAGAATGTCTTATAGCAATCTATCTTAACAGGGGTGGTGTGTGTGTGTGTGTGTGTGTGTGTGTGTGTGTGTGTGTGTGTACAGCGAATTACCAGAACTGTTGAACAAAGAAGAAATTCCAAGAACAATTTAAAAGACATTGATTATATGTCTATAATATGTCCAAAGTGCTAGGCTCACAAAGACAGTCTTAAAAACGGTTCTTAATGGTCAGACTTCATATGTTAGGTGAGAAATATGAGAAAGTAGATTTCTCCCTCTGTTGTCAAAACAGTCCTTCAAAAACTCAAGTCAGAAGTCCTTTCTTTCAGAAAGCTTTACAGGCAATTTTCTTCCAGAAAGTCCCTGTAAAAATGCCCTTAAATGTTTCTGTAGCTATCTGCTTGCAACCTCCCGCCATCCCACTTGCTAAAAGGGCAGCTTCTTGTAGATACACACATTTCGTTATTTCATTTTCAGCACCTTGTTCCCAGAATTTATGAAAACATGTACTGCACGCCCAAAGAACATTCGCAAACGTTTAAATACCTATAATTGTACAGGGCACTAAAATTTCCAGACAGCTATTTTCTTTCTTTTTAATTTTTTTCCTTTAGGCAAAATTGATGTCGACTTGTCTTGGGGATAAAACTCCCAATGCTTTTTAATTACAAACTTTCAGAAAGTAGATTTGTGATGATCTTGAAAAACAGAGCACATCTCTGACACTGTATCTTTTGTGCCCTAGAAGTCAAAGGTCATGTAATATTGACCCTTGCTGGAAATTAACTCTTAGAGAAGGGAGATGGTCATAGGACTTAAAGGATCATGTTGATCACCTAATACTGCTGTGAAGTAAAAGAAAAAGAGAAGAGCTGGACCTTCAGGTTGTTACGAGGGTTATGTAACAAGAGGTATATATGACCCAACAATCATCTAGCCCCATGAACACCATGATGGCCGACATTTGCATCTCCTGCCAGCTTTACCCTACTCCTTCCTCTCACGATGACACAACTGACAGATGCATGCCATCAAACACAAGTGCATGCCACCTGACTCACTGAATGTTTGATGTGCAACTCCAGCCAGTTTCTGTTTTTTTTTTTCTTTTTGTTTCATTCTAATGTCACACATCAATCACAGCTATAAAATTTAGAGAAGAAAATCATATTGCCATTGTGCAGCTGGATGTGTATCCTGTGGTTTGGTGGGCTGGCAGTGGACCGTTCTCTTTTTAAATGAAGGAAGTCATCCTGAACACACACTCATTTCTGGTAATTGCTTTTTCTTTTCTATCACAACATGCCGGAGGAAGTATTTCTTTCTTTCCCTTCTGTTGGTTGCATTACTTATTAATAGATTTTGAGTTCTGTTTTCTGACTTTGGGCAGGGAAATGTGCAGAAAGAAATGCTGTTTTGAGATGATGGATTCTGAGGAGGGCTTAGAAACAAGATACCTGCTTCAACACCTGGCAGAAAACAAAAGAAAGATATAATGCTGCAAAATGCTGAACTATGCAAGGTCAGCCTATCAAGATTTGTTTTGCTTTGCTTTTCCAATTGTGTAGTGTGTTGTGTATGTTGGGGGGTGACTTTTAAAAGGAGTTGTAGTGAGTGTGTGTCTATGTAGGCATGTTTCTATGCATGAGGGCATGGATGTGCTGGTTTGTGCACATGTGTGAATATGTTTGTGAAGGCCCAAGATTACTAACTCCTAATTGTTTCAGGGTCTCTCAATCAAGAGCTCACCTATATGACTCGACTCTCTAGTCAGATTGCTATAACTGAATATCCTCCATCTCTACCTTCTGAGACTGGAATTACAGGACAACCACCATACCCACCCAATATGCTTGGAGCCAGGTAATCCAGACTTGTACTTTCATGCATAGAAAGCAAGTGCTTTAAGCACTGAGACATCTTCCCATCCAAGATCAAGTTCTATTTTGCTGCTTTGCAGATGAACATTTGACATTTGTAAGTCCTTTGGTCAAGTCTACACACATCAAAAATCGTGGGTCTTGATCATCATGGACTGAAATCCTATGTTTCATCATTTCTTTTGAAAGAAAGAAAAGAAACATACAGAGTGTAATTGTTTTCCTAAATATAACATAGATGAGCCAGTTAAGAGTTCTGCTTATTGTGTTAATGATACATTAATTTTTAGTAGTAATTTATTTTTAATTTAAGTTTTAAATTTATAAACTACAATTATATATTTTAAAACACAATGTTTTGTTACTTAAATGAAATATACATGAATGATTATTTCATGCTAATTAGCAGAAATATAGTTATAACTAATTCAGTGTATATTTTCAAATTGCTTAAAGCATGTTTTAAATGTTAATAATAAAAAGTAAGAAAGCTGGTGACTGAGTTATCTTAATATTATCCTATATGTTATTGCTAGTGTTCTTTATAGTGAGATAAAACAAATTTACAAACATAAAGGGGAAAGCTAATGATGAATGTCTTCGAGGTCCTGTAGCTTTCTTTCTTATTCAAGCTGTGCTTGGACTATATTAGGTGTGACTGGATTTTTTCACTACATTACCATGAACTTATAGGCTGAGTGCTAACAAGTTTCTCTGAGCTAAGCAGCAAGTACAAGTTGATGATCTCAGAATCAAGGTAGCATGGGAATTAACTAGGGTTTGTTCAGGTGGTAAAATTCTATGGATAAAACTAAAGCTAAAGGAGTTTAAAACACAAAGACTATTAGCTGCAACATCATTAGTCAGTAGTAATTCTAAAATGAAGCACCAACCATCAGAAGGTGAATAAGTTGATGGTTTAGTCAATGCAAGTTTCTATTACAAAATATCATTGACTCAGTGTCTTAAAAACAGTTATTTCTCAAAATGCTTAAGGTTTTAAAGGATATAAGCCTGATCTCAGGGATCACTCCAATCAGATTCTGAGAGGATCTCCTTCCTACCTTGTAGATAGCCATGATACTGCTGTGAATGCAAAGGACCCCTTTTACCAAAAAGCTCTAAGATAAATCTCTCCCATCATGTTTTTTTTTTTAGAAAGAAACTAATACTACAAGATATCCACTCACATGGCTTATTCACTTCGCAAAGGCTTCATCTCCAAATGACATCACTTTGGAAAAGAGATACAACATACTGATTTGTAAAGAAGCCCATGCATCCCATTTATTGGATATTAGAGAAAATTAGATAGATAGTAGGAAATGAGAGAGAAACTTACTTGAGCTGTATTACATCACTGGAAGTTCTTGCTTTACCAAGTAATCATTCTAGGTATTGAAAGGCTAAGAACATCCCCTCTTCTGTCTCTCTATCTCTGTGTGTCTCTCTGTCTCTCTCTCTCCTGTTTTTTTTTTTCTAGTAGGTATTTTGCAGGTCTATATGTAATTAGTGATCTCACTTCTAAAACTGCATCCAGGTTTTCACCTTATTCCAAAGAAAAGCAACTCTGAGTGGTATTCCTAGCTTGCACCCATCCAGCTTGGTAACCTAGCAGGAAAGTAGTCTTTCCCTTCCAGAGAGCAGGGTAGAGGAAGAGCCTTGCTGGCCCAGTTTGATTACAGGCTGGGTCTTGGATTAGTCATTGAGAGAAGATAACTGAGTAATAAATGAAGACTCATTTACAATTATTGGGTATGAGATCCTATAATTTGTCACCATTCAATAACTTCAATGTTTCACATAGTTGCTCAGTTATCAATACACACTTTAGAAATACCCCAATATTTTTGGTTGTGAGCCTAGCCTTTAACGGCTGAGCCATCTGGGAAGCCAGTACAAAACTGATCCAGACCCCTGAACATGGATGTCAATAAGGAGGCCTCTGCACTCCAGGGAGCCTCTGGTGGTGGATTAGTATTTTCCCTGGTGCAAGAAGGGACTTTGAGAGCCCATCCCATATGAAGGGTTACACTCTGGCCCTGGACACATGGGGAAGGGCCCAGGACGAGCATAGGAAGACTTGGTGGACTTTGCAGAGCCCCAGTTGAGGGCCCTACCCTGCCTGGGGAGTGATGGGTGGATGGGGTGGGGGTAGACTGGGGGTGAGGGGAGGGAGAGGGAGAAGGGACTTGAAATAAGCTTGTCCCTAACTAGAACTAATAAAATAATAATAATAATAAAAGAAATACCCCAATAATGGCTAATGAGAAATGCAATTAGCATAATCTGTGTCTGAAGGGAATGGGTTAGGGAGTCAGATAATCTGTTTTTTATCTCATTGTTTTCTGGATTTCAAGCTTTCTTTCTGTAATATAAGAAATCTATTAGCAGACTTTGGGCAAGAACATGCTTACCATTTATGATAAGCACGACCTCAGGAATGGATGGATCCTTGTGGGAACCTCCTCTATACATAATGGAACACTGAGTGGCCCAATCTTGTGTAAGTATCCATTGCTGCTGTGTGTCATGAATGCAAAAGCCATGTCCTATCTGGACGGCAGCATTTCATGGCATTTCATTTCATGCTATCTCCTCCTGCTCTTACCTTCTTCCCAGTCTCTCGTCTATGGTATTCGATGGTCCTTGGCAGGATGGTGTAGGTGTCCAACTTAAGACTGAGTTTTCAACATTCACTTACTTTTAGCACTTGAAATATGTTAATGAACTATGTTTTTTAAAAATTTATTTATTATATCTACAGTGTTCCGTCTGCATGTATCCCTGCAGGTCAGAAGAGGGCACCAGATCTCACTACAGATGGCTGTGAGCCAGCATGTGGTTACTAGGAATTGAACTCAGATCCTCTGGAAGAGCAGCCAGTGCTCTTAACCACTGAGCTATCTCTCCAGCCCCCAATATGAACTATTTTTTAAGAATAGGTTCAGAGTGGACTAAAGGGACATAGCAGAAGGTAATAAAAGGTGAATATATTCATAATATACTGGATACAAATATAAAACTATCAAAAACAAAAGGAAATATTTACCATATAATCTAGCTAGCCCAATTCTAGGCTATATCCAAAGAGACAGCCAAGTGCCCATATTTATCACACACTGATCACAACAGGTAAAATATGAAATTGGTCTTGATGCCCCTGAACAAAGGAATCAGTAAATAAAATCTGTATATCTACAGTGGAGTGTTATTTATCCACAAGGTAGAATGAAATCCTAGTGTTTTCAATAAAATACATTGTCATTGAGTTATGTGAAATAAATAAGTATATAAAAACAATTAATTGTTTTCCTTCACTAATCAAAGATACTCTGAATGGTAGGATACAGAATAGAAAGTATTGGGTGAGTATCTTGCAGAAAAGGGAGGTTGAATAATGTGTATCAAACAGAACAAATAGCAAGTTCTAGGGTTCCATCCCACAATAAGGTGACTGTAATTCACAATAGGCATTTGTATATTTTTGCAAAGATATGAAGAAATGGCAAGTGTTAATAAGCCCTATTTTATTAATTCATATTGTACATGTGCTGAGATATCTTAGTGACATTAACACAAACAACCGCTGCATGTTATTAAGAAAAAACATAAAATTAAAAAGCATTCAAGAGAAAACAGAAGAACCAGAGTGGGAATGTCAGTCGATGGTAGACCATTTGTCCAGTATGGCTGAGGTACTTGTTTGCTCCCTTGTTAAACAAAATTTAACAAAGGAAAAAAAAACCTCCTTTGGATATTTAAAGACATATACATGTTGACAGGCAGTATCAATACATGTAGCTATAAAAGTCACAAAATTATTCTCATAGATATTCTCAGGGATTTCATTTTCTAATATTGATGATAGTGAAGAGACAGAGGAGAGAGAATTTACTGTTGACCAAGATACCTGCACTATGTGCCCCTCAATAAGTAAGTCTCTTTTCTGTGATAAAAATTTGACTGTCACATGCTTTCAAGTCAAGATGA
This sequence comes from Cricetulus griseus, assembly GCF_003668045.3. Classification (NCBI taxonomy): domain Eukaryota; kingdom Metazoa; phylum Chordata; class Mammalia; order Rodentia; family Cricetidae; genus Cricetulus; species Cricetulus griseus. The sequence continues at coordinate 19,160,367 of NC_048603.1, forward strand.
TTTCTGTGACTTTTCAAATAAAGATCCATGTGCTCATCCTGCATGCAGACAATTTCATCAGCAGAAGCACACTCCCTAGAAACAACTAGTCCCCATAGTATCAGTATCCAGCCCTCCAGCTGAAGCCATAACAGATGCTCCACAGCATTGTGGAGCCCCAGAATGCTAGCAGCTGTGCCTTGACTCCTGCTAATTAAGCCACCTATCACCTGACCAACAGTGCATCCCAGGTGGAGATTGCTCTAGGAGAGGTGGCAATCACACTAATCACTCACCATGAGTGGAGAGGATTTCAGACACAAACAGGTTTCCCCGGCACTGCCTGCTCCTACAGGGAAGGAAACACATTCCACTCTGAAAGCTAGAACATGGTTTACTGGATATTAGTGTCAGAGCTAGTTCTGAGTGTGATTAAATAAATAGCTATTAGGTCATTTAGGTAAAGCATTCATAGTAAGTGTAAGTTAAAATTACTTGTGGAACATTTTGAATTGCAGATTCCTAGACTCTGACCTAGACCTTTGAATCATATTCTCCCAGGGTCAGACAGGATTTAGATTCATAAAGATCCTTATTTATTTCAGTTGTTTTAAAAATGACTGTTCTAGCAGAAAGCCTGTCTCTGAAACAAATAAAGCTAACGTTTATCTATCCTTGCAAAGAGGTAATTTGGGACTAGATTTTGATCATAAATATTAAAAATAAAATATAAAATTTGATTATTTGTGCACTGGTGCTCTTATGATACAATTCTGCTTCAGACATGACTGCAGTAGAGAGAAAGATGTCATTCATTATAATGGGGATGGAATGGGGATGTCATAGTACCTGATATCATAGCAGGTAAGTTGACAGAGTGGGTACAGAGAGACCCAGGACATAAGGAGTGCCAGAGAGCAGACTCCAGTAAAGTATTTCCTCCACCTGTGCTCACCTATTCCATTTTACCACCTCCCAAATTAACATTATACCATAAATCACTCAATTAATTGATGAGGTAACCTAGTTTTTACTGGTGACTTAATTATTACTATAACACTGGTAACCTGATTATTACTAGAAATGAATAAACTCTTGCTGTCACATACATACACACAAGAGAGAGAGAGAGAGAGAGAGAGAGAGAGAGAGTGAAAGAGAGAGGGAGGGAGGGAAGAAATAAGGGAGAGAGGGAAGGAGAGGGAGAGGGAGAGGAAGGGAGGGAGGGAGAGAGAGAGATGGAGGGAGAGGGAGAATGTGGAATACTTATCTCCTAGGTATTTCTTAATCTAATCAAACTGACAGTATTAACCATGACATTTATGGATCATTGCAGACCCACAAAGAACACTAACTATCCATTTGGAGTCATAAAATTGATTTATATAGTCACCACATCTATTTATTTAGCACAATATTATAAAAGCAAAACTAAATCAACAGTTAATAGTGTAGCAAAAATGATCTTATCTTGGTGTCAAATTCAACCCTATCACTTTCTGTGAAACCTACTGCTACTTAGCTAACCTCAGGGTCCTCAGCTGCAAATGCAGGATCACATTAGGACTCACTGTGTTTATATATTTGTGAGATTCACTCTTACTAAAGCATAAATGGAATTTGTTTTGATATTGGCATGTGTTTGGCATGTATATACTTGGTCAGTATGATGTATACTTACTGCAAAGCCCAAGAAAGGGATATCTACTTGCTGTCAATAATAAAGACACAATCCTGTGTCTGAATTCCTACCAAGTCACCTACTAGGTGCTATTATCCACTTGTCAACTCTGGTTAGAGGGGACAGTGGACCAATTGAGTGTGCTGGAGGATGATAAAGATACGGAGTCAGGTGTTTTAGTGTTTTTCTTCTAAAATGTAGAAAATGGGGATATAGTAGGAACACCATCACCTGGGAGCTTGTTAAAAAGTTAGTGAATTTTCAGCCCCACCCTAAACATACAGAAACCAAATCTGCATTTTAACAAGATCCCTGGATGATTCCTAATGCTTTCAATTTTGCAAGCTATTGCTTTAATGGGTCAGGTCCAGGCAAGACAGCTATAGTGACAACAGTATAGTGCAGAGAAAAAAAACTACTAAACAGAAATAGTTTTCCCAAAGTAGGTAAAGATAGTTGCAGAGTAAACCAATTGACAGGTAGCTGACAGGTAATTTTACAGGGACAGTCCAGTAAATTGAATTCTCTCAAAGAGAAGGGTTTGTGATCTAGGACTGTTCTTTTGGGTCAGTTCCCTTGAAAGGATCTGTAATGCTAACCAGAAAGGTCCAAATACTGAGCACACTTAGGATGAAGTGTAGTGCTGTAGGGCTAGAGGAGAACCGAGGGCCAGAAAATGGTGTGGTACCATGAATAAGGGAAAAGGAAATACATAACATGCAAGTGAAGAGACTAAGGTAAAGTTAGGGTAGCTCCAATTCTTTTGCCTATGAGCCATTAACAATGAAGGGCAGGAAGGCCAGTCATTCTCAGCAGCATGAGTCTGAAAGCCAACATGGAAATATCACTGCATTCCATGGTCAGATGAGACTCCAGAAAGAAATACACAAACCCCAAAACTCATAATGATATGAGCAGACATGAAACCTGGATGTTACTACTTAACGCCTGAAATGACAACACCCAGTCAAAGTGAAACATACTTTCAGAACTAAAAGCATAGATTTCTAAAGCCAGTCCACAAATAAAATGTGTTGTCATCAAGGCAAAAATCAAGGCAATGACCTGGTTGGAGGGGTGTAATTTCACCATCCAATGACAGCCTAGTAGTCTAGAGGCTGAAGCAGAACAGGTGCATCTGAACATTTTTCCCTTCGTTGTATCTTCAGTATTCTATTCCCTTAGCATCTGCATTGCGTTGGATATTTAAATAAAATAAGATAGATAAAAAGGAAACACACAGGGCAATATAAGTAAAGAAAAATGCAGGTGCATGGTGGAGAAATTAAAAACTGCTTTGAATTATGAAAAAGAAAAAAAGACACCACCTTGTCCTACAAAATGATCAAGGTAATTTTCTTGTAATGCCTTTGAGAAATATTTCAGTGCTCTCACTAGTGCCAATGAATATGTTAAGTATACAATATCTGGATATTTTTAGACACAAATAGCTAGGTTGAGTTATGAGCTCTGCTTTTACTTGTGTTCTTCACTTACTAATGACTGTGGTAATCCTTCTGTTTCAGCATATTCTTACTTCAGTCCTCTTAAAAGTCAAATTTTATTTCATTATTTGGGTAGATCATAATTTATATAGCCATCCTCCTTTTAAGGAAAACTTTGATTCTACAATATTTGGGTTATTGTCAGTATTAACATACTAGAGACAAGGCTGAAATAAACATCCATGTTTGTCCTAGTTAACCTTTTCTAGAATAAATTGCCACTGTATCTCTAAGATTACAATATGGTTAGAGAATACACATTTGCTGGTATTTATAGCTTTTCTAAATGCCTTTCAAAAAATTGACCCATTTAAGTTTTATGTGCTATATATTAGGGAATCTTGTCTTCCCTACACCAGCTCTAGACATTTATATATTCAAATCTTATTTTTGCTACCATTAATAAAGAATGCTGTCATCTCATTTTCGACTGGATTTGCACCACACAGATATAATTCACAACTGACTTGAATGAAGTGTGCCAGAAGCCCAACAGGAGACTTTTCCTGCCTGTCCTTTGTTTTCCCACCAGATCACGGGTATCTTCATTCATTTCCATCTATATTCTCTTTCCCACATACCAGTGCTAAATTCAGTACTCTTCCCAGAGATGCTTTTAAGAAACTGAGCTAACAACTATTTCCCATCAAGATCTCTTTCCAAAAGCTTCAGTCTCGGGGTTCGTTCGTGTATTTATAAACCTTTGGAAAATCCATTAAACAATTGTTATTTGTTCTATTCTAAGCACACACAATCTAATCTAAGGCTATTGTCGATTTTTTTTTTCATTTCATAGTTCCTAGCTTTATTGACCAAAGTTTCAACTAAGGGTCCAAAAATCTTATGTTTTTAATCTCCATATTAAATTCTGTTCCTTGGTAAGAGAACAAGTCTGGAGACTTGTTTTCTACATAGAAAATTCCATGTAAGTGTACTGGAAACCAATCCTAGGTGACATGCCTCAAATTTTCATGCCAAACTTGTGGTACTATGTTACTGATAGAGTCAACATCTCCGCAGACAGAATCCTAGGAATGAAGCCAATGTAGATAGCAAGCTCCATCCATTTATTCCCTACTCTGGATCTTCCTTTTCACAGTAGGATATTCACAAGTCACGTGTGCTAAGAAGAGGACAGATTCTCAAATCACCCTTGAGATGGTGGTCTTGTAAATGGAACCACCAGATGATGATGGTTACCTTAGATAGAAGCAGAGTAGTTGGAGAACTGATGGCTTTTAAAAAAATGATTCACTGATGTTTGCAGGGAAAAAATTCTTGCTCATATGGGAAATGGAGAGAGTTCTGGTCTTTCACCTCAAGCCAAACTCAAAACTCCCAGGAAGAAGTGAACCACTTGGATGTGTATCCAACCCTTTAGATGAAGGAGACTCAACAACTGCTACCTGGTTCAAGTCTAGAAAGCTTTGTCTGAAGGCAGTGGTGTCAGAGGACCAAATTTAGGAATAGCCAGAGTGGAGAGGAGAGATTTGCACACACTAAGGTATGAATGAGACATTTTTTCCTAGGAAACAGCCCTCAGGAAATTCCAAGGGGTTCCTAAAACACATTGAAGTAGGAATGATTCAGCACATGTGCCCATACAGAACCCAAACCTTCTTCATGTCACAGCTTTTCTCCATTCCCATTATTTACATCTTCTTCTCTACCTGGGGAGATGACTGATCAGATGCTACTCAGAGAACATGTGAGGATTGTGTTGACATATTGTTTACTAAAGCCATTGGGTAACAAAAGAACAAAGCAGCCATACTAGTTAGCCATTGAAGCCAGGCACACACCTTTAATCCCAGGACTCAGGATTAAGAGGTAGGCAAATCTCTATTAGTTCAAAGCCTCACTGACTAGATGAAATTGATCCAGTCCTAAAAGAAACAGCTCACACACAGATGGTAGCACTTGTGATCAGACACCTTTAATCCCAGCACTAGGGAGGTAAAGACAGGAGGATATGGCATTCCAGAGAAAGGAAAATGAGGAGGAGGCTACAGGAATTCAAAGCCTTTTGTCTCTGAGGATTTGTGAAGATAGGATTGCCATTTCAGCTGGATAGAGGTGATGTCTACTGGCTTGGCTGCTTTGCTTCTCTGATCTTCAACTTGAAGCTTGAACCCCAATATCTGCCTCTGGGTCTTTATTTATCTTGTTACAGAGGATTGGGTCAAGAAAAGCAGGTCTTCATGAGAGGCAGAGAAATCTGACATCACAGAGAAGTCAAAAGAGGGTCTACATCAGAGGCAAAGAAAGCTGACATCACAAGAGAAGTTTTTCATTGTGAGAGATCAGGTAGTTGGAACTTTATGGTTTAATGGATCAAAGCAATCAGAAACATTACAGAATTCATCTCTGATGTCACACCCAATTTAAGAAAGATTTGCAGAACATTAAGCAGTCTAAACAGGACTCTAGTTGGCCCACTTTCTTTCTTGCTTGTTTAGCTTGCACTTGGAAACCAGAGAATTCAGTTGGGACCCTGCTGAGTTCCCAGTTCTACATACTGAGTTGCCTGATGAATCTCTAGCCTAGTAATGGGTTTAAGTAATATTTTCTGATTCATGCATGCCTCTACTTTGTCCTCTCACCTATTTTTCCTGGTTAGTTCAGAAAGAGATTGAAAATGAAGAAAAATATGACAGATTTCTCACATTTTTTAAAATTTGCAGCTCTATTTGGATGAATGTAAACATGCATACATGTCCTGTATAATCACATATTTATATATATATTAACATTTGCTGTTAGTTTTATCTCTTCTATTTTAAACATTATTATCTAAACTAGCTAAAAACAAGCTTTCATCCTTTTTCCACCATAAATAAACAAAAATCCCCAAATACAATTTGTAAAATGTCATCTCCAAACCACAGCGAGGATGCTGCATAAGTAGGAAACCAAAATTAAATCAAACTGGGCACAATGCCCAGACATAGGCTTCCGGCAAACAGGCATGGAGACAGAATGAAAGAAAAGGCATCAAGTTGGGAAAAGAAATAGTGGAATAACAGAGAAACCACAACAATTAACCCCACAGCCATTCTGTCTGCTGTGGGAACCACCTTTCATTTACCTTTGTAAATGAATGTTGGACATTTTCCATTTATATGTGAAGTGTATCTGCATTATTGGTTAGCATAAAGCTAGAGGTATAACACAATTTTCTTATTATGCAGACACTCTTTTTTTAAAAGCTAATTGCTTTTTAAAAAAGAAATAAACTAGCAAGATTCAGAATACTGACATCATCCTCCAGAATATCCTTGTGCTGTTAATTTCTTGTCAAGTGTTCCCTAGTTCCCAGTACTGGGCAACATTTGATATGTTCTCTGTCCCTGTGATTTTACATTTTTGAGATGGTTGTATAAATGAATAGCTCCAAAAAAAGGTCAAAATATCAATGATGTCATTTCAAAAATAGTAGCAATGGTAGTAGTAAGAAAAGGGGCAGATGCAAACATGTCACCAAGTTGTTCGAAGATGCTGCAATCCTTACATGTTGGTATGCATATTTGATAGGGAATATACTTCTGTGTATGTTCATCTTATTGATTGTTGAATAAAGTACTGTTTGGCCAATGAGGCAGCAAGTTAGGCAGGACTAGGAGTCAAAGAGGATTCTGGGAAATGTAGTAGAGAAGTGGTGATCCAGGCAGACAGTGACATAGCAGGGAGACTTATATTTAAGAAAGGACAAACAGGAAGTGGTCCTTTTTTCCCCTCCACTCTTCCTTTAGTGGTGTGATGTGATTCACTGGCAAGGGGGGATGCCAATGGAAGGCGTCCAATAAGATAAGTCTTATAAAATATATAGATTTATGATAATTAAGACTGAGCTAACAGATGAGGTTCCTAGTCATTGGCCAAGCAGCATTTGTACATAATAGAAGTCTCTGTATTATTTTGTCCATCCACGTGGCGGGCAGAAAGGTGACTGGTGGAGAATGCCCATGTGGTGGTAGGGCTCAGACGGCTTTTGGTGCAAAGATTTATCGTAAAACATATTAACTCAAGGTAGCAGCAGGTAGTTATATAAAGCTTTAGAACAGAAACCCTGGCTGCCTGACTGGACACTGGGGCATCACCCTTGTAGAAAATGAAGGCAAATTGTAGTCTAACCATTTAAAACTCAACTAATGAACCTAAAGTTATATGAGAAGAGAATACCTACAAACAATAGCAAGCTAGTCATCTGAGAGAGGCATAAAGAGGAAACAGTATCGATTCCTTTGTAGTCAGAACGCTACAGATGTTAACAACACCCACCAAATATCCAAACAGCTACTCCTATCTCTTTGTGTGGCTAGATTACCAAGGTCCTGATGGCAGTATATAGATCCTGATGGTGGTCCTATCCAGTATATAGCTTACAATGGTCCCACCCAGTGGGCATTTTGTAATATATGCACTTCAAGTAGATGGTTTGCTATTAGAAATAATGTACATATTTCTTTTGTTGTCATTGGATTTTGTTTGGAATTGAAGGGGGGCACTGTAGTGCTGGGGATTTAAACTAGAGTCTCAGGCTTTCTAGACAAGCATTCTACTTCTGAGCCATAGACAGTCTCACAAGCTCCTCTTTTTAAGTCTTGCTCTATAGAGTTAAATAATCTTTCATAGCATGGAAGTCTTAATAGGAAAACCTGAAACTACCAACAAAGTTTGTTAGTTTCATATCTAAGACAGTAAATTAAAAACAACCCTACATCCTAAAGGAAAGTGAAGATCAGAACATGTCCAAAGATTGAAAGGGTAGAAGATGAAAGAATGAGAACAGTGGAGGTTTCCTTTAATTAACTCCATGAAAGACATGGGAACAGGAAGAATTACAGAGGATTATTGCAGTCCACATCAAACTCAACCAAATAGAAAGCCCAATTAGAGTCACCATACCTAACATAAAGTATAGTCCCACCATACCTTCAAGTAAGTGTGGTGTGACTTGTATATACTATTTTATTCTGTCCTTATCAGAAATGAGAAAAGATATTTGAATTCAAGTCATACAGAATTTCAACATGTATACTGAAAATGAACACACAGAATTTTGCATTAAGGATATATGAAATTGTCTATTACATGTCATTAAAATGTATAGTGTTAATTATACTTTCTAGGTATGATCTAATATGACATGGACCAGTTATAATGATGGTACTATGTTGATTATGCTATATGAGAAAATGAGGTCTAATCCTCTAAAAGCATGGGTAAAACCACATGCTTTAAAGGATGGTAAAACAAACTAAAGATATTTGCAGGTCACACAAATTCATAATTTTAGAGATTGAATAGTGATGAAATTATCAAATAACATTTTTTCAAACATAGTCCCCAATATAAAAGGTAAATTACTGTCTCACACCAACTACTATGCAGGAAAGAATCTCCAGATGGTGAGACTGTTTAGATTTTGAGGCTAATATTGCCACCTAGGTATAGTTCTTTGGCTGAGCTTTATGTGGCTAAGAGGTGGACAGATTTAAGCATGGTTGGGATGCTAGATCAGAAGCCCTGTTGTTTAGGATTGATGATCTTGCACAGTTCATGTTATTAGAGATATCCATAGTGGGAGAAATGCTATGGGGGATATTTTGGCAAAAATCCACTGGTAACTGAATACAACACAAGCCACTGGAGCTGAGAAACAAATCCAAGCCACCTGCAGCAGATAATTATAAGCTGTGAGAACTCTATATGGAGATAAAATATCTGACCATAGGACACACACAACAGAGTCCAAAAACAACCTTCCTCTTGAATTTTCTTTTGCCAGATGCACTAACATATAAATCTGAGCAAGCTCAACAACAACTATCCATATTAAAATGAAAGTGTAACATCAAGACTTGAGCTTAAGTGGGGTTTAGAACATAAGAAAAATCTATGAAAATAAGGGAAAAATCATATAACATCTGTCTCCATTGAAAATAACATGTATCTTCCAGGTCATGGAGGAGTAGGACAATTTAAACCTATGGGGAGGAAATGTCTCAGGCATACTTTATAGTATATCATAGAAGTCCAAGAAAAAATTAATAGAAACCAGACTCATGCCGGGGTTTAATTATCCCAATAAGAACATTTACTTCATCTGTTGTGGAGCTAAAGGAAGTGCAATGAGATTGGATGGCCTACTGAACTATGATGGGTAGTGAAGTTGTTTCTACAGCTTGCATAATCCAACCAGACACCATTCACCAGTGAATTAGTTGAATATGCCTGATAAGTGATACCAATTAGTCAAGAGACTAAAAGAGTCCTACTTGTTGGTGTTTTCCAAACACTAGCACTGACTATCTCAATATTCACAATGAGAACTAAAATGAGGTAACAATTGAAGAAATGGAGGGCCTACTATGGGATCAACTCCATGGATGTCTATGTACTAAGGCTGATCTGGTGCTATCAATGTTGATTGTCTTAACATAATAGGAAGAGAACCACAATTTCAGCTCCAAAATGGCATAGTGCTTTCAAGGAATCTGGTCCCTTAGCAGAGGTGACTACACACTTTCTTGTCCAGCATGTTGACTTGTATTTAGCGTAAACTTATATTTTGGGGAATTTGTAGCACACTAACTTTTACTGCTCTAGGATCCAAGTCAGCATCCATGTCCTACGGCATCATTATTTCTGAACACAAAATACCACAAATCACTTCCTAGCAAAAGAAGTAGAGTGTGATGCTAAGGCAATGAAACAACCCTCCAAGCTTACTGTTTGAATGTACTGTGAAATATGCTGCTCAAGCAAAGCTAAAATACCAGTTTGGATAGCAATGTTCTGAAACCTAACATCAAAATTCATTAAAGGCTCTGCATCAAATGCCCTGCATGTTTTTGCATCCCATCAGGAAGAACACGTGCATATAATATTTTTAAAAATTATTTATTTTGCTTGCTAAACTGTATCTCCAGAAGCTCATTCATCAAGCCAGTTTTTTGACTCCGAATCTCCAAATGGTTTTACTAGTTCTCCTCTCTCACAGAAAATCTTACCTTTCTTTTGTCTAAAGCTAACATCTGCTTTGCACTCACTGTGTAAACATTTATTTGACATTTAGTGTACACAAAGGACCAAATTAAGTACTGAGGATACCATAGTGAATAGAAAACACAATGCACCTGCTCTCCTTTGGTGACCTCTTAAGAGTAAGAGATGGGTGTTGAATGATTAAAGTGGACATAAGTGTACAACATGGAGATCAAAATCCAAAAGAAAGAAACGGCTTCAGATGAGGTAGACAAGGAGGTCTAAATTAAGGTTGTAGCACACTGAGCCTTGAGACTGTTATAATAAAAAGAACATGGTGAAGAGTTTCTCAGTAAGTAGAAAACAGAAAATATAAATACTTAGAAGAAAAATTAAATGTAAACTTCATAGATCCAGGAATGGCATCTAGGAGTTCAGAGTCAAGTAAAGAGGGAGAAGTGAAGAGAGATATAAGCGTACAGAGGAACCAGGTCAGGTAATTGGATAGGTGTCAGGGTAAGGGCCAATATTATTAAGTCAATGAGATTTCTACCTAATTAACATGGAGTGACCTAGTAGTTATCTTGAGATTCTCTAACTTTCTATCAGCATCATTTTACACACAGCCCCAGGCTTAAGCTTCAGTTTTCTTGATTTTAAGAATGGGATAGTTCACTAAACAATATGATCTTCTGCAGGGTAAGAAAGGAGACAGGGAAGTGTTTGTGGTTTGTAAACTTCAGTGTCCTTTATGTGCTACTATTCTAGGATCTCACTGGTGCCTTCCTACAGAAAATATTTCCAGTTCTTCCACTGTTGCTCAAACAGAATATTATGTGTTTTCCCTCCTTATCCTTGAGACTTATACTGAGGATTCAAGAAGTTAGTGTAGAGTAATCCTGAGAAGTTTGTGCTATGCTTGAGAGTTATTCAGAGATCATAGCAGGATATCCCATGACATCTGCGAGGAAAGAGGTAGAACTGAAGGCCATCAAGATCCCCTTCAGGCAGTAACATCCTTTCTGACACATTCCTAATCATCTCAAAGGCTGGTTTGTCCATTTGTATAATGGACACAATGGCCTTCTGGATTAATTGTATGAAATGGATGTAAGGAGGAGCTCTCAGCTATGTACATGTAGGTAATGTCATGGCTATCCCGATCTACTCTCCTGCGGAGTTAGCAAATTGTCTCTTAATGGATCTGAAGCTCCTAGGATGTCATTTCATGTAACCTCAGCAGCAATTTATTAAATGGAGCCTGGTGCAGGAAATAGAGCATTTGAATGAAGCACCTGACCCATAGAGCAAGGCATGTTATCCTCTCTTACCAGTGACCTCGGCAACAAGAATGAGCCAATGTGAAAAAGAAAACAAATTACAAATTCATATTTGCCTTACCCAGTAGAATTTATATTCTCATAACCACTTGATGTGGTTGGGATGAAAAATGTTCCCCAAGGGTCCATGTGTTTGAAAACATGGAATCCAGCTGCTGGCGCTGTTGTTGAGGTGGAAGAACCTTTAGGATATGGGTTATAAGGATGAGTCTCCAGAAGGCAGCCATTGGGAGCTACAAACCAGTCCCACCTCCTCATCTCCCCCTGCTTTCTCTTCTGCTAGGGTGTGCGAAAGTTCTCTTAGATTCCTACCATCATGAACTAGAACTATTACTATTGTGCTGCCTTCCCATGCCAAACTACAAGCCAAAATATACCCTGTGGCCTTACACCATTAGCTAAAATGTATGTTTTTCCTCTTAAACTTAAGGTTGCTCTCCATTAGATATCTTATTCCCCACAGTCTCAAAAAATAATACAAACAGAATATTGGTGCTGAGAAGTGAAATTATTGCTATAATTAACTGGACTCTGGTTTTCTTTTGTTGCCTTTGGAATTGGTTTATAGGAGGGCTGTAGAAGAATTTGGAGCTGTGGGCTAGAGGAGTCCTAGAATACTGTGAATTGTTTCATGTGCTATTTAGGAAGCACTTCGAAGCAGAACGCTCATGGGAAGCTCACAGTAAAGACCTTACTACTGAGGTTTCACGGTACAACGATGATCTTATGGGGAGCTGAGATAGCATTCATTCATGAATGTTCCTGCAGGGAAGATAGTTGCATTCTGCCCTTACTATGAAAATCTGCCTAAGGCAAGGTTTTGCATGGGTCCTAAATAATGGACTAAGATGTTAGACAAAGAAAATTCAAGACAGCATAACATGAAGTCCGGGTGATGGCTACTGCTCCTCCCCAAATAAATGATAAGCAGACGAGGCACACAGGTCTGGAATTTGTGCAGGTTGGGGTGAGGAGAGGATGAAGTTACAGACAGAGCAGGCAAAGTGTGGGCTGACAAAGAGCCGTTAAAGACATTAGGATTATTAACTAGAAACACTGAGTTTTGCACCAGGAAGTGTGCCTGTAAGGCAAGATCTTATCCAAAGAACTGCTCTAGAGGTAAAAATGCAAACTCACTGAAAAAAAACTTTCACTTTAAAAAGAAAGTACTTTAAAAAAAGCCTCCAGGGCATCCTACTTGAAGCACTGTCTGCTAAGGCACAGATTCTTAAATGGGGGGGGGGGGGTCTTGACCCCTTTAATTGAATGTGGAAGAAATGAAAGTTTGGCAACAGTAAAAGATTTTTAATTTGCAATGACCAAAAACTCAGATCAAATACAGATGTAAAGAATGGTAAGTGCTCATTAGTGATCTTTGGTGCAACTTCAAGGAAGCATTGATTCAGAAGCACTTTGCAATGTGCATTCCATCAGGACAAGCAGTTACAGTGAATGCAGTCTGAAGTATCTCAGCTCACATCGAAGAATCTCATATGTTATGAGCTGCACTGTTGTACTGAAAATATACTTGTCTGCTTTTATAGAAACAAAAATGGTGTAATTGCAGAAATTGAGACCATTCTCCATGCAAGTATAAAACCAGTGTAGTTTTGGTTTGGACTGTGTTAGAATATTTGGTTTTAGAAATTACTTCTTGACTTCCATTAACTTAAGTTTCATAAATCATTGTTAAATTAGCTTTGCATTGGGATAAAGACAGAATTTCTAGCAATTTCTGAAATGTGCCTCAACCTATTTCAGCTTTCTTACCCTATGTGTTTATGAAAAGTTGTATTCTGAACATTGATGAAGGTAAAATCAAATTAACAACCAACTCCAAAAAATGTTGACAATGCTTTGTGTCCTGAAACATCAAATATCCAGCCATAATATATACATGGATATATAAATAAATTAATACATTCATATTATAGCTATGTAAATTTGCCTTTATCTTTGACACATGGAAAAATTATATGTATTATTGGAACCCAGCATTATGCTGACCCCACCCCTTTACAATGGGTGGGACACACATATTGACATACAGGCAGATAATTAGGAGCTCAAAGGGCTCTGTGTTGCAGGATTCAGTATGCATGTGCAAGCTTTTCCTTTTAAGCGAGAATCTCTACATGTTCACTCTCCCCTTGCCCTCTCCCTCCCCCTTTTCCACTACTTTATCTCTCTCTCTCCCTTCCTCCCCTTACCTCTCTCTCTCTCCCTTCTCTTCTTCTTCCCCCTTCCCCTTTGTCCCCTCACCCCTTACTCCAATAAACTCCACATGGGTTTGTTGAGTCTCATGGTTTGTGTTTCCATCTACCAGTGACTGAAGTGTGGCTTAGTGTTCCATCTTCTCTACTAATAACTGAAACAAAAGAACAACATGTAAACCAAAGAATTTTTTAAGTAAAATTCTTTATGATTTATTATTATCAAATACTTGATCTGTATGGCTACTGAATATACTTGTATACATAAAAATTTCTCAGGAAAAATGTTAAGAATAAGAAAAGTTTTAAAAACTCTCCTCCCAGAGAATAGTTTCACAAATTCAACCTCCAAGGCATGCAGAGGTTGCTGTGGTCCAACCCAACCCAACAACATTTTGAGCTGGCACAAGAGTTTGACATTAGCCATGTGATACTGATTTTAAGGTGTCACATTTTAAGTTTTAATTAGTATACCTAAGAGACCCATTAAATAAAAATGCCTCTGATCTGCAGGCCCCTTGCTCAAGGACAGACAGTTCCTGAAATGCTGGAGGCTTTTGTTTAGGAGAGATAACAAGCCACATGTTTTCCCCTCCCGTAAACCAGTTTGTTTGACCCATCTGTACTGGGTGTGTGTCATCACATGTGGGTGGGAGGTATGAAGGCAGTAAAGACGAGGATATATGCTTGCCTCTGATTGGACCTGATGGAAAAAGCAATGAGTTATGGGTTTTCCATATGGGTTTTCCATACTTGATTCTGGGCCATTCCCAGGAATCTGGGTATGGACCTGACCAGAGCCAATCCACTTGGCCAGTATTTAAAGCTTGCTTCAAATTTGGCCGTAAAATGTAACAGTGGTCTTATTTTCAACCATCGGGATTAACAATAGGAATGCAAAATGCAAGTTTAATTGTCATGGAGGATTCTACCAATGTTCCTAAAGAAAAGGAGACCAAGTAGTATGTAACAACAAAATTCCTGAATGGAGTACCTGAGCACATGGTACAGATGACTACGAAGGAGAAGTGTAAGTTTCTATAGGAAATTCAATGTAATGGCCATGTCAGAAATGTGGCATTCATTGAAGAAAGCTGTGGATCCCTACAGGAGTCAATCAACAAAGTATTTTGTGTCACAGGTAACAGAGCTGAAGGGGTGGGACTCACAAACCTGTTGGGACACAGATAATGGCACAAAACACCCCAGATGTGGACCATGGGACTTTGGGTTGAATGTTTGCTCTGCTAGATTACATTTGTCTTTCAGTCTCCTCTTCCTTCTCCTCCTTCACACTTTCCTCTTGGGAATGGGAATGTTTTCTCTGACCCACTGTAAAAAGAAAATGTAACTTGGTTTTGATTTTACAGCAACTTGAAACTAATTGATCACTTTAAGTTTTGGAAAAGACCTTTTTGGAATTTTGAAGTGTTAGAAGTAAGAAGACTGCAGAGATTCTTGATGATAGAATGGATATGTTTCGCCTTACAGTATGACCATGAGACCTATGGGACAAGGGGAGTAATAATTTGATTTAAATAAAAAATGTCCAATAATAGGTTCACATGTTGACTACTGGTGCATTGCTAGTGGCACTGTTTGGCAGAGTGAGGGTCATTTGTAAGATGGAGCCTGGCTAGGAGAAATGTATCAGTAAGGGACAGACTTTATAATTTCACAGCCAGCCCCTGTTTTCTATTACTTCTTTGTTTCTTCTGCTTCTGTTGCTGCTGAGATATGAGCAAGCAGCTTCATGCTCCTGTGGCAAAAATCAAGAGGCTCTTTGACTGTCATGTCTTTCTGCTATGGTGTATCCTGCTTTCAAACTATGATCCAAAGATACACCCTTTCTCCTTTACTTTGGTCTTTATCAAGTGTTTGGACAAATAATGAGGAAGGGAAAATGTATCTGATGCACACTTCACTTTTCTTGTAAAATTCATATTTGTAAGTAAGAGTTACTATGGCAAATTTCATGTTTTTAAGATTTTATATGTATATAGATCATGTGTAAGTATGTATTACAAACTGATTATATGAGTTACCATAAAAATAAAGAAAAATATATCAGTATGTGTATGTGTATGTATGCATGTATGTGTGTGAGTGTGTGTCCGTGTGTCAGAGAGCAAGAGAGGGAGGGTGGGAAGGGGTGAAAGAGTCAGAGACAAAACAAATGAAGAAGAGAACACTTACAAGTTTTCCCACTTTTTCTTTCTTTCCCTGAGAATGTTGAAGTCTGTGTTTATTGTTCGACAGTGAGCAAGATATTTCCTAGGATGCCTTCAAGAGTACGTCTTTGTAATAAAACTTTGAACCATGTATATGAGACACACACAGAGAGAGACAGAGACAGAGGGATATTCTGCCAACTCATTCAAATGAACTCACTGATTTCTTTAAGCTTAATTGCTCTTGTCTCCCATGAGGAATTCACTGATTTTTACAGAAAGTGTTTTACACTTAGGTTCTTGACTCAGAAAAAAAACTTTCAGTTTATGTATTTCTAGGTTAGTGTTCATTATCTCAGGAAGACCAAGGCAGGAGTTTGTGGCGTTTCTACTTCCTAAATGCAGGGATATATCAGGAACCACACTAGTAAGAAAGTAAGCCATTAACTGGTCTTTATTTTCCTGATTTTCAAAAAAAAAACCTCTGACTTAGATTAGTATCATTCACCATTTCAGAGAGAATGGGATAGATTTTGGGAAAGCTAATATTTTGCTCAAATTTGCTCAACTGATAGCTGTGATGTTAAGGCCTAAACCTAGTTATTTTTGTTTGCACAGCCTGTAGTTACTATAGCAATAATTCTTTGTTTTAATTCTGTCCCTCTCCACTATTAATCATCACCATCATCGTCTTCATCACTACCACCACCAGCACCATCATGCCCCAGTGTAGGACACCACTGTCATTATCCATCATCATTACCCTTTTATCAGATAGCTTTTATTGTGTTATTACCATAAATCTTAATTGACTTCCCCTAAATAGCACTAGGAAGTGACTGCTATTACCTTAATTACGAATGACAATGGAATGAGTCAAAGGTAAAACACATCTTGTCTCAGGATCATGGAAAATGCAAGGCTCTGTGTGTGATCTCATGTATGATAAAACATGTGTCTCATAACTAAAGAAACAATAAAAAAATTTAAAATCTAAGGGAATCGGAAAATAGAAAATGGACAATCATGTGTGTGAGAGGTTGAATATTAATCCATTTGCCTACAAATTTCATGATCTCATTTAAAAAAAAAAAAAACACTGAGTAGGAATGGATCTGGGACCAGGTCTAGAAGAAGTTGTGGGAGGGGGAACTGTGGTTTAGATGTATTGTATGAGGGAAGAATCTATTTTCAAAACAAATTTACTCTCTCATGCAATTAAATGTATGCATGGCTGGACATGGTGAAGCACCCTTTCAGTCTCAGCACTTGGGCAGCAGAGGAAGGTGGATCTCTGACTTCAAGGCCAGCCTGGGATACATAGTGAGTTCCAGAACAACATGAGAACTTGTCTGAAAAAGTAAATGTCTATATGAAACCATTGTCTTAGTGTCAGTAAAATTCTTATTCAGTCATAGGCCTAGCTAACTAACAGAATGGATTGCATGGGCAAAGCTATTAATAGATACTAGTTACTAATGTAAAAAATTGGTGAAATCAATATCCATTCCACAGTGGATTCCTGGGTCTAAGAAAGTTTATGTTAATAATCATAATAATCTATAACTTACTTTCATTATCATCTTGTAGACTAGGTTAAGCTGCAATAGGAAGTTTCCCTCAGGTTGCAGTGGCGTAATACATACAAACAGAATTATATTTATTATACATGAAATTTGTTTTTTGATTCATTTTAAGATATATTTTACTTTTAATTATGCATGGGTGTATTCACATGTGTGTAAGTTCCCATAGAAACCAAATGAACATGTTAAGTCCTGTGGACCTGGAGTTACAAGCAATATGGTCCACCCACTATGAGTTCCAGAAACAACTCAGGTAGTCTGAGAACCAAACTCTGGTACTCTACAAGAATAGTAGTGACTCCTATTTACTAAGCAACTCTCTAGCCTACAAAATTTGTTGAGTCTGGGTTACTTATGTTTACAACCAGAATCAGGCTCTGATTAAATCAGGGAATAATAGTGCATATTTAGGTATTTTCACTAGTGTTATTGATGTAGTTGGAACTCGTAGTAAGAGAATTGATGTTCTAAAGTATTCATTAGCAAATTTGCTTAGAATGTCTTAAGACACACAAAGTAGAATTTATTTAAAGGATGGCTGCCTCCAAAATGTCTGAAAGGTAAGTAATGCTCACTAAGCCTAATAGAAATTAGAAAAACATGCTTATAACAGGTAACTCAAGAGGGCGGCACAAGCTTACAACCAATGTTAAGTCCTGACCTTCCACAAAGCCTCTAATTCTCTTCTTGAGAAAAACGTAATTCTACCAGGTGGGCAAGGTGACCCAGCAGTCTAACTATTTGAAATAGAACAATACCAGTGTACTTAAAATAATCCTGGCAATATGAAATATCACTGCTGTAAATCTCCCATCTGCCTAAGTGCCCAGACTTGCAGTCTCCTGTCTCTGTTTAAATTGTTTAAAGTGTAACCTGGGGCCAGAACATGAAGCAGATTTAAGAATGATAGCATATGTGCAATAAGGAACCCTAAATTGTATACAAGTTAGCAAATTCTTTTTTTCAAGGCTGGCTCCTCATTGGGCATAAGCCAGAGCTGGAAATATGCTATTACTGATAGTTCTTCCCTTTATTAATTCTCTAAATGTGCAGACTGATTTCTCATTATGAAGGCATATTAATTCTAGAACGTTATGGCTAGTGTTAATCATGAACTTGACACAATCTACAATCACCTAGAAATCACAGCTCAATAAGGAGCCATCCTGACCAGATTGGTCTGTGGACATGTCTGAAGAGGATGATCTTGATACTGTTACTTGAAGTGAGAAGATTCACCCACTGTGAGTGGCAGCATTCCATAACCAGGACCAAGTTCTGAATAAAAAGAGAAAGTAAACTAAATACAAGTGTACATGTACATGCATCAGTTCAATACTATCTCCCCTTGAATGTATATAATGTGATTAGTTGCTTCAAGCTCCTGCCACTTTGCTTACCCTACAATTATGAACTCTAACTTAGAAACACACAGTGATAAATTGAACCTTACTTACTAGGCAAAGACATAACTGTCAAACATTGACATAAACACCAGTACATTCACTTCAATGACTTGGTGAAATTGTTTCATTTTTTCTACCAATAGAGGAAGTCCAAAATTTCACTACATAAGCCTTTCCTGTAATACAGCCAAGGGCTTTCCTTGCTGACAGTCAAACAAGAGTCACAAGTCTCACCATGCTCAGGCAAAAAAAAAAAAAAAAAAAAAAGCAATCAAGAACATATACAAATTCCTGGCATTATCCTACTACATGAAGTGAAATGATTAGAGCTGTTTGTGCCAGGTCTTGCAAGACAGCAAGCTCTGAAGGACAAATGGACAAAGGGCTCCCAGAGATCATGCATACAACAGCAAGCCAGAAAGACTATGCCACTCTCAAATCCCTCTCCAACATACATACATATGTGTTTGTGTGCATGTGTGTACATGGGTCCATATATGTGAGTATGCACATGTACACACAGAGACCAGAGTTTGATATTGTCTATGTGTGTTCCTAAATTGCTTGTCTGCTTTACAGTTCAAGACATTGTCTCTAACTGAAGCTCAACTTCACCAATTAGGCTAGGCTCCTCAAGCAGTAAGCCCTGGAGGTCCTCCTGTCTCCTATTCCCCAGATGTGAGATCACAGCAGATTCTACTGTACCCAACAGAACGTACATGGGTAGGGATCTGAGTAGAGGTCTTCATGCTTATGCTACAGACACTTGGTGAGTGAACTATCTCTAAAGCACCAAGTTTTCTTGAAATTTTCCCTCTAGAAAGTAAAATATAGACAACGCTTTCCAGTTTTACTAGAGCTATTGTAGCCATATCCATATGGAAAGGCAATATAAGCATGAACAGTAGCTCAATTTGCTGTGAAGCCCATGAGTATACCTACAAAAGTTAAAAGAAAAGAACACTCAAGTTCTTCACAGAGTGTAGAAAATAGTCACAAAAAGTAGAAGTTATGGTAAATGCCCCAAATAAGAGGAACTGATTGGAGTTTCTTGAACACTCTTTGCTCTCCTGGGGAGCCTTGAGTTCTTGAGCCTTGAAGCCTAGTGACAGTTTTATCCTCAGGTTCATAAAATCTCCTGAAGTTTGTATCAAATGCTTTGTCTGGGTTAACATAAAGAAACATCTATTAATTAAAATCCCAAATGTAAACTAATATGAATGTGGTAATATCTTGCTTGTACAAATAAACCCTGTCTGAGGGTCAGAGAATGGAGCTTCCTACTAGCTAAGCCTAGAGGTCTGGAGGTCTGTACAGACAGACAGGTAGCTGGGTGGAAACAGGATATAAGCAGGGAGAAACAGAAACTCACTCTCTTGTCTGCTGAGATGCTAAGGAGTTAACGTGTAGCAGTGGCAGAACTCCAGACCTCTAGGGTCAGCTAGTGGCAAGCTCCATCCTCTGACCTTCAGACAGGCTTTATTTGTATAAGCAAGGAATCACCACATATGAATGCTTACCATCTGTGATGTTATACCAGTTGATAGAGTAATAAGATCTACTGGAAAACCAGCTGCCTCAACGAGGTAGCACTGTGACAAAGGACAAATTATTAACAATCATCATGAAACCTGATAAGCTGTTCTCATCACATGCATATTTCAGATGGAAATTTTGAGTGGAACAGAATGACCTTCTCTCCTGTCAGTGTTCAGCGTCACACCATGGTTTACTGGTCCTACATCCTACACTGATCCAGCAGACCCATCACACTGACAAGCCTCTACATAACTGGTGAGCCATGTCCTTCAGTGTCCTTCCCTGTAATCTGGTCATTTATCTCCAGGATGTATTTGGTTGTGTGATATGTTTCTTAGAGATACAGATTGATTAAATGGACTGGTGACATATAATTTGGGGTGAAATAAACACAAAATGAGAATAGCTTAATGCATGTTTCATATTTCTCTGAAGGCATCTCTACATTGTGCACACATCCTTAAGTTTATTGGTGTTGATTGGATAAACAGAATATTGGTTAGGCCATCAAATTGGATAGGCTTGGGCACAGAGAAGCCTTAAGAACTAACATTGCTCTGAACTAATTTTTAAAAATGACTGTGACAAAAACCATTATTTTTCTCTAGAATTTAGTTTTCTTCTCAGAAGTAGGATAAAACAGAATGGAAAAATAGAGGCTTTTTGAAGCATAAAAATCTAAAAGTCTTTAGGTATGTACTGTAAAAAGATGGGATTATGTCAATGTTGATAATATTCTACATTCTACTCCTTTTTGCTCGTCAAAAACGGAGCTAACAGGATCAAGGATGTGGGAAGGAAGCTTTGGTGACTAAATCCTTAGTCTCAGCACTCAGGAGGCAAGGTGATCTCAAGGTCAAAGTCAGCCTAAGCCACATACCAAGACAGTGTCTCAAAAACAAAATGCAGAGAAGGGCAAAGTGGGAAATTACCAATACAGAGCCAAGTCATGGTCAGGCACACCCCTAAGCTGGCAGCTTCCCCTACAGAAGGGCATAGGCAAGATAACTCTGTGGAGTAAGAGAGAAGCATCTTCTTGTTGTATATGAGCTATGCCCTACCCTCCTATGTAGCTGGTAGAAAATGAGATCCACTAGGTCCTTCTATTGATTACAAATGCCCTGTCTTTGGAAGGTCATTTGCAATGAGGATAACTTTCTAGTGGAATGAATTGCTTAGTCTCATTCTATCCTAATAAAAATTCGGGAAGTTGGGGGAAGATTCTCTTCCTTCCTGGAGTTGCCATTGAAAAAGATAAGGATTTCCTGGCATTGATGCTAATGGAATAAAGCTCTTAGTGTTTTGCCTGCTCCCTGCCTAGAGCTGACAGCATCCAGCCTAGGAGACTGTAAACATAAAATTATTTACCAGGGCCTGAAATTTTAGCTTATCTGGAGGCTGGGGTTTAACTGAAATTGTCTGCATTAAGCCTGCTGAGGATATACACTCCAAGTTTCAGAACAGGCCCAAGAATAAGTACATTCAAGCATTACAATTCTTTCCATTATGACTACAACACCCTAGAGCAGATTTCTCAGTGCTCTGACAACTTGAATTACTGTCTTTTCCTACTCAGCAGCTTGAGTTTCAGACTACAATGGGATGCCTTTAAACAATGTCACACCTCTTTATCCACAGATGGAGCTTACAGAAACTCATCCAGAGTCTCCAGGAAACTTAAGAAAAATAATGCTGGGAGTGAAGGCACAGATTATATGTTCTCACCATTGGGATGTTGTAGAAGACCCCTTTAACCTTTGTAAAGGGACTTCTAGTGTACAGGAGCACTTTGCTGATCACAGCATAATGAAGGCTGGGGCAGCCCATAGGATGCTTATTAACCTTTCCGATGTCTCTCTCATTTCAATTTAACAAATATTTATAGAGTTCAGACTGAGCTACAGTCACTGCCACAGAGTCCCAGCTGTACAATTTATTTTTTATTCTTTCGAAAACTAGATTCAGGTAATTTTCATGCAATTTTTAGCACAAAGTCATGAGGCTGGGAGCTATCAGCCCCAGCTTCTGTGTAAAGCTTCAACATTAAATATTTGTGCGATCTTTGAAAAGTCACATCAGCCATCTGGGCTTTAGTTTCTTCATCTGAGAAGAAAGAAGAATGAGGGCTATAGTGACGGTCCATCGGTAGTCTGAAAGTATTCCATCACCACAGTGCTTAAAACAAACATGTACTGAGAATTTTTTTTTCTGCCAAGTAGTGAGAAATGAACTGGGGATACAGGGAAGTGTAGCAGCCAGGGATCTTATTTAAGTAAATTAAGGGTAAGCTATGTTTGTCTCCCTTTGACTGTGTCTTGGTCAAGGAATTTCTTCTGATTCATAGTAAGGTTGTTGTACTATCTCTCTGTTGTTTGAAAGCAAGTGGATTTTCTAAGCAGGATATCATCAGACAGTCCAGAAATGGTTGAGTGGCATGCTTCTCTCACTTTCCAGTCTGAGATTTCCTCGGGATAAAACTGATGTCCAAGTGTATCTTTATTTGCAAAGACTGAAATTAAAGGTTGTATATCACAACATGTACCCCCAAAAGTAGCAGGGGCACCATCTTACAATTTGTACTCTATTTCTGGTGCAAGTTTGCTTCCCCCATACAAGACACAAACCAATTTTTACAAAAGCAAACGTGCTTAAATCTAGATACTTATCTTTAGGCAATTGTTCACCAGATGGTTGGTGGTTTTGCTTTGTTTGTAATTTGGAATATTATAAAGAGAATATATTTACTTTTCAAATGCCTCTATTGTAGGTAGGGAATGTTATAATTGCTATTAGTCTTGGCTCACGTAACTTGCCATTGTGAATAGAAGTTACCAAACAAAATGTGATAAGAGAATTGGGGTTTGAGTCTTCCCACAAGCTTAGGCAATTAGCAGGGAAAGAACATGGCACAAAAGTCATTCTCCCCCAAAGAATGAGAATTATATGGAACCAACTGGGAACATGCAGTCAAGTGCAGTCTAAATCTGCCAACATTTGGCCAATCCTCAAATTCATAAGCAAGAGTAAAATCAAAGTTATAACCTACTATATTTCAAGGTATTTTGCTTTGCAGTTGTATGATAATAATGAACAAGACTGGACATGTAGAAAGTACATATGGATCAATTCTCTATGACTTGTGACTCCCTCCCCTCTGTCTCTGGGGAGTACAATATTTTCATATAATAGAAAAGAATTGAGATAACACAGGAAGTTTAGACCTTAGGATATAGAGATAAAGAACATTCCTACTGCTGTGAAGGGACTGTCCATCTAGTAGGAGGGTCAGAGAAAAGAAGCAATCCAGCACAAGATCTTGTGCCTTGGGATACTAGGACTATTTCTTCAGGGACAATGATGAGGAACCATCTGGAAGGCCCATCTTACTACAACAAACAGAAAAGTGTTGTCAGAGGAAAGAAAATAAAGCAGAGATTATGGTAATGGGTACAGCCTTGTTGGCAAAAGAAAGCAGGCAATGGAAAAAAAGGAAAAGGAAAGAAACACCCTCAAATATGAACTATAAATGGTAGCATAGTCACAGGGTAATGCTACAGGAATCAGACCTTCCAGACATATTAATTTCCTTATCTTCTCTAAGGGTGTTTCTTTGGCTCAGTTCTTATAAATAGGAGAGTGAATGAAAAGAAAACAAACTGCATAGGGTAGTGAGTAAGGAGCAGGAAGTCAATAAAGGATTCAGAGGAGGGGAAAATAGCAAGGTAGATGAAAAAAGCATAACAGTGGATCTTTCTAGCGTTTATTTGTGCAGTGGTAGAATGTACTAGGGACTCTTCAACATGGCTTTGATCACAGACCTATCAGAACTTCTGCTGCTAAGATAAACCACCTGCAATGGAACTCTGGACAGTAGCATTCTCGAAGAACATATATAACTCTGGCCTCCTCAGACTTATGCCATACCCACCCCTGCAGCCTCTTGCCCACTGAAAAGATTAATCTTCATTTTCAACTTGATTGTATTTAGAATCTCTAGGTGACAGGCTTCTGCCTGTGCCTTTGCGGATGTTTCTGGAGTTTATATGAGCAGGGAGGACCCATCCTGAAATACAGACAACATCATCATATAGACTGGGGACCAGGCTGATTTTTTAAAGGAGAAACTGAGCTAAGCACTAACATTCATTGCTCTCTGCAACCGGACTACCTCAGGTTCTTGCCACAAGGGTCATTGCTTTTCATTTCTTTGTTTAGAAATGTCATTCCATAATTTGTTATTTTATTATTGCTGAGTCCCTTTCAAATTTCAGTACTTTCTACTCGGTGATTATTCCAATGACCCATGTGTAAGGGGCTTAGTGATCATTTGTGTGAACTACTGTCAAGTGTGCTTTCTGGTTATGATAAGACTCAGGCTGATGTACAAAAAAAATGGTTTTTGCACTTCTAAGATCTAGAACAACAACAGGAAGGTGGCAGGTTCAAATACTTACTTCCTAAGCACTCATAGAAAAAGAAGTAATTGATCTAAAGATAGAGTCAGCCCCATAAAAAGAAAATTAGTTTAGCCTAAAGTCTCCTAAAATAGAATGTGAATATTCAGAAGGATGGGTAGAGGCATGAGTGGAGTTGAAGCAGGAGATGCCCCAGGGGTCTCATCCATGCAGGGCTTGGTTGTCACGTTAATATATCACATTTTATTGTTTAGATAAACCAGGGGCTTTGAAGGGTATATTAATCATGCTCCTTATTTTAAAAGTAAAATCAATCTCACTATCTTAAACAGGAGAAGAAGTATTTATTACATTACAGCCTTCACAGAGCCTCTGGGGGGGATCAGATATCTTTGGATTGATGGCACACAGTCATGACAGAGCAGTTCAAGCACAGTCATTCTCCCATAGACAGAACTGACAGCAGAAGCTCCTGCCATCCCAGCCACAGTGGATACTGTCTCAGTACTGCATACCAGCAACATCACTACAAGTTGTCCCAGGGAGAGAGTCAGATTGATCTCTCTACCTTCCCATTCCACAAAAGGACATCTACTGTATGGGACCCCAGACTCATGTTTTTATGCACAAGGGAATCTATGCAATGAATGCCACTTTGTTCCAGTACAGACTGAACTTGCCCACTATGTTCTGCACCCAGACTTGTACTTCAAAAATATGAGTGTATTAGTCTTTGTAGTAAAGGGTGTAAGAAAATACAAGGAAAATCCACCAGCAAGGATTGCTGCACAATGTAGATAATGGGATGGAGCAGTTTCCAAGTTATGCCACAACACTGAAATTCTTTGACCATTTGGATACCAGCTTCTCAAAGAAAATATGAATCGGGATTCATAACCCTGTGGATGATGTTTTGTTACTGCCAATCAGACTGTCCTTTGTAACGTAGTCAATGCACCTGTTTTCTTTCCAAGAGAGAAAAAAAAAACAACAGTGGAGGAAGAAGGAAGAAATGAAGGGAAGGAGAAATAAGCAATGGAGAGAAGGGGATTATGTTATTAGAATTTTAAAAATGAATCTCACTGTTTCTCAATGCTATGTGAAACCTGTGTTGAATCTTAAGTTCTATTAGAAACAACAGAGGTAAATGATAAAGACCATTTTTCCTCCTTAGCTCATCCTCTTTCCTTCTTTCCAGATATTTTTCCTGGCCTGAGAGTCTGTGTCTTCAAGAAGAAGTTAACTTCTAAAGTTTAGGATAGTTACTAGTTATGGATGGTAAAGTGCCTGCCATACTTCCTTATAATTTCAGAGCTGGACAAGTGTGAAATGACAGATCTCTAGCACACGCTAGTCTGCGAACCTAATCTACAAGGTGAATTTCAGGCCAGTGAGAGATCCTGCCTTAAAATACAAGGCAAGTGGTGAAGGAAAAGCAACAGTTAAAAGTGACCTCTGGACCACATATATGATCACACATATGCACATGTACCTACACACATGTACATACCCACCTAAAAACACACATGCATATATACATTTATGCACAGAGGAATGCACACACATACACATTACTTACTAGGCTATATATTTTTCCAAAGACCTTGGCTATTAGTCTAATATCAACATTACTCCCCCTTTACATCTCCTATTCACCCATCTAAATTCTACACTCCTGCCCTACACATGTAATTGGTCATCAATGTAAGACAGAGTCTATCTACTTCTTCAAGACAGGAAAAGTCCTGGGCTGAACAATTCTATGGATGTCGTGACCTCTTTGGAAGAGAAACTGACTGAATGCAAACACAGTTTCGTGAATGCCTTACATATTAACGAACTCTCTCTTAAGTTCCCCATCTGAGCCAGGCAGTGGTGACACAAGCTTTTAATTGAAGCACTTAGGAGGCAGAGGCAGAGGCAGAGGCAGGCAGATCTCTGTTTGTTCGGGGCCAGGCTGGTCTACAGAGTGAGTTCCAGGAGAGGCTCCAAAGCTACACAGAGAAGAAACCCTGTCTCCAAAAATCAAAAAAAAAAAAAAAAAAAAAAACCAAACAATCCCTGTTCTGTGGTCCTATGACTTTTTCTAAACACGAATGAAGACAGACCTTGCTGAGGAATGTGCTTGTATATTGGGCTTTTGTAATAAGGAGAAGTGAGTATTGGAATATGGTGGAAAATTACATAGACTCCCTAAAATTAGATTTCACATTACATAGTGCCATGTCATTTACTGGTTGTGGTAGCATAAGTTACATAAAATGCCACTCTTGATACATGAGATAAAAGATGCACAGAACTTTTCTAAAATTTGGTTTATGGATTTAAATCTTGTAATTAGCTAATTTTTGAAATAAATTCTGTATATGTGTATAATTATCAAAACATAATTTTGAATACTTTTTAAAATTAAGTAAGTATATCAAAATCATCAACCATAGAAGCTACCAGAGCAAGGAGAGCTCAGTCTCCAAAGGATACAGGGCCTGTTTTCCATGACTCCAAGACCAAAAAGTTGTTTGCAGAACTTAATAGTACACCAATCAGAAATAAGATCAAGGCATACTTTCCATATTAAAAGAGGTTGAATTTTCTCAACCAAATAAAATATGATAGAAATAGAAAGTTACCCATTCCATAGTTGCAGAAATAAGAGCTCAACTAAATATCTTGTTTAAAACAATAATTATGAAGTGACTGTTTGGATTCTAATTCAGAGATTGAGTCTCTCCCAGTTCTGATGACCTGGGAGACTAGAAGACACAGAGAGCATGCCTCCTCTGTATAGAAGGGAGCTCAAATACGGTAATGTCACTGATAGTCAAGAAGGCATCAGTCCTATGGAGTTAACTGCATGGCTTCGAAGGGGTCTGTACAGGGACAGGGAGTGTTTGGTCCCCAGAACTATCTGTACCAAAGTATCATGAGGAATCTTCTCTGTTCATTCCATTTCAGAATCCTGTTTAGGAGCAATGTAGCAGCCACCTCTTACTAAGAATAAGTCAGTGTGAATATGCCTAGACTGTAAATATGAACTTCATCGACTGTCTTCATGCTCCAAATTCACAGACACTTTAGGTCCACAGAGGACTTCACAGAGCAACAGTGGAAACATTAAGTTTAAGATGTGATCTGAGGAAGGGGAAAGAAAGCCTTGCTTACTGCAAGTCTTATCTCTTCATTAAAGAAGTCTTTCCCCAAGAAAGTGTGTCAAAATGGAAAAAAAAATGTTCACAAGGTAAAGAGAGGATTTACAGATATGAGAATGAAGTTAACACCTGCTTTATTATTACATTGTTTTCTGATGGTTCTATTATTCAAGTGCATAAGAGGGAATATGTTGAAAACAATTAGTGTGTATTTTCTTTTTCATATACTTTAATTTTTATTGAAAATACTTTTTTTCATACAACATATTCTGATCATGCTTCCCCCTCCCCCCAACACTCCCTATACTCTCTCTACCTCCCCACCTACCCAAATCCTTACCTTTTCTTTGTGTCTCTCATTAGGAAACAAATAGACAACTAAAAAGAAAAAATGAACAAACCAGAATAGGAGAAAACAAACAAAAATAGGAAAGGAAAAACACAAGAAATACAAAAAGATGTAGAGGCACACACATTTGCACACATGGAAATCCCATTTAAAACACAAAATTGGAAACCATAATATATAAGAAAAAAAAACCTACAAAAGTACCATTGAATTTCTTTTGGGACATGACCTTAAGTATGGTTTGTATATCCAGTGAGAATCCATTGAAAAAAACTATGTTTTCTTTTGCAAGCCATTCCCAATTAGATATAGCTTCTGGATTAGAGATGGGAGCTTCTATCTACTTTTCCTTTGGGACCCCATATGACTTATACCTTAGCAGACCCTGAACATGCTACCACATTCTCCAAGTTAATATGTGTGTCAGTCCCATTGTATCTACAAGGCCTTGTTTCCATGGTGTTTTGCACCCCCACTGGCACTTACAATCTTTCTGCTTCCTCTTACACAAAGTTTCCTAAAATTTTAGAGAAGGGATTTGATGGAGACATCCCAATTAGAACTGAGTGTTCCAAGGTCTCTGGCTCTATCCACATTGCCCAGTTGTGAATCCCTCTATTTTTCCCCAATTAACTGCAGGAGGAAGATTCTCTGGGCAAGATGCTGATCTATGAGTAGAGAAGAATGTCCTTAGGAGTCATTTTATTGCTATGTTCCTTTAGCAGAACAGTAGTAGTATTTGGTTTTTCCCACTAGGTCAATGGCCTATCCAGTTTCAGGTTCTTGGCCACCCAAGCAATATCAGGCATTTAGTCTTTCTCATGGAACTCAATCAGATAGTGTTTAGCTACCCCCATAATTTTGGAATATAACTGCACCATAGTATCAAGCATAAAAGTCACCATTATATATCAAAGGCTTATGTACCTGGGTGGGTGCTCACCTTTCTCCTCTAGTAGCATGAGTTAGTAGGGTTAAAGGCTCTAAGTAGGTACCAGCTGAACTTCTTCATGTTCAATGAGATATGCAGGTGTTGTCTTCAGCAATAGGGCCTTATCATCAGTTAGATGCAATCAATAGCTTTGACAATAGCCTGGCTTGTTTGGTTTCCACGGGGACATTTTCCTTAATAACTCAAATGTGCAAGCCCACACTTGGCACTGGAGATTCCATTTGGTGGTAAGAGATGTCTAGTTGTGGTTTTATCACCCCTGTTGTTTGGAGGTTCCACTTAGATATAGTGATCTGCATTGTCTCTGAGCTTCCCCTACAAGATCTAGAAGTAATCAAAGTTAATCAAGTGAACTTTTCTTCAATTCTGATGTTTCTATTTTATCTTTTTTTTTTCTCTCAGGTGAAAAGTCAGGTTCAGCAGCCTCTGATGTTATAACCTTCACAATTCAAGCTGTCTTTTAATGCAAGGCCATCTGTCATACAAAGTCCAACTCATATTTTTCTTGACATTTTCCTTAATATTATTTCAGCAGAAAACATTGAAGATAGATTCTGTGTCCTGTCAAATGTGAGGTGCTGGGGAACACAGATGAATTAAACCCTGTATCAATTTCAAGAGGCTCTAACCATAATGAAAGAGACCATGAGACAAACAGAAATTTAAATACAATGGATGGAGTGTGTTTACTAAATTTGCCCCAGACAAGAGTGGGACAGCAACAACAACAACAAAATAAAACAGCAAACGGTAAGGAGCCTAGCTTGGTTTCAGCTCCTTCTGATCTATTGATTCTCTGATTCTACTGCCATCTGCTTTAGAAAAATTCATGACTTAATAATGCATGCTGGAACATTGCCTTAAGGTATAATTATGCTTTTCCACAAATGACCTATGCAATTACCCCAGAGTAGTAAGCAGCAATTGTAAAGGGAAGTTCGAACAAGTGTACAGGGAGATAATGCTACAAAATGATCCCTGTTTCAATTTTCCTTCTCATAACTACATAAAAATTACATTTGCTTCTATCACAGACATAGGCAGTAAAATATGAAAAAAATACCCATTAGATTATCTTCTCTCATCTCTCACTAGAAAGTGTTCTTTTTTTTTCCCTCTCTCACTCTATGATAGGCTTTCTAGGGACTATTCACTGATTCCAAAATAATAGAGATAATGATGAGGGAAGAAAGAGACTTCACCCATTAGTGTTCATACTTGGTAAAGCTATGATATTCAGGTCGATACCATCATGGTTAAAGTATGTTTGGCAGGAGCTCAAAGCAATGGTACCAAGTTGAGTCAGTAGAACTAAGGTGAGTCTTAGATGAAGAAAATAGAGATGACATTCGAGTCCGAGTACATGATCAAGGCTGAGTTAAAAGAGTACTGTGCATGCCAGGGGACCCATGGGTTTACAGAGGTATACGTATATCAGGTAAATATGGCATGGATATATGAATGTGGGATAATACAACAATATGCAAACATACCCTGAAAATTTGAGAAACTACAAAACCATCTGATATTTCTCTTTGATAAATCATGATCTATTTTAAATATTAAGTAAGATTATGTGACTGTGGGTACACATGTGTCACAGTGTTCAGGTAGAGGTCAAAAAACAACCTTGTTTTTTGTGTATTTATCCTCACTGTCAACCTTGTTGAGGCAAGGTAACTAATTGTTTGCCCATATGTGTGCTAGGATAACCATCCTCTATGAATTCTCTTGTCTCCACCTCCCATCTTGTCATGTGCTGAGACACACAATACCATGAATTTCAAAAATTCAAACCTAGATTCTCATCCTTATACAATACACACTTTACAGAGTCATCTTCCCAGACCTAAACCATCACCTTGATTACTATCCCTGAAAGTACCTCCAAACAAAGACATCTATGTCTTAATCATTTCTTACATAGCTAAATAAATTATTGCTTCAGTTATTACTGATAGATTTCAAAACTGATTCCAATTTTTCACATTATTTTCTTCCCTTATAAGCAATTATGAATAAGCATAAGCCATGATAAAATGTTTTATATCTACCTTAACACAGAATCATATTTAGGGATGTGACTTTAAGAGAAAAAATCACACACCAAGTATAATAATTGTGATTTTTCTAATTCCAAGTGCATCCAGAAAATATTCTGTCTACTCTTTAAAATCACTCTACTCACTAAATCATGCTCATCCTCCATACAAAGATACATTAAAAACAGAATTAACAGAAGATGTTGACAGACACATAGTCTTTTGCTTCTTTTATTGAAAATACTTTCTTTTCTCATATAGTATATTCTGATTACAGTTTTACCTTCTTCCATCCCCAGTTCTTCCTTCCTCCCTTCCAGATACACTCCATTCCTGCCTCTATTTAGAAAACAAAAGGATTCTAAGAGATAAAACAATAACAAAGGGAAAACAAAGACCATCACATTGAAGTTTGACAAGGAAAACCAAAGAAAAAGATCCTCAAGAGATGGCAACAGAACAAGAGACACACTTGTTCATAAACACTAGGGTGTCATTAAAAAAAGGCTAAAATTAAACCTGTTTCAGTCTCTGTGAGTTTTGGGTTTTGTTTATTTTTTAGGTCTTTTGTATTTAATTTTCTATTCATTTTAAATACCAACCACAGTTCCGCTCCATCCCCTCTTCCTGCTCCATACCACCACCTCCCCCAATCACTCCTCAGAAAGGAAAAGGCCTCCTGTGGGGAATCAACAAAGCTGGGCACCTTAAGTTTAGGCAAGACAGAGCCCCCCAACCCCCTCAAGGCTGACCAAGGCATCCTACCATCAGGAATAGGTTACAAAAAGCAAGCTCGTGTACCAGGGATAGATCCTGTCCCACTGACAGAGGCCCCTCAAACAGACTGGGGACTGGTTAGGCCCCATGCAGGCTCCCCAGTCTAGAGTCCATGATCTCCAAGGAGCTCAGGTCAGCTGTCTCTGGGTTTTCTCTTCATGATCTTGACTCCCCTTGCTCATGTAGCCCCTCCTCCTTCTCTTCCAGTTGGGGAGGGACTGAGTAGGAAAGCAATGAAAGAGATAACTTGATAGAGAGAACCATTATGGGATTAGGGAGAAAACATGTGCTAGAGAAATTCCCAGGAATACACACGGTTGACCCCACCTAAGACACATAGTAATAGTGGAGAGAGTGTCTGAACTGGCCTTCTGCTGTATTCAGGTTGGTGACTACCCTAACTGTCATCTCAGAACCTTCATCCAGTAACTGATGGAAGCAGATTCAGAGATCCACATCAAGCATGAGGATGAGCTCCAAGACTCTGTGAGTTCTTATGAGCTGTACTCAGTCGATTTAGAGGGCCTTGTTCTCTTGGTGTTATCCATCCCCTCTGGTTCTTACAGCCTTTCTACTTCCTATTACATGGGATTCTCTAGGCTCTGAAGAGAGGGATTTGATGGAGAAATCCCATTTAGAGATGAATGTTCCAAGTTCTTGTTCTCTCTCTCTCTCTCTCTCTCTCTCTCTCTCTCTCTCTCTCTCTCTCTCTGTGTGTGTGTGTTTGTGTGTGTGTGTGTGTGTGTGTGTGTGTGTGTGTCTGTCTGTCTGTCTGTCTGTCTCTCTGTCTGTCTCTCTCTCTCCCTCTCCCTACCTCTTTTTGTGTGTTTGTGCATGTATACATGTGAGTATGTATGTATATATGTGTATATGTGCAATGCCTGGTTGTGGGTTTCTATATTTGTTCCCATGTGCTTCAGTATTAAGCTTCTCTGATAATGGCTAAATAAAGCATAAATCTATGAATATAGTAGAATATCATTAGGAGATATTTTATCATTGCTTTTTTTAAAAAAAGACTATTAGTATTTGGTGTTACCCCCTGTAAAACTAAAAGTTATTTAAAGCTCTCCAACGAAAATATGCCCAGAGCCAGGTGATTTTAGTGCAGAATTGTATTATGCTTTCGAAGAAGAGAATACCAATGCTCCTCAAATTATTCCACAAAATAGATACAGAAGAAATATTACCCAATTCATTCTATGAAGTTACAGTTATCTTGATACCCAAATCACATAAAGACCCAAATAAAGAAAGAGAATTATATACCAACAATAAAATAAACTTGCAAACTGATCTAAGAACACATAAAAAAAGATCATCCACGATGATCAAGTAGTCTTCATAGGCATGGTTCAATGTATAAAACTCAATAAATGTAATCTAAATAAACTGAAAGGCAAAAACCTACATGATCATCCAATTAGTTTAGAAAACCCTTTGACAATAACTAACATACCTTCATTATAAACATCCTGGAGAGATTGGCAAGTATACATATACCTCAACAGAATAACAGTTTCAGAAAACTGATAGCCAACATCAACTTAGAGAGAAAGTCACTCACCTATGTTTATTTCATCTGATTTGGTAATAGTCTTTGTCTTAGATTCCTTGGTTCTAGAATATCTATATTCTTGACATATATGTACATATATGTCACATATATATAATCTTTTATAACCAGATCTAATTTATTCTTTCTTGTTGTTGGGATCAAATTTACAAATTTTATTATATTTATCTTTGAAAAGTTTATTCATGTATAAAGGGCATTCTAATTACTGTAACATCTAAAACTTTCTGTTTGTTGAGACAGAGTTTCTCTGTGTAACTTTGTAGACCAGGCTGGTTTCAAACTCAGATCTGCCTGCCTCTGCCTCCTGAGTGCTGGGATTAAAGATGTGGCCACCACCCAGCTAACATCTTTTCAATTCTTTTTAATCTCTACTATCCTCCCTCCAATTACTTCCCCCTCTAATTCTATAAAATTTTATAGTTTAAAACATCCTTGTTTTATTTCCTTCCATCCTTCTTTCTTCTCCCCTCACCCTACTCTCTTTCTTAACTTTGAGACCCATTAAAATTAACCAAGACTAACTGTATAGCCATGGTTTGGAACTTTCAGTTGGAGACCAGAGTGTACTTTACTGTATACACAACTGAAGACAATGACCTAGAATCTATACATAAACTGTAGTTTGGATCCATGGATCCCGTGGATCCATCTAAGATCCACAATTTATTGTTTGTCAGCCTTGTCCTGTGTTACATTAAGGGCATTATAGCATTGACTTTGCCATTCCCAGAAATCAGCATTTCAAAGAGCCCCACCCTGACTTCTGGCCTTTGAAATCTTTCTGCTCCCTCTTCCTCATTGATCTCTGATCTGAGTGGTTGTGATAAATATTCTGTAGATGAGCCCTCTGCTGTGACTTATTCTCAGCATTTGAGCAGCCATAGCTCCAAGTTTCATGTAGTTCATGAAAAAGACAGGTGTCCCTGAAGAAGGTTGGAATAGCTGCTGTCTGAATATAAATATGAACATGAATTTAGGAGGCAGCAATATCTGTGACAATTTAGTTAATTGGTTCAAAATTGTATTCTTGTTTTTCTTACTTTGCTACATTTTAGTAGAATCTTAGATAATTGATTCTACATCATGCTTTTCCATGAATTTAAAATTAGATATGTCTTGTTTACGAAAATTGGCTTTGATAGGGAAATAAGCAAATTTAGATGGGAAGGGGAATGGATCTGGGAAGAACTGGGGGAACAAGTTAAATAAGGTCAAATCCAAAGTGGATAAAATTCTCAGGGAATTTTAAGCTTTTCTGTTTACTTATATATTCTGTTATAATTAATTAAATGAAAAAAATTATACAATGTAGTTTAACAATTTTTACCCTCCTCCAACTTCTCCCAATTATTTGTTTCATTCTAATCATTTGTTTCTTTTTGGAAAAAGAGGATTTAAAAATATAACAGTGCTATAGTAGGGCACAATTAATACGTACTGCAAAAGAGTCAGAGCAAGTTTGATGAACAGATGTTTAATAGGAGAGGACTCAAGTGATGGAGACAGTCCCCTACAACCAGGTGAACCATGGAACAGAGAGAGACACCTGCATGAGACCCTCATATTTAAGGTCTTGCTATGTCATGGACCAAGCCCTAGTTTGCGTGGTCTGCGTCACCTGTGCCAGCCCTCAAGAGGGCTTGGCTAACATTTCCCCTACAATCCCCCTTTTAGTCTAAAAGAGCGTTAAAACTT
Source organism: Cricetulus griseus (assembly GCF_003668045.3). Lineage (NCBI taxonomy): Eukaryota > Metazoa > Chordata > Mammalia > Rodentia > Cricetidae > Cricetulus > Cricetulus griseus. The sequence continues at coordinate 19,195,735 of NC_048603.1, forward strand.
AACAGTGTAAATTATCTATCATTAACAATATAAGTGTGAATTACATGAAGTTACAATAATCTACTGTCACATCTTAACTATAACTATTCCAACTATTCCAACTAAACCTTAAAGTCATCCGAAAAAGATGTCCAAGCTTGAACAGCTCCTTCCAAATCCAACCTTAAACAATCGGAAACTATCCCTAACTAGGTGTCAACAGTGGAGAAAGAGGGCATAGTATTCTTCATGCTACTTTCTGCTGAACTGGGACGACAACAGCCTCATGGGGTCCTGTGGGAAGAAATGTTAGTGTGATGAAAGTCCTGAATGGGTTATATCCAGTCCATGTCTGACAGGGGATGCTTGACTGAAGGTCCAGTTTGAAGTCCTTATCTTGATTGAAGTTCTTGTGTTGATTGAAGTCAGTACCCAAAGTTCTGACCAGAGTGTCAGTTGAAACAAAGCAAATTGGATCCAGTGTACTCAAGGAGGTGTGGCCCATTTTTTCCCAAAGCATCTAGGGATTGCTGTCAAGCAGGTCTTCATTGGCTGTGTGGGACTCAGACATAAATGTCAGCAGAGTAATGTTTGCTTGTATATGTATGCTTACCAGGAAAGACAACCATGGGAAAATAAGAATTATGAAAAGATATACACCTTGAGAGAAAACAACCAAGATAAGACCAATGACAGTCACTAATCTTCCTCCTATTCTGTATTACATCAATTGGCTTCTTGATACAATACAGAAACTCTGAATTTTATTTTAACAACATGCTTGGATTTAGAGGAGAAAAGCTAAATCCAACTCTAAAGCCGGCATTGATTTAATTGAATAGGGACTAGGAAATAAAGAGAGAGTTCTCTGAGAGAGAGAGCTGTAAGGTTAACTATATGGCACATTCTTTTTTTTTTCTGATGGTTATAGCTACCTTCTCTTCTTAAGTATCTACCCAAGCAGTGTCCTTTGACTTCTTGAGATGAGTTGTCCTGTGAAAATAAAGGCAAAACACTTCCCTTTCCTTTGGGAGGTTTCTATACAGTTTATGAGATGTACCTTGGTATGTTATCTGTCATTCTTCCTCATTGAGAAGTTTGGAGCCTTAGGTTTCCAAAAATGGAGGTGGCTGCTGAATGTCTGGTTTGTCTCAGTCCCAAGTCAGAGAACCCACAGGGTAGAAATGTAAGTCGGTCCAAACAGTGTTAAGTACCTAAGAAGGTTCTTAGGTCTGGCTGGAATGGGCTCAGAGTTGCAGGGCAGAGACCGATTGCAGAAGAAAGAACCTCTAGGTGGTCAGGGCAGCAGGTACTGAGGCTGCATGGAGGAGCAGGTGGAGGGGCTCATGTGCTCCTCTCAGCACAAATGGTGCCAGAAACACTCTGTGGTGGTTAGTGCCACAGGAGAAGATGAAACGTTATCTTAGCACCAATGAAGCAGGGGAATAAATCCTGCCAAAAGCCACTACCCAGCCAAGGGTTCAGAATAAAAATCCCATCCTGACACCAAAAGATAGTGGGGTGCAATTATGCGCACTGCAATGGAGTAAGAGCAAGTTTGATGAACAGATGTTTAATAGGAGAGAACTCACTCAACTTAGTCAGTCCCCTACAACCAGGTGAACCATGGAACAGAGAGAGCCACCTGCATGCAACCCTCATATTTAAGGTCTTGCTACGTAATGGACCATGTCCTAGTGTGCGTGGTCTGCGTCACCTGTGCCAGCATCCAAGAGGACATGGCTAACATTTCCCCTACACTTAGTTTCTATTCCTTTAAATATATTAAGTTGGTGGTGTTTGTTTGTTTTGATACAGAATCTCACTATGAACATTGTAGAACTGAACTCACTATGTAGTTCACTCTGGTCTCTAACTCAGAGGGATCCACTTGCCTCTGCATCCAGAGTGCTAAGATAAAAGGCATGCATTTCCATAGCCAAACAAGATTCTCTCAGTTATCCATATTTAGTATAACCTGGTGAAGATGCAGCATTCAATTTAGAAGGATATGCACTTGATACTGATCACACATATTTTTGTTCAGATGTCAATGACATCAAGTTTAATTAGCACAGTATATAAAATTTCTGTCTTCACATGGGGTCATACATAGCATCTTGCATTTGCCTGCATTAGGTCCTGGTGTGGGTTTCCACTGATGATGAGTAACATAAACATATTTCTCTATCTTAACCTACTTGGGAGTTGCTGGCTGCTCCCTTAATATGGATATGAAATCCTTCCATGCATTCTGAATGAGATTCAGTTCTCAGAATAGTTTTTTTCCTACTTATTCATCCTTTTTAGAGTGTTGGTTCTGGTTTCCATTGTGAGCTATAAGGATCCCATATATATTCCTCTATGTCTCATATTTTTCATATTGTGCTTTTAATGTTTTAAGATCTGGTCTGTCTCTGTAGACTGAGTTTCTGTTCTGGCTAGAGGAACAGAAACTCTGGTTATATTTCACATCAAATATCACACATGTGTTTAATTTTTTTCTTCAGTACCTGTGCTGATTTATTTTTGTCTAACTTGCTTCCATCTCTCCTTTCCCTTTCGACTTTTCTTTTTTTTTTTTTTTTTTTTCGAGACAAGGTTTCTCTGTGTAGCTTTGGAGCCTATCCTGGAACTTGCTCTGCAGACCAGGCTGGCCTCGAACTCACAGAGATCCACCTGCCTCTGCCTCCCAAGTGCTGGGATTAAAGGTGTTTACCACCAATGCCCAGCACCTATTCGACTTTTTAAATTATAAACTTACTTTTAAAAACCTATTTTGGTTATATCCAAATGTTCTGATTGGGCAGGTAAAAAGTTTAGACACATGCCTTTAAAGAACAGATAAACAAAGCCCAAAACCCAACATTGTTCATTGTGGCTCAGTATTACTTCACGGGTTTGTACTGGATACTCCTGATCTACATTTGTGTGTATCGGGGAGGGGGGGGGCGGCGTGTGTGTGCAAGCAAATTTCTGAAAATTTATTTTCTCTCTTGATCCATGTGCATTTTTCAGGGTTCTAAGTGTTAGAAACATGTAGGAATTTTGCTATTTGATAGGACAATTTAAAAAGTAGTTCTTCATTTTGAATATAAAATGTACTATACATTTATTTAATAACATATGTTATAATAAACATATACATTAAAATGTTCTCTAAAGTGCAACAAAATAGTGTAGTTATCACTTGATATAGGCTCTTATGCCATTTTTGTACAGACTTCTTGAAACAAGGGCAATTACAATCTAATCATTCAGCAAATATTTCAACAAGAGCGTTTCAATATCAACTATAATCCTCAAACTATCAGAGCAGATGTGTTTAACCTAACTGACATAATAAACATATTTACTGCATTAGATCTCTTATCTATGAACATACTATACTTCCTCTTTTACTTAGTTCTCCCTTTATTTCTCTCTTCACTACATTAATCAAATTTTATGCAAAATTTATGATTATTTTGTATCACCATATAAATATTTTATGTCTCACACCTAAAAGTAAAACCTATATTAAAGATATAGTCCCACATTCTTCTGAAATGCTTTTTCTCTGTCATAACAAATTTCTCATGTAAATTTTTATATTTTGCATGCACTTTTAGTAATGTACTGGTTTTTGCCTGTCTTCGTATTGAAAATATTCTTTCCAAGAATTCCAACAAATCTCATTACATTAATATATTTGAAAGTCTCCAATTACCATGATCATCTGGCCCTCCCATTCTAGCTAAATATAATCTTCAAAAATATTTTTAATTGCTTCTGAAATTTCACTTGATGACCTCTATATTTTTCATAGGAAAATCTTCTTTGAAGCTACAATGACCCTTCAAATCTATGTCTCTTTTGGCTGAGAGTTTATCTTGAAATGTTAAACAGGGTTTAACAGTCAACACCCTAATGTCTAGTTCTTAAAACATTGTCATTACTACTGAAATAATTTACTATTTAATTACTGCTTTAGTAGGCTGGTAGATAATGGACCATCCAAGTGCTGTTTGTTGGCCAGTTGAAATGTGCATTAAAGAGTAAGTAAATCTCTTCCTCTCAATTTATTTAGAATTTTTAAAACTAATTCTACAACATGGCTGAGACAAATTGAGAGCTCACAATTTATGAATATAGGCAAACTCATGAAGAGAGGTACAGGATGGACAAATCTACACATTTCTTGAGCTCTTATCTCAAAACTATTATTTAAATCATTCACTCCAATCTGCTCATCGCACTCCACCAAAAGAAGAAAATTAACCACTGGAGTGAAGGATCATTTTGTTAAAGAAAATCACCACATATAATCAAACAAAAATGATAAGTTCAGAATCTTCAAATACAAGCTCTTGAATTTTGAATTTAATAAAACCTCAATTAACTTTACAGGCACCTTTTTGAAAGTATCATCTATTTCATGTTAATCAAAAAGAAAACATGCACATTGCAAATAAACTAAAATATATACTAGGAAGTTGACATTTTAAACATTTTTAGTAGATTGATAGCCATCATTATAAACAACATACAATTTGCTGTCTATATCTTGACCACAGTCCCTGTGCCCTGTAAATACTTAAATATAACAATCACACATATATCAGTGGCTCATATGTTTCTAGTATTCTTTCAGGGAAGGCTTTAGAATTACATACCCCATCACTGACTAAGCCTAAGTTATTTTTTTCTGTAACTTTGCGTAATAACATCAGATTTTCACTTATTTTTGTTTGACAAAATTAAGTGTTTGGCATGTCCTCATTCAGATGCTTTCTTTTAATGATCTATTAACTATTCTGGAAATTTCATTCAAGATGGTATTGAGTTTAAAAATGTAAACTATATGTAAACAGGTAGTAGAAGTGAGACAGGATTTGGTCATCAAACTTATAACATCTATCACACAATGGCTTAAGACATTCCATTCATTTCAACCTTCCTTATGGTTCTTAAAGCATTTCTTAAATTTTAAATGCATTTACTTAATAAAGCCACATTCACTTAGTTTTTGCTGGTTGCAAAAACTACTTCAAGTACTGTGGATCCTGACACTTAATCATCACAAGAAACAAGAGGTGAGTGAAATATTTTAAATTTTATGAATGAGAAAAAGCTGCTATGAAACATCATCCAAAGACACTCTCCTAAAAATGCATCAAAAGATAAATTTTTGTGCAAACCCCTCTCCTCTATCTTTAAACCCTTCTTAAATTCCCTATTTAATGTCTCAAAGACAGAAAGAATTGCCCACTTTGACAGCTTACTCACTAACAGTACAGGATATTTTCCAAGACAAGAACAAGAGAATAATGTGACAAAGTGGATCCTGCCTTAGACTTGGTAACATTTTGAATATTTTGTGTAGGTGTCTATTTGGCTGCTTGGTTCCTATTCATGGGAGTGACAGAGTTTTGGGGAAAGTCTTGGCTTAACAACCCAAGAAGATCCAAAAGATCCCATTGTTAGGACAAAGTGAAAACCTTACTTTGTTGAAAAACAAAAACAATGTGTACCTCATTATTAACTATAAATACAGAAAAAAAGATATGTATTATGTAATTCAAATAACAGCATTGTTAAGGGTGGTGATTAAGATATTAAGTACACTCATTCTGTTGCACAGCCATCACTGTTATCTATCTGTGTAAATTTTCACATGTGAAGCTGAAACACAACACTAATTAAATAGCCTCCATTCTCCTCATAAGGCACCCCTGACACCCCACTCTTCTTTTCATCTATTCTAAGCACCTACCTTGTACACATGAAATAAAACTGTATCTATCCTTTTGCAACTGGTTTAACTAAGTATAATATCCTCAAAATTAATCTCTATTGTATCATTTATAGCATTTCCTTCTTCTTTCGGCTTTAATAATATTTCATTGTGTGGCTGTGCTATTTATTCTTTCCTTTGCTGGTGGAGCAATTGTGCATTTTAGGAGTTGTGAAAATGTGCCACTGTCACATCATTGGTATAGACAGGCACTTCAATTGCTGTTTTCAATGATTTGGGATATAGCCCACCTGTGGTTTCTAGACCATACCATAAATGGACCTTTATAGTCCTCATCAGTATCATCAAATAGTTTCATTCTCTACACCTCTGCACTCTGTGTTTTCTTTATATTATCTCTCCTAATCAATATAAGGAACTTTCTCATTACAGATTCAATTCCTAACACAATGACCAGTGATACTGGACATCCTTTCATGTATTTGATTAATCATTTATTTGTTTTGATTTGTTTTGTTTTTGAGTAATCATTTATTTGAAGACATGCCCATTTTACCTCATTACCATGTGGAAATTTTAGGACAAATACTCCAGAGACCAATATTATAACTGGCTACAAATTCTCCCTTGGCAATATTCCAAGTATGGTAGTGTTAATATAACCAATGAAAATAAAAGAGAGCCTTTAATAATTTGGTTTTATGATAAAGACTTTGCTAATTGCTTTACAGGCAATATCTTATTAAGCCCTTTTCAATGGTTACTGGGGCAGGTAGACTCATTAACCATTCTTCATAATGAACGTAGAAAGCTCTAGGGAGGTGATGTGCCTTATCCAATCCAGAGAGACAGCACTTCATGATGCTTGAGCTGAAATTTACACTCTTGGATTTACAATCCGCTCTGAATAATCCATATAACCCCTCCTCGACACATGCATCCATCATTGCCAACGTGTATATGCACAAGCATGTATCCCAAGGTATATTTATGTCTATATGAATAATTAAGTTTCTGATGCATGATCATTGTTCAGCCTCAGACAACATGGTGTTGAGCTAGACGAAGAAATCTGTTAGATATGAAATTACCTATTTTTTGTTTTAATTTTAGCCCGATGTTTTCCTACAGTCAGGAAGAGTTAAATGTTTTCACATTTGATGTATTTGGGTTGCCTTATCTGGTAAAATATACACAGGTTTTTAAAGTTATGCTTTTAAAATCTGATAAAAGCTGATAGAGCCAGCTTTATCCTGTGGGCATGCTACATATTTTATAATATTTACAGCAAATCTAGACTCTTAATCAGTAGACATGTATAGTTAGCCTACTACTAGTGATGAAAAATGTATCTACATGTTGTTAAATGTCCTAAGGGCAACAGTCACCCCAGGTGGAAAGTCATCTGAAGTAAAGATGACTGTTTTGAAAGCCATTCTGATATAATTTGTCTCTTGCTTATCAGATGATTGGTTGCTGTTGTTTTTCTTGCAGTACTTGGCATTGAAATAAGGACAATACACATGTTATGGAAGCATTCTACCAGTGAACTACAGCCATAGCCCACAGGCGACTACTATTGTTACCATTTCTATCTTATTGCCTTCAAGATAGAAAATGATGCTTCATGTCTTAAGAGAGCAGAAGAAAGGATATAACTGAAAAGTTTCTACACTCAGATAAGCCTCTCTGCTGATAAAGCACTCCAAATCAGACCAAATCAAACCAAGTTAGAAAAAGCACACATTTAATGGATACAGCACTCTCGGACGGCCTTCCTATACCCCCCACCCCTGAGCAGAGATGGGAAAGGGAGCCTGGTAAAACCACAAGTCTCATTTCTGGGGGGCAGTTGAAATATCCTGTGGGAGTGGTTTTGAGCATCTCTGGGGGAGGGGCCATCATTTGGCTGCTGAGATAAAGCAGGGTTTGGAGAGAGATGGGGAGGGGGGCTTGAGTGGCACCTCCACCACAACAAGAGTCATTTCCAGATAAAGAATAAAAATATATGGAAGGAGACAACATGGGGATGAGAAGAGGTGGTGGAAAATGTAGAAGGATGTAAACAGCCTTGGGAAAGGGAGGGGACGGGTGATGTAATTATATTATATTATAATCTCAAAAATGAAATTTTAAAAGACTAGAAATGGGAAAAGTTTTTGTCTTAATTTTCTTCCTCCAAAGGTTGAAATTAGTTTAAGCCCACTGAAGCTCTGGAGTTTAGAGAAGCCAAAGCACAGCTGTAAGTACTTTTCCAGCTCCTTTAATTTCTGATCACTCAGGAGTCATATGCTGTTTTCCTGTGCATAAGGCTTAGAAAATGAATACGAATTTTAGTTTACATGTCTCAATTTCTTTGCAGTCTGAACTTGCTGTCTAAGAATCCAGTGTTTATCTGACACGTTCCAGTTATTGGGAAATTGAACTTTTCCTTCTTCTGTTTTTGTTTCTTGGCTATAGGAGTCACATCCAGGCCCTGGCACTTAGTGGGCAAGTTGTTCATCCACTAAGCTATCTCTAAAAATCACTGACAAAATTCATATATGTTACAAAGTAGCATAAAGTCAGACGTGAAGACTATAGAAATGCAGCCTAGAGGTAAAACTGAGAAAAACTGACTTTTGATGTAGATATTAAAATTATACAAAGATCATACCAAAGCATCCATGCATACCTAAGTGTTTGGTGGACCAGTGAACATATCTACACTCACCATGTTCTGAGAGAACCTGTGATAGTTTCTGTGAATGAGACCACTGTAGATGAATGGGAGCAGTCTAAGGAAAAGACTGAAATATTAAATGGGAACTTGTCCAAAAGAGATTGACTTAGCATGAAAAAGAAAAGACCCAGACTGATATTGGGGTTCAAGCTGCAAGCTGAGGATCAGAAAAACAAAGCAGCCAGCCAAGCCACTAGCTCTTACCTCTACCTCAGACTTAAAGGGCTGATCCTATCTCCATGAGCTCTCACCAAGCCTCAGACTACTTCCTCTCCTCAGAGTGGCTGGAGAATAATCCTGAGACTGACTACTGAAGAGCCTGCTCCGTATCTTTTGTACCTTTCTAGTGCTGGGATTAAAGGCATGTGATCCCAGGTGCTTAGATCAACCAACTTTGTGTGAGCTGTTTCTTATAGAACTGGATCAATTTCATGTATTCATTGTGGCCTTGAACTAACAGAGATCTGTTTACCTCTTAATACAGAGTCCTGGGATTAAAGGTATGTACCACCACTTCCTAGCTCTGTGGCTGCTGAGATTAAAGGTGTGTATTACCACTGCCTGACCTCTATAACTTGTGGCTGACTTTGCTTTCTGAATCCTCATATAAGCATTCATAAATCATAAATAATATATCACCACAGATTGAATTTATGTGAGAGAGATTGTTTTAAAGATAAAAGGCCCAATTTTATCTTTATTTTGCCATAAGTAGAAGGATAGCTTCCAGAGTAGATGGGGATCAATATTTGATATATAAAATAGAAGTGATAATTCAGTATGTGTTTGCATCTCCAATTGTAGTACCTCAGTGACTGGAAAAAAGAGAAATCTGTGTGAGGCCACTGTCTAGCTGTGATAGGTATGTAATGCAGTGGTGCTGATTACCCTGTTGTATCTGAGTTGAGTTTGTGTCAGTGGTACTGGTGAGATGAGGAAGTCACAGAGTAATAGGAAGCTTCAGATCTCTCTGTCCCCCACATTATAGAGGAAGGTGGGAGGACAGTCCCCAGAACATAGACACTGAGCTTGACCCCCTGACTTCATCATCTTAAAATGCAAAATCAGGTGTTTTTGCCTTCTGCTATGAGGAATTTACAAACTGTCTGCTCCCTTCACGGCTGAGCAGATTGAGCAAATAAAGAAATTAGAGTTTCTGTGTCTCACTGAAAATGAATAAATCCTATGCATAAATGAACAACATAGTTTTAAAGCCCAAACTCACCAGGCAGTAGTAGCATATGCCTTTAGTCCCAGCACTTGGGAGGCAGAGGCAGGCGGATCTCTGTGAGTTCGAGGAGCAGCATGGTCTACAAGAGCTAGTTCAAAGACAGGCTCCAAATCTACACAGAGAAACCCTGTCTTGAAAAACAAAAATAAAATTGAACCCCAAACTCTACGTACAGAAACCTGAAGACGTTACAATTATGTAAAGTATTCTTTACTATTTTTATGCATTTTGAGACTATCAACTGGGATTAATAGGAATAAGCATTACAAGTCAGTTTTCTTCAAAACATGACCTTAGAAACCATGGACAGTCTACATATTTTCAGCATCACCCCTCAGTGCTCTAAACCCAGGACTCTAATACATTGCACCACTTTTAAAATCTTGAGACAGAGTCTCTGACACCTTAGTTTGGCCTTGAAATCACTACACAGCTGAAGGTGTGATGGGGGAAGTGCTTCTGTGTATGTTTTTTTCTTACTGGATGATAAATAAAGTACTGTTTGGCCAATAAGGTAGCAAGATAGGCAGAAGTAGGAGTCGAGGAGGATTCTGAGAAATGTAGTAAGAAGTGGTGATTCAGGCAGGAAGTGACATAGCAGGGAGACTCATATTTAAGCAAGGAGAAACAGAACATGATCCCTTTCCCCCTCCACTCTTCCTCCAGTGGTGTGATGTGATCCACTGGCAAGGGAGAACAAACGCCAATGGAAGGTGTCCAATAAGTCTTATAAAAGATATAGATTTATGATAATTAAGACTGAGCTAACAGATGAGAATCCTAGTCATTGGCCAAGCAGCATTTGTACCTATTATAAGTCTCTGTGCATTAATTTGGGCCCTAACTTGGCGGGCAGAACTCAGGCAGCTGGCGGACACCGCCCATATGGCAGTAGGGCTCGGGTGGCTTTTGGCAGAAAGATTCATCATAACAAAGGTGACCTTGACGTTCTGATCCCCCTGTTTCTACCTCCTGTGTTCTGAGACTATAGGACAGACTTGTGCTATCACATGCCATTTTACCTCAGAATCTTTTTTTCTGTGGTTCTCACATAATATTTGGGCAAGACATGCAGATACTTACAATACCTCATTTTAAGAAACATCTTTAGTGATATATTGACCCCAAAATCCTAAACCTTGACCCCTTTATTGCCCAAGTATCTATTTCCTACAACCTAGCATAGAATTGCATAGTTCCAATAGAGGACTCAAAATCTAGTCCTGATTCTGATTTTCTGGCATTGCCAAAGTTAAGTTATACACAATGCTATTATACACAGATTTTGATGACAGTAGCAGGTGATCCTACTCACCCAACCACATCCATCACTATCTGTTTATGAGAATTCATAGTTGAATCAGCTATTATTTGGTTCCTGGAGCATTTTTGATTATTTCAGGCTGAGGCAATCTATAAAGGAAACTTATTATCAACTAGAAACAAATAATGAATCCTCATGACAAAAGTGAATTTTTTTAAAAAATCCCATCTCTGTATCTCTTCTCATATAATATTCCAAGTTCCAATCTCAGAAGAAGTAGGCATGATGATCAATAAATGGAGCACTAGTGTAAAATAAATCTGAATATTAAAAAAAACTATCTTCATTCTGATGGAAATTGGTTTGACCTTATACTCGCAAGCCTGCTTAGAAGAAAAGAGCATGGGATGTCAGCCCCCAGCCTACCACTCCTCCTATTTTCTTCTTTCCTCTTATTTTATTCCTTCTCTAATTACTGTAATTCTCAAATCACTTTCATCATCAATGCCCCAGGTTTCACTCACAGTATTCTCTACTGTAAATATAATAGATGTCAACAGTTGAGAAAAACCACAGTAGGATCTTTTCCAAAGTAACTTTGGTAAGGAGAGGCTGGCACATGCAAAGAAAAGTCATTTGTTCCAAGTTTACTCACAGATCTTGCAAGTAGGATTTGGAACTGTTATGAAACCCCATGATTATTAAGTGACATTGTACAGAATGCAACTTGTCTTCTGTGAGAAAATATAGTCAATCTGAGCTTCTGTATGTAGGGGCAAGGTGAGGACACTAGATTATACCCCATCATTGCCCAGAATGAGATCAGATGATGTCAGATGACAGATGCTTAAGACTGAGCAGATCTGAAGACCAAGCAAGGCTGACATAATAAAGGATGGCCAGTCTGAAGCTGTAACCCCAGTCTCTACTGCTGACAACTCCATAATTTCTATCATGGCCTCACAGCAAGATAGCCAAAGGTGGCCATTAGTCACTGTTCAGTTGTGTCATGGGTGAATGCGATTGTGCTTCTGACCTCTGAGTCATTTCCACGATACTCTAAACTAGCATGATATGTCTTCTGAAAATACTGATGGAAATTCTAAGCCCTACTTCTTAAGGAGGGATTCAACTCTCTGGATGATTAACCTTGCTTAAAAACTGAACAGAAATAAACATTGGTATGTCAAAACCTCAGACACATAACTAAATAATAGCTCTCAAATACTGAAAATTCAGTAAATAATAATAGATTATTCTGTGTCTTTGTAACATACTCTATGAACTCCAATGCTACCTCCATTATTATATAAGACAATTCAGTATTAGAATATCTAAGCTTCCTGTTCAAGGTTCTATATATCTCAAAGGGAACCTTTAGTATTTAAGCTCTGTCAAACTGTAAGACCTATGTATGAAGGCAGAGTTTAAGTGAGTCCACCAGACCAATGATAAATAGGTATTTATTAGGGAAGCACTTACACCGATAAGAGTAAATAACCTCGGTGGTCTCCTGCTCCAGAAGATGCAGTTTCTGCCCTTCTAATGCTCTCTGAAACCCAAGAGAACACAAGCCAGCCGTTCTCTACCTTATAATGGGTCATATCTGCACCTGAAACAATGCCCAAAGGGTGTGTCCATGACCACAAGTTCACTGACAAGGCAAGTGGCTACTACATATGTGTCTAATACCTTGTCCTACCACCTCTCTGAGTATCATGTTTTAAATTTCAAACTCACCACACATGTTTAGGTTTTCTATCAGATGGCACTGTTTGTAGTTTGTGGAAGCTAGGAAGGGGAGGTGATACATGGATGACTAAAACAGGTCCCTAGAGGAAGACCTTTGGAAGTTATAGTCTGGCCTCTAATTCTGGCTTTTCTTTGTTTCCTGGCTTGTGTTATTATGAGAAGCCTGTACAGTAAACTCTGCCATGTCTTTCCAGCCATGTTGAACTAAGAATATGAACCAAAACAGATTTCTTCCTTGAACGTAAGAACACAAAGATAAGCAATTCAGAATCCCAGTTCTTAAGAAAGAGTCTTATTGTTTAACTTAACATGATCTAGTGGTTCTTAGCCATTAGAATACATTACCAGGACAAATTTAGAAGTCTCTGGGTTTATGGGATTTAATCATATCACTAGAATACTAATCAAAATTGAGAAGATGAAGAATACACCCATGCAGTTCCAGATATGGTAAAGACCTTATTGGGAAGTAGACGAGAAGTTGTATTACATTCTAGCAATTATATTTGTGTCTTGGAAACTTGAATGAGGATAACTTCAAATCAATTAACAAAGAAATGAAGATATTTATAGGATTCAAAATATCCTATGGACTTGTTATCTGCTGCTCTCTAGGTTTACAATGAGAATCAAGAATAAACAGTAAAATACGGTGTGTAGGTGAGTGACTTAGTTGGGAATAGGGTATGCTTAAAGGTGTGGACAACACAGCTGTATGAACAGACTACTGCCATTGAAGATATACTAGGTTCTTTGTATTAGACTAATGGGAAAACCACTTTCAGGGAGACTGTTTCACAATATAAGGACAAGTTTGTAAAACATTAAACCCATTTGGAAACTTTAAAAAAAGTTGAGAGCTGTAAAGATACCCTGAACAAAACAAGAACACATGAGAAGAATTTTAGCCAGTTCTATCAAGAGGCACTCAGAGGCCACTATAGCTATGGTTCAAAAAAAACATGGCTACTTCTTGGGAGAATAAATTGGCTTAATAAATGTGGTTCTGATTTTTCAGAAACACAGAATACAAAAGTAACAGGATCTTGGTGTGAGCACCAATATGTCTGAGAAAAGTCTAAGAGATTGGGCAATGTTTACCAATTCACTGCAGAGAGGCTGAAGTAGTTATGATGAAGCTTGAAGAACAATGCCTAAATTTCATTAGAGAGCTCAGGGGTGTTGGAAATTTTGAGAACATGAGCTACCTTGTGAGGATAGCTGTGAATATCAGGTAGAAGTTTTGTGATTTGCAAGAACCAAGGCCATGGAGATGGACTCCCCAAGCCCATTAGATCACATTGTTAAGAATGCATGCACTGGGTACTACATTGTGTTATAGGAATCAACATTTGTCTGGCTTGGATTTTTGTCTCTCTTTAGTACAATATCTCATTGTTATACATTTTTGTTTGTTTCCCATAGACACAAGTATGTTTTAATTTTCTATTTTTTGTCTTTAAAATTTTTTAATTGGAAAAATTTCGTATGTGTGTGTGTGTGATTTTCTCCTGCCCAACTACTACCAGATCCTCCCTTTCTCTCTCATACCCAATTCCACACCCTTTCTCTCTCCTTAAAAAACAAACAAAACAAACAGCAACAATAAGAAGGAGCACACCGAAAAAAGCACATAAACACAAAATCAGAAACTAAAATACACAAGCAAAAGACCAATACCCCCCCCCACACACACACACTGAAGCAAAGGTCTACAAAACCCCATTGAGTTTGTAATATATTGGCCATTTACTCTGGGGCCTGGGGCCTACCCTGAAGTATGGTTGATATAACCAGTGAGACTTCGTTGGAGAAAACCAATGTTTTCTTTGCCAGCAGGTATCAATTGCAGATAGCTTTCTGTTTAGGAGTGGGGGCCATTTACATGTCCTCTTCTCAATGCTGGTACCCCATCTAACTTGAACCTGTGTATGTACTGTACATGCTGACACATCCTCCAAATTCCTATGTGCAGCAGGCTTGTTGTGTTTGAAAGACACTGGTTCCTTGGAGTCATCCATCACATCAAGCTCATAACAATATTTCCACCCATTTTTCTGCAGAGATTCCCTGAGCTCTAAATGGAAGGCTTGATGAGGACCTCAAACTTAAGATTGAGTGGTCTAAAGTCTCCCAATCTCTGCCCATTTTCTAGGTGTAGGTCTCTGTGTTAGCTCACATGTACTGCAAGAAGAAACTTCTCTGATGATGGCTGAGTGGGACAATGTTCTAAGGGGAAAGCAGAATGCCAATGGAATTCATTTTATTATTATTTCCCTCTTCTTCTCCCATTCTTTTTTTCTATTCTTTTAGAATTAAAATGAAACAGAGTGAACATTCTCATCAGAAGTATACTTTTTAAAATAAGGTCTTACAATTAAGAGTTAACATTGAATCTCAAAAGAGACCATAGACTTAGACTTTTTAATAGTATTCAGACTGGTAAGGCATTGTAGACTCTTTTATATCTTTTTAAAAATATCCTTATTTATTATAATTGTTATTATTATTATTATATCTGCATGTGGTTTTCCTTGCATATATGTCTGTATACCATGCACGTGACTAGAGCCACAGTAGCTGAAATCCAGATCCCATGGAACTGGAGTTTCAGATAGTTTTGAGTTGCATGTAGGTAAAGTGAATTTTTAACCACTTCCTCTGAAATAGTAAAAAGTGTTCTTAATCAATGATCCATATCCCCAGCCCTGCACTGCAAACTCTTAATGCCCAACTGAAAGCATTTACAATTATGCAGATGTCTGTGAGCCTTTGGTGACAGGGTAGAATGTTGTGATTTCAAACAGAAAGGTTCCACAAGCTTGTACCCAAGAAATTTTCACCCAGATTAGGGTAAAATTGATTTGGTTGAGTAAAGAAACTTTAGGAGGAAGGGACAGGTTAGTTGAAGTAAGGGATAGGTCCTTAGGGGATATCCTCTAAAGGCCATAGCGTGGCATCTGATTTATACTTCATAGTGCATCATGATTCAAGTAGCATCTCTCATATGCAACATCATCACAAACTTAGCCATGCCCTACTTTTCATGTTGAACTGGGACCTTCTGAAAACACTAGCAAAAATAGAAAGTTCCTTCTTTAAGTTGCTTGTTCAGGTACTTTGGTTGTAGTGGTACAAAAGAAACTCATAGAGAAGAAACCATTTGTTCCTAATAAGAATTAGGTTTCATGGCCCCTACAGAGGGGAGAAGTCAGCAAAACTGAAATGGCCAGAGAAAGATGGATCATGTTTATAATTATGTGGACCAAGATAACAAGTCAAAGAATATGCAAAATATTCTGCATCAGAAAAAAAATCTTAAATCCTAGGTTATATTTGGCCCTTTCAACTTGTTTTGCTGTTGTTGTTCTTCTTCTTGTTATCATGGGACTTGTACCCCCTGACAATAGTTCTTAGAGAGATATAGATTGAAAACCACCATGATAGCTCAACAAACAATGGTGCTTGTAATCAAGTCAGATGGCATCAGTTTGATCCACAGAATGTTCATAGTAGAAAAGAATTCCTGCTATTTATCCACTGACCACATAAGCACCGTGGTATGGGAAGTCAGCATGGAAACAGGAGGGATCAGTTTGGGGGAAGATGGCGGGAGAGATTACTGGGAAAGAGAACTGGAATCAGGGGAATGACTGGGATGAGCTAGAAACCTAGTATAATGGAAACTCCCAGGATTCTATGAGGGTAACCCCTGGCTAAGATCTAGCAATGAGAGATACAGGGCCTGAACTGGTAATCTCCTGTAACCAAGCAAGACTTTGAGTTGAGGGGTTGGGAATCCAATCCAGACACATAATTTTTGACCTACCATTTGTCCTGTCTACATGATATTCTGGGGTACATGTGGTTCAGAAATTATGGGGGTGGCCAACCAACTGCTCCAGCTCAAGACCAAACAAAATGAGAGGGAGTAAGGGCTGAGTTGAACAATGTATTACTGATATATTGGACAATCCCTGACCCATAGTCTCTTGTTCAATAAATAGCATGCCAATGAACTGACTGTGTAAAATGTAGAAAATATTTTCTGGACACAGATAATGACTGAAGCAAAAAGTGGTAGAAAATGAGCCAGGAAAATCATGATACCTGGAAGATACTTAATGATTCAGTTCAACTGCAACTCAAAATATTGAAAATGAGAGGCATATTGAGCTTGGAAACACCATAGAATCAAGACTGGAAGAAATCTTGGACATCAGTCCAAGTTACTGGGTTTTATTCCATAAACACAAGGAAGCTATTAGAATCAGGAAATTACCTTGTTTAGGATGGTGGCTTGAGAAGTAGAGTCTGGCAGTACAAGGAAAAGAGCATTAAATTAGAAAATTAGCAAGATAGGAGATAGGTTAGAGGCAATTGCAGTAGGCCAGAACCAGGCACATTTTAGTAATTGATATTCATGTGGTTAACTCCAAATTACCACAAAATCTGACTGTTGCAAGCTGATTCTTGCTGCCATCAAGGACAGAAAAGTAGGAATATTTATCTCTAGCTATGCCCCCACATGGGACAACCTGTGAATAAAGCAATCTGTTCACCCATATGGACTCCACAAGTTTTATGAATACAAGTGAATTTGCTTTCCACTTGGGTTTCAAAAATTAAATTTGGTGGGGATCCATCATCAAAATTACCCCAATTGTTATTATTTATTGTGGGGAACACTTATCAATTAAATAGCAACCAAAAATATATACTCACACAAATAACAATTATAAAACCAAAAAATTAACTACTATACATGGTACATTGAATCAATAACACAATCAATCAGCATTTAATATCATTAAAAACTGACTCTACTGGGTCAACATGTTATCACTGATTAGTTATTGCTTAAGGTATTGTTTCCATGTTGGATAAAATTATCTCCCTATTTAGGAATTGAATGACTTCCAGACTAAAAAAATTACGATCTATAATATATTCCACTAGAACCATTCTCTATTTTCTTCAGTCATTTAAGAATATATAGAATGCCTATCTTTGACAAAAGTGGATGCAAGCTACAGATTCTGTAGAATAAATCTGTATGAATTTCAAAGATCTTATCCTGGAGAAAGTCAAAATTCATTGAGTATTTTAAGAAAAGTAATAGGATGCAGAAGAGGTAAGAATTGGGTAGCTATAAAATATCAATATTGGTGGCATGATATAGGCTATATATAAAGTCCCATTTTGTTTGCTAAAATTTGTAAATGGCTAAGGATAATCCTTACTCATAATTCAAAATCAAGACTATATATATATATATATATATATATATATATATGCATTCAAATTAAGAGCATTATTATTAAAGATATTGCTGATACTTGTCAGTAAACAATATTCAATTGAGTGCCTACTATATTTTCAATATTCTGGAAGGCAATGTGAATTTAAAAGAAAATTAACCTCTCCTATAAATAGCTCATTACCTATTGAGATGTATCTTTCAGGCTAAATTATACAGCATCAACAGCTTCACAAAAAACAGGTTTATTTCTTACAATTCTTATAACAATATTTTTATTATTTATATAATACAAAGTAATGAGAAAGCCTCTACATAAATACAAATGTCCTTAGGCAGATAAGTGTAAGGATATCTATCATGTTAGCCCAGGCCCAACCTGCATCCCTCTTAACAATAATAGGATGAGAAATTGTAATAGTGGCAGAGCTCAGGTACCTGATGAGAAGAACAATCTCCCACAGATCAGGACCACAAACTCTTAAAACAGAAATTTCACTGGTTTCCAAAACCATAAGCAAAATGGATATAATACGTCATCAGATTCTCATTGTCTGTTTACCCAAGAGCTCTTATGATAAGATAAACCAAGTACAAACTCACAAAATTGCCTCTAACCTTAGTGCCAACAGTGACATTGTAAGTAGTAAACCATCATAAGAGGAATGACCTAGTTAGAAGTAGAAAATGTGTCTTACCTGGCCACATAATTTTAAGGTCTGTATTTCTATATGTCGGTATTTCCAAAACAGGAAAAATTAAACTAGAGAAAACAGTAGAATCCCACTGAAGTTAAAGCAATGTAACATTAGCTATGTCTTGTCTAAACACATTGATTTTGAAGCTTTAAATTCTATTTCTTTGTTAGTATTTATGTTACTCTGTTAGTATTTATGTTACTCTGTTAGTATTTATGTTACTACTATGTTAGTATTTATGTTACTACTGTCATTCTATTTCTCTGTTAGTATTTATGTTACTACCATCACCACTATTATCAACCATATCAGGACTACAGTACCCCAATCATCACCATAACCATGACCATTGTTCACTATCAGGTATCATCATCGTTACAATTACCAAGATCAACACAGCATTATCATCACTGGCAATATCATCACCAACACTATGATTTTACTCACTATTACCCTCACCATCACCAACATCACCACCATCACTACCAATATCAACTCTCATCATCTTCATCACAACCATTGCCATCACTACATTTTCTAATGCCAATGTTGTTAATCACTGCTATTTCCACTCTTTACTTTAGACATATGCTTCATATATATCTTGAAATTGTCTGGCATACAATTATCATGTGAGACAGAATTATGATTACAATTATTTTATAACTCAGTTTTGGAAGGAGGTGGTTTGATATAGAAGTCCTATTCAGAGCTAAGCATCCCACAGTCTCTTTTTCTCTGCATCTTGAACAGTTGTTGGTCTCTGCGTAATCACCATCTACTGACAAAAGAAGTCACTTTTCTGATAGAGGTGCAAAGATTGACTAATCTATAGGTACAAAGATTAGTCATTATGAGTCAGTTTAATGTTATATGTATCTCACAGAATAATAGCGTAAGTTACTCCCTAAGACTTATGACTGGTCTAGCTACAGGGTATTGACCCTGAGACAATGGGTAAAGGTATAGGTTTCATCTTATGGAGTGCACCATAAATCAAATCAGAAAATGGCTAATTACTCCTATAAAGTTACTGTACCAGATGGAGAACATATAGTGACATTTCTTTGTAGAAGAGTTTCCAGAAAGACTGTAAAAGCTAGAGGTGGTAGAAAACTACAATAGAATAATTGCAAATGTGGATTCACAATGATAATGACAGACCTGAGTAAACCCAGGAAGATAAAAGCCCAGGGAGGTTGGCTAGAAGAAATACTATTTTTTAGAAGAGGAAAAGTCAGTTTTATTTAGGGGTTTAGCCGCTGATAAGATTACCATACTCCAGTAGAAGACTACACATCCATTGTATATGGACAGAACAAACAGGACCTGTTGGTTTTAAGAAAAAAGAGGACAGAAAGTTGGGTGGTAGAGAAAGGTGTGGATCTGGGAGGAGCTGAAGAGTGAATATGGTAAAAATATTTTATTTGAAAGTTTTAGGAATAAATAAAAATAATTTTAAAGAATTATTTAATGAATAACCTAGGTCCTGGGTCATAGAACCTGTGGGTCTGGTGCTTCAGGCACTGCCAGAGGTGAGCTTACTCTCCGGCATGTGTTTTAGGCTAGTCATTATTTGGCCACTCCCTCAATCTCTAGGCCACTCTTACCCCCGCACAACCCATAAGCAGGGCAGACTATAGGTCAAAGGTTATGTGGCTGGGTTTGTGTCCCAGTCTCTGTACTTGAAGTCTTGCCTGGTCACAGGAGACGGCCATTGCAGGCTAAACATCTGCTATAACTAGGAGTCTCAGCTGGGATCCTCCTTCTATCCTTCTGGATAGAAAATGCAAAAGAATAGTAGTCTGTCTTGCTGCTCTCCATTGGTAATGGAAAATCAGATGGCTCAGAGTCAAAAGATGTCTTTTCTGTCCAAGTTCCAATGATAGGTGATGTGTAACCTCACTGAAATATGCTAACCTGCCTGAATCATACCAGTGAAAATGAAGCAATAATCCTAGATTGCCTCACCCATATCTGTAAGAAAGAAAGTATCCACGAAATCCCTGTAGACATGGAAATGATTCTGACTTCCGTTTGGTCTCTTTTTGTGGAATGCTAGCCTCTTTATTGTGTCACTTCTGTTATGCTCTCTAGTCCATTGCTTGTGGGAATTATGATAATACTTACTATGAGAGTTATCATAAATATTTCAAATAACCTGCACATAAAGTGAAACAATAAACCATTTTCCTTCTGACATACAGAAATTGAAAGTTGTCTCTGATCAGACAGAGACTGGGGAGTACTGGACATTAGACATGTTCTCAAATGTTCTCCGGTTCAATAGAAGGTGATGATGAGAAGAAAATCCATGTAGTTTTCACCCTGAAGAATCAGTTCCTAATGGTGGTATTCTGACTCCTCAACAGCTCAGCTGTGAACTATCACATTGTTTAGGAAGAACCAAATGGGAGCTTATGGAACACCACAGGGAGGTTGTCTTTTATGTGCTAGGATAACTTGGGCTTAATGAGAACTTATATAAATTTGGTTGGCATATAGACATTTCTATGAGGAATTATTTTGATGATAGTAATTGAGGTGGAAAAAAGTCTATCCATTGTGGGTATCACTATCCCCTAGGCAGGTAATCCTGGATTGTATAAGAAGAAAAAGTTAACTGAGCACTAGAAAACATGCATTAAGTCATATTCCTTTTGCTATCTGACAGTGGATGTGACATGATTAGCTACTTCATGCTTCTGCTTCCTGATTTCCCTACAACGACTCAAAACCATTTTCCTTTGAATTGCTTTGGTCATGATATTTTTGTCACTGCAGTCAAAAAAGACACCTGTCACATTGAGTTACCTGTAGAGCTTCACTGGTAAAAGAAAATCCCTGTACAATAGAGAAGAATCCATGCCATTTCTGGGAACCTCTCATACACAGTTTCTAACTATGAGAACCTCTACAGAAACATAGATGTCCATAATTTCTATGTAAGGATACATTTTCTTTTACCTTTCTTTCTTTCTTTCTTTCTTTCTTTCTTTTTCTTTCTTTCTTCCTTCCTTCCTTCTTTCCTGCCTTCCTACCTTCTCCTTCTTTCTTTCTTTCTTTCTTTCTTTCTTTCTTTCTTTCTTTCTTTCTTTCTTTCTGTGAAATAGCTATAGCTGTCCTAGATCTAGCCCTTTAGACCAAGCTGGCCTCAAACTCACAGAGATCAAAATGCCTGGGGCCTTCTGGGTGCTGGGATTAAAGATGTGCACCACTACCATGGACTATGGACACATTTTCATTATTCTAAATGAAACAGAGATCATAGGCACTAAGTATAGAACACTTTTACCATTTATTACCCTATGTACATAACTGTCAAACTGTGTTTAGCTATCTCTTGTCTTGATTGTTTTGTCAATCAGAAAATTGTGGCATACATTGGTGGGTTCCTATTTCCTAGCTAGGCTAAACTTTCTTCAAGTGGATGAATATCCAACAGTTTGTCTTAGCTGTAAGCCAAGTTACAGGAGTCATATATTCAACATTATTTCTTTTTTTCTTTATATAAAATGGAAATAAAATGTTGCAATACTCTATTCCTAACTTCTTGGTAATATTTAGACATAATATGATCAACTTCTGTCCTCTAATTGAACTGAAAAAATACAATTTCTTCTATAAAGAGGGTTTGCATAGGCATATTGTAAACTTTATCTGCTGTCTTCCCTTATTGAAAAGTGTATAATTTATCTTCTCAGTATTGTGATATATATCCTAATATGACTAATGTGGAAAAAATTGCCTATAGTCACTATGTAATAATTATGTTTTGTTTTCCCCAAAATGAAAGGCACATAATTTCTTACTCATGGCAGGAGAAATTCTATCTTCAGGTTCTTAGATCAACATTCCTACAACATTCTTCTAATAAATGTTTTGTTCTAGGGTCTTTTCTGTGGCTAAATTTGGTGAGCTATTGTTACTGTATAAAGTACCTTTCTTTGTATATAAAAATGTTTTTATTTGTTTCTCTTTACTATTTTAACTATATTGGCTGTGTAAACTTATGTCATTTGAGGAGAGCCATGTCATTCTAAAGTTCATATTAAAACTGTAGCTACATGTTTTAAATAAAAATGCCATTTGTGGCTTCATAAATAATGTCTATTTTGTTTAATTGAAGGAAAGATATCTCAAAGCTGGCTTGAACAAAAGCCAGTGTATGCAACATACAAAGCAATGCCTACAATACAACAATGACCTTGAATGAGCACAAACCATTGCCTTTTTCTTTTCCTGTTTAATGTATTTTCCTCTCCTATCATCACAGTAATAA
The DNA here is from genome assembly GCF_003668045.3 of Cricetulus griseus. NCBI lineage: Eukaryota > Metazoa > Chordata > Mammalia > Rodentia > Cricetidae > Cricetulus > Cricetulus griseus. The sequence continues at coordinate 19,218,660 of NC_048603.1, forward strand.
TGATTTCCAAATCATCTAGTCTTTATCTCTAGACACTTCACTTACACTTAATGCATTTCATAGTACTCTCCTGCCCCTGGCCACTCTGTTTGCAACATGGAACTATTTATAATTGTTGGATAATCTCTTTGTAGGCTGGGAGTTTTCTTGGGGGTTAAGCATTTTGACATGCGTTATAGGGCCATGAGCATTGCTTGCCATTAAGTAGGTCTTTAAAATGCTGATTTAATAACATTTTGATGATGTGATACTGGATGATAAAATATAATTAGACCAAATGAGCACCAGGCTTCTCAGAGGCATGGTGTCTGTTTCTCACAGGTTCATGGGAAAAATAAAAGAACAAGTGAATGGGGTCTTAGGAAACACAGCAAAGGTGAGTAGTCCCCATTTCTTCATACATTGCATTACTGTTTCATGTTGTCCCATCAATGGCTTGAATGTATCTATTTTCCTTAAATTTAATTGACACATGAAGACATAAAAATTGATTATAACAATTTGATAATGTGTTGTATGTTTTGTCTGCCTACAATGTATATATTGTTTCATTTAGATATGTACTTATCTCTGTATTTGCTGAGATGGAGTTTGCCTTTGCAGATATCTATTCTCCTGACTCAGCCTTTGGTGTTCTAATATTACAGGAACCACATACCTGGATTGCATAATGTTTAAATCAAATGAAACATCTAATTCTTCTATCATCCATCTTTCCTCATGGAAAAATATCAAGATCCTTTCTCTTAGCTTTGGGAGATGCTTAATGTCTACCGCAATCAACAACAGTTTGGATGACACAACATCACTATTCCTACACAGACCAGATGTCCTATTATGAGAACAATGTCAGTTCCTATCAAGCTCGAAAGTTAGAGTGTGTATTTTGAGAGCCAAATACTAGGAGAAATGACATTTCCCAGATCTGATATCAGAAGAATTCTGGGCAAAAAAAAAATGACCTGATAAGTATTTATTAAACCTCAGCTTGCTTAGCACACGTCACATATAACATACTCCCGGTGCATTTATAAGTAATAAATGTTACTAAGAATGCTTTGTATTCAAAATCATAATTGAAGCAGCAGGTTTTGTGTCTATTTATGTATCTCCCAAGTAACACCACATTATTTCATTTTGCATTCTAGTTTAAGAGAGCTTGGTCTCTGGTCAAATTCACCCTTTTCCAAGGTATCAGGATCGCGATACTATTTCTGGACATCTCATAGAGTTCTCCTGAACCTTTTATTTCCCTTACACTCTCTAGAGAGTCATTACTACACATGTCCTAACATGAACTCAAGACAGCACCAACCACTGCTCCTACATTAGGAGGCTGATTCTTGGTTGATAATCCAGCTCAGATGTTCCTAAGAGTGGATTCCCTGATAAACCATGGATAAAGCTGTTCCCACTCAAGCTGGAATCTTGACTGTTCTTGCTACTCTTCCCAAACTAAGACTTGCCCTGACTTCCACTTGATACTTCAAACCATGGATGGTTTAAAATTCCAGATGAATTTTGACCAGATGCACATTTCTATATTGGAGTCTGTCCAATGCAAAAGGAAGCTTCTTTGGTAAGTGCTACCTGTTATTTGCAGGCATAAGGACAGGTGAGTTTAGTTAGAAATTATACTAGTGTAGGAAGGGGGCACTAGTAGATTCTTCTCTAGGCAATATGATCTCACTAGCAAGAAATAGTTGGCTATACATATTGTGGGAAGCACGCAATCCCTCAGACTGAGTGGTCTTAAGTGCAGTTAGACATCTGTTGGATACTACCAAAATATTAAGTGTCACTATGTCACCCATGGCAGAAATTTTCACAAGGTCCCATTCCCAGATAAAGAACTACAAGCAAATAGTGGTTGAGAAAGGGCAGATCAGTCTTCTCCAGGATGAGTCCCCTGGTAGGCTATCCCATCTCTAACACTCAAACCTAAACACATACACACCTGAGCATCACTATATGAACTCAATGGGTTATATATCATTAAGAAGAGGAGTCCATGAATTTGAAGGAGGGACAAAATTCATCAAGACTCTTGAATTCATTACTAACAAGACTTCCAAAGATACTTGGGAAATCTAAGGGGCATATACACAGAGAACATGAAGACTAGTGAAGACAGGTTTAGTCTGAAAGTGTCTCAGGCATCTTCTCACCTTCTTCTGGCCAGGACTCAGGCATATGACCCAGTCACATGACCCACTAGCTTTCAAATTGTATAGACTTTGATGTCCCAACTAGGTAACTATTCTCATACTATGAGAAGAGAATTTGAGCCATTTGTGAAACATTTGCTGCCTCAATAAAAATGAATGAAATGTAATAAGGTATTCTGGATGCCTTCTAGGTGTGTGTGTATGTGTGTGTGTGTGTGTGTGTGTGTGTGTGTGTGTGTGTGTGTGTGTGTATCTGTGTAAGACAATTATTTTATGTATCTGTATTCAAGTGTATTTGTTCACATGTGAATGCAAGTGCACATTCCAGAATGTACTTGTGGAGGTAAGAGGACAACCTTGGGTGTTGGTCACTGCCCTCTACCTTGTTTGAGACAAAGACTCTTGTTTGCCACTATATTTACCAACCACTATATTTATCAGACAAGCTGGCTTAAAAACTTCTGAGGATTTTCTTGCCTCTACCTATCTCCTGTCTGAGGGCTATTGGGATTACAGATGTGATTTTGTATGCCCGACTTTACATTTGTTCTGGAGCATCTAAACCAGGTCCTCATGCTTTCAAGCCAATCACTTATCTACTGAGCTTTTCTTCCTGCCTACTATTTAATTCTTACATGTGCTCATAGAATAATATCTTATACATCACATATTCAGTAGAAATGATTCACATACCCTTGTGGAAATTGTGTGGTGATAACAATACAAACTGATCTCACTGGTACAGTCTAAGAAGGATCATACTAGAAAACCAACCATTGTGGCAAACTGTATTGTGTTATATGACACTTTAAAATTCAGGACAGCACATGCAATTCATAGGTGGTCCTTATTCCCATTAGTTGCCCATGGAAAGCTATCCTAGGATGAGTGATGAACATGAAAGAAAACTGGACAGCAGAAATGTAAAGAGGTCAAAAGTTCCTAGTAAGAATACGTAGAACCCAAAGTGATCGATAAGGTTACACTTAAGAACATGAGATGAAATGATGACATGCATTTAAGGGGTGTGAGAAATGGGACCAAGGCATAAACTATGGCCATCCCCTAAATTTTCATGTTCAGAATCCATACAACTCTCTGTTGGGACACATCACTTCTTGTTTCTTCTCCTAAGGTCACTCATATTACACTCTTTGCCTGAATTTAGGTTTTGCATGACATTTAGATTCTTATGACATTTCCTAGAGATAGGCTTCTTTAAGTTTCTGCTGAAGATGGTATTTCCTGAAGAGGAATTTCTTGACCCCATTCTTTGCCCAAGGTGCTTTATATTTCCTTGTCATTTTCCCTCATACCAGTTAAGATGTGGGCCAATTTTAAATAATTTTTATTTTGATCATTTGTTTCCTTACTAAATTGAATTATTCATGAGACTGTGTGGTTATCTGTGCTGTTCATAACTACACATGTCTCACCTAGCACAAGACATAGAAAAGCAGGCGGGCAATCATAAATGAGTGAGACAAAGCATAAGTTAAAGAGACAGAAGTTGAGATACAGCTACATGTCAAGCACTATGCCAAATTCTTTAGTTATTTCCTCTTCACAACAAATGTCTATGGTGGATGTCATTCATATAGTCTTTTATATGGTTTAATTAATCAGGGTACAAATATTTTTCTCTCAAAAATATATAACTAATAATTTTTAATCTTTAAATTCTATTATCACAATGGAACAAAGTGGTCCAAAGTTGCTATTCTGACAGCAGATTAGCTTTGTGGGCTTCACACAACCAATATATAAAATGAAAGGATGGCCATCATGGTCTTTGAGAAAAAATTTGTTGCCAAGAAAAGAAAATCAGAGGAGCTCAAAATGGGTGGAGGCTTCACCCAATGCCATGTAACTGCCATAGAGCAATGCTAGAAATATAAACCCTTGATGTGCTTGTAAGGACCTGCTCACAGGAATTCTATTTTTCAGGCATCCATGGCAAATAAAACAGAATTCATAGAACTCTAGGATTTCTGGAGGCATGTACCATGAATCCAGCCACACTCATTTACACATGATTGAGTGAACAAAGACTGGATGCATCCAGAATGATGATTGGTTCCACACATGAGGCTTTTCATGCTAACCCTAGAAGCACTGCTCATACTTTAAACAGCGGTGCCTACCAACTGGGTCTTTCTCAAGTTAGAGATTTCTCATATTAAGTTCCCTGATAAGCTTCTCTTGTCACTTGACTTTCTGGGTATGTCAGAAATTTTAGTAGGATGATCAGGACCATGATGTTCTCCTCAGTAGCAACAGGAGACACACAGAGATGCTTTCACTCACCTGTAAATCTGCCTTTATTCTTATACTGAAAACAGCTATCCTACTCTCCAGACTGCCTAAAATGAAAATTCACAGTTTCTGGCTGCTTACTCTTAAAATAGGGCTTGATTTTAATCTATTTTGTGATTTACATAAGTGCATAATTTATAAATAAGCACATAACATTATATTACACAGTTGTTTGATGCTATGTACTTATAAAATTCTGCAGCAATTTCCCCTAATTCATATAGCCCTGATTACATTAGAGATCACATGTCAATTTTTCAACTCTACATTGACAGCAATAGAAACAGCAGTGGGTTCACAGTAAAGGTGTCTGTGTTTAAATCTAGGTATTCTATGTGGGATCTGCTGGAACCTCACCAAGTCATTTCACATCTCTAAGTTCAGTTCTTCAGCACTGTGAGTTGGGTTAGCATTTGGTGCCCATCCCTGATGACTTCAGTTTGATCCCCGTGGGAAACAAAACAAACAAAAAATACGACAGTGCACATATGTAATCCCAGCAGTTCTCTGTTGAAATGAGAGGTGGAAAGAGGAAAACCATCTGAAAGCTCATAGACCAGCAGCATAGTGTCAGAAATAGCACTAGAGAACACACCTCTGTATACTTCCCGGTGAAAACTGACTCCAAAATGTTGTCCTCTGACCTCCACATGACCACACACACACACACACACACAAACACACACCCCACATCATTCATACACAATAAATTAGAAATATGAAAATTTTCATTTTCTTATATTTTTGGTTGTGAGCCTAGCCTTTAATGGCTGAGCCATCCCTCCAGCCCAGTGTTTGTTTTCTGGATTGGGAAAATTCAATGGTCTTCATAAACTGTCCTGAAAAAGCAGGCATTAACCAACATATGTTGAACTTGCACTTCAGGTTTACCTCTGTACTAAAACATTTCACATTCCGTTACTCACAGCTTACATGTACAGCATGTCCTAAGCCTCTAACTCTGTCTAGTCTATCCTATGAGTCAAAATGAAATATTACCCATCAGTAGATAATGAATTAATCAAACAAAAAAGTACCCCAAAATGAGTAACTTGAAAAAAAAGAACTAGTTTGAAAGATATCAACTCTGGCGAGGGTTGTAATGTAGATACCTGTGTCTATACATACTTGATACCCTCTATGTTGGGAGATGATTGAAAGCATCTAAAGCCCCAAACCCTCAGTTTTACATAGGTATATCAATTCTTTTCAGGGGATTATTGCAAATACAAACTGCAATCAAATAGGAGCCATTTGTTCAAATCCTTTGATATCAGTATTCTATATCACTGATATTTGTAACAAATTTGTAGAATCTCATGGTATCAATATAGCCAAATATTGATCATAATCTTTGAGTAGTAAGTGTTGATTAGAGATCACACATTTCTTTATGATGTCAGTGACTGATGTTTTTGTTTTGTAACTAGTTTTGAAAGCATGGAAATTTATATTATGTCGGTATTATGGCACACTACACATGAACATGCTAGATTATTTTGTTCAAACTATAAAGAAGTAAGTGATAGGGGTGGGCTGTATTTATTTTACTAGAAAAGCAACAAATCATCATTAAGAAAATATTACTATATTTTTAGTTGAAACTGAGAGTTGTTTTGTCTTTATGTCAACTCTTATGCACTTTGTCATGACTTGTGATTATGATCCTGTGGCCATAGTACATCTATGGTCATCAGTGGTCATAAAAATAAAAAATAGAAGCTAGCCCAGGTTGAAAAAAAGTCAACCAAGCATTTCCCACAAGCCCAGCTGGAGCTACAACTTGCCACAATTCATTTAAAGTTTACAAATTCACTCTAGGTGATACGTTACCTTTGCAAAAACTTTAAAGATAAGAAAATTATATTCTAATAGGCTGTAATTCAAAACTCAAAGGGCTAATAAGACATAGAAGTAACTCTGTTGACTCCAAAATGTGAGAATCTTAAAATCCCATTTCTTCTGTGCTATATTAGGGTATTAGGCTATTCATGTGATATTGACTATGGATTAACTAGCATAGCCACAACACTTCTGAACACAAGCCCAGTCATCAACTAACTCCCTCATTTAAGAGTCAAAATACAGTCTAATGTAGAAAAACATTTAGCCTTTCACAACAAATTAGAGTGTTTGGAGAAATAATTTCACCTAACAAATGGAAAATACACCAAATAAGCAGTAAATCCAACATTGCTTCACACAAACCTGTGTACCCTCAGAAACTAGCATTGTCTTCAATCATCATGATTGGACAAATACAAAGCAACATTGAAACACTGGTTGCTTTACAAATGTCAGGAAATAGGTTTTCAAAGTGGAGTCCACATTTACTATGTGACATGCAAAATAGAATGTCACTCCAAGCAATCTCAAATCAATTTTGTTGTTGTGATTTTAAGATAAAGTGCCCTACACAGGTTTGTCCTCTTGTGTAAAACATTTCATTATTTTGCTGTTGCTCAAAGAAACCGACAGATATTCACGGATGGTTAATAATGAATCTGAACCAGCTGAATTTCTTCCCTTTGCCTCCTTTCCTCCTAAAGCACAAAGGACAGTTGCCTGACAAAGTCCAGAAACTTACCTTCTAGATCTGCTGGTTAAATTAATAGATTTGAGGCGTAGCCAAGTAGAGTGAGAAAAGCATGTTTAAACTAAGAAGCATTACTTAAGATTTAAAAATTTGAGCAAGACATTTAGAAGCCAAAATATCGCTATAATACCTATAGAAAATAACATCTCATGCTCCTGACTCCTATGTGGTCCTCAAGGCAGAGCATAAGCAGAGCTTGTTGTTCTTTTGCTTAAGTTAGGATAAAACTGGAAGAGGGTCCTGTGTGGGAGACCATGGCAGATTCCATGGCCGGCAAGGGTGACCTAGGCCTGGGACAAACACACCAGGCAGACAGAGCTTGAGTAAGGGATTTTATTAGAAAGGGGGGGGGAGGAAAGAGAAAAGAGGTAAAGGACACAGACGGAGGACAGAAGAGAAGAGAGAGATAGGAACAGAAAGAGAAGCCGGAAAGAGCAGAAAGAGAGCAAGAGAACCTATGGATGGGGGTCTGTCTTTTAAAGGGGTCCTTTGTACCTGCATGCAGACTAGTACTCATAGAACTCTGGGCTGACCAGAGTATGCCTGAGTGCATTCTGCCAGGTGACAGGGGCAGGTGAGCATAATGCGTGGAACCGTAATTACAGCACTTGCAGGGAATGATTAAAAAGTGGGCATGGGTTTCCGGAAAGGAACCCATTAATGCAGGTGCTGAAGTGTTCTGTTACATTATTGAGTAAGATGACATCATATAATTATTGCAAATGACTATGAGCATAGAGGGACTTTGAATCTGACTGAGAATTTGCACTCAGCATTTTGCAACTACTAGAACCTCCGTTTCCTCCTCTGTGGCTCTATCTGCCTTGAATTTTTGCCACACTGATTCAATGACCAACTTCTCTGTTCCTTATATTTTCCTTTGTTGCTCAGAACTACTCTTCCCATCTGCAAGAACTCTCTCCCCTCCTCAGAAAAGGCTTTTGTTTGAGAAATGTTCTTTCTTTTATACCAGCCTCTGTTTTAACTGGCAGCTGCCATATTCTCTCAAAGGCTTTAGTTCTCTTTATCTGACCCACGAGAGGGCTGCAACTGTCACATCTAAATCAGAACTGCAAGTACTAAGTCAGTTCTGGTTGTAGCCCTTGCTTAGAGTTTGAATAGAGTTTGTGAAAGGTTCAAGCATTATTCTGACCTGTCCCTGTTACCAGGCAGAATCCACTCAGGCAGTACCCTGGTCAGCCCAGGGTTCCATGAGAACTAAGTCTGCACACAGATGCAAAGGACCCCCTTAAAAGACAGACCCATGCCCACTTATGCTCTCTCCTCTTAAGCCTCTCTATCTTTACAGTGGTCGACCTCTCTCTGTCCTTTTTCTGTCTGCCTTGCTCTGTTCTTCCATTTTCTCCCTCTCGCTTTTCTTTTCTTTTCTCTCGCTATGGTTAATGTACCTCTTGTTCTCATATCTCATCTTGTGCTTTCTTCTAATTTAAGCAAAACAATAACATTTTGTCCTCTGAGAGATATGGTGAAATTTGATTTCCACTCTGGCCATGTTGGGAGGTGGGTATTTAAGAATTGATAATGTCATCATAGATTAGTGGGTGACTTGAAGAAAAGGCTTACAAGGCAGAAGAAAAGAAGGGGCTCTCTGCCTGTGCCCACTTGACTAAGTTTTTCAAATATTATAAAAGAGAAGAAAGTCCTTTCTGGATGTATTTGTCAAATACCAGAATCCCAGTCTCCTCTTTCTAAGTAACTGTATTACTTTTCTATTGTCGCCTTGACAAAACAGCATGACCATAGGAACTTATAGAAGGAAGGGTTTATTTGGGGCTTACACTTCTAAAGGGATGGAAATTCATCACCAGTGTGGTGGGGTGTATGACAGCAGGCAGGCATGGAGCTGGAGCAGGAAATTACTCACATCAGCATCCATAAACAGGAAGCAGGGAGCACAGTGGGGATAGCTAAAGGCTTTTTTTACTTACTTTTTTATTTTAAAACAAACTTTTTCTCATTTTACATACCAATCCCAGTTCCCACTCCCTCCCCTCCTCCTGCTCCTCCTTTCTTCCCCCCACTCCATCCCCTATCCACTCCTCAGAGAGGGTAGGGCTTCCCAAGGGGAGTCAACAAACTCTGGCACATTACTTTGAGGCAGGACCAAGGCCCTCCCACACCCATATCCAGGCTCAGCAAGATATCCCTCCAAAGAGAATGGGCTCCAGTACTAAATGCTCTCTGATTCAAGAAACAAAAAGCTTTTAAAATCTTAAACTCACCTCCAGTGGCACACCTCCTAATCCTTTCAAAGTAGCTACCAATTGGTAACTGAGTATTCAAATGCTCAAGATTAGCAAGGGAAGGAGGTGACATCTCTTCCAAATCATCACAGCTACCTAGTTTGGGGTCTTCTGATAGAGCAGTAAAAGATAGACTGAGGTACCCTTCCTGGACATAAAGCTGCAAGATGAAGTAACAATGCTGGTAGTGGCCAAGGTCCTTTGAACTCTGAATCCCAGTCAACAATATTATCGGAAGAATTGAATATAGCTTCTGATTCCACTTGATGGGGTAACACAGTCCTTTCAACTTACTCCCAAAGATGTTTTATTAACCTCAGTACTAAAGCACATTCATATGAATGATGCAATGCCCTCAATTTTGCAAAAATCTCATGTTGCTTCTCTTTTATTTAGTAACCTTACAAAAAAAGTATGGTAAATATTCCCATACTCTGAAAATCCTTTCTGTTGTTGTTGACTTCCAGCACACCGCCCTCTCTCTACGCATACCGTTTTCTTGCCTCCATGACCTCAGGCTTCTCTTCTTCCAGGTTGCCTTCCATCCAAGTCCAATTGTGGATGTGTTAGCAAAGAGCACAGATTGGCTTACCTGCTTTAACTCTTTTTAAAAATTTTGTCTGGGTTCTTGAGAATGGATATGATTATGTGTGTATCCCACCTCCTCATTCCAGCTCCTCCCCATATCCCCACCAGCATTCTTCTTCCAAATCTCATACACTTTTATAACCTAAGAAGCCCAGTTAGTGCTGCCATGTGGGAACTGGTAGTATTTGCTTTGTTCTCTTTACCTCTCTGGATGTATCCTCTTTGATAACTCCACTGGCTTCTGGCTTTTACAAACTTTTGACTTACCTAACCCAGCTCTGACCTCTCTCTCTCTAAAAGTCCAGATTCCTATACCCAATTACCCACAAGCCTTTGTTAATGCCCCGTTGTATCTGGCAAATGTTTCTTCCTTAAAATCATCCACTTTCTCTGACTCTTACAACCTTTCTGCCCCCTCTTTCATATTTCCCTGGCCCTTATGAGGAAGGGCTTGATAAAGACATCCCACTCAGGGCTGAGTGCTCCAAAGTCTCTCTCTGTTTTCAGTCCAGTCGTGGGTCTCTGTGTTACTTGCCATCTACTGCAAGAAGCGGCTTCTCTGATGAGGCCTGATTGATGAACCAATCTATGGACATAGCAGTTTGACACTAGAAGATATTCCATTTTAGGGTCCTTTTTGTTACCTAGCTTCTCTGGAGCTGTGGATTGTAGTCTGGTTATGCTTTACATGTAGTATCCAATTATAAGTACGCACAGTGTCTGTCTTTTTGAGCCTCCATGGGACCGGACTAGGCCCTCTGCATGTGGGAGACAATTGTGTATCTGGGTCTATCTGAGGGGCCCCTGACCACAGAACCAGTATATATCTTTGGTGCATGAACAAGCTAGCTTGTTGGAGTCTGTTCCCTATGGTGGGATGCCATGCTCAGCCTTAATTCGGAGTGGGGATGTGGGGATGGTCTTGGTCCTGTCTCAATGGGTCAGGCTTTGTTGACCACCCATGGGAGCTCTTACCCTATGGGAGGAGTGGATGGGGGTTAGGTTGGGGGGGAGTAAGAGGGTGGGAGGGAAAACTGGGGTTGGACTCAAAATGAAATTAAAAAGAAATTAACATAAAAAAGAAGTTACTTTAACACTATACTCATTTAACATAATAATGGCAGGTTTTCCCCTAAGGACAGTCACCAATATATTCTCAGGTTCTTAGCTTCACTCTACCCACTCTTCAAAACTAATATCAAAACTATAACATACAAATTATCTTACATGTGTAGATGCTACACTGTGTGTTAAAAGGCATAATAAGAAGGACCCTTGTCCTTCCAATGGAGTTTGTTAGACTTAGACTTGTCATCCAGGTACACTCTGCTGTACTCTAAGGCATGAACATAGATTTTTGGAACACTTGAAAATGCTCAGTGTATGAGCAAATATAATCAGTGATGTAGGGACATGAGATGAACGTGTTTGGAATTGTGTTTCCATGACAGGTAGAAACATGCTCCTCATTAAACCAGTATGTTCATGTCTTAATCCCAGTATGCCAAGATGTCAATGTTTTTGGAGGAAAAAAATTTAAATTGGCAATTTTAAATGGGGGTAGACAATAAGGCTTAGTTCTACCCATCATCCCAATAAGAAGGAATTAGAACACCAGCAAGCACTGACAGATAAACACGTGAAGACACCAAGAGCTACAACCCAAAGAGATAGACTCAGAAGAAACCAACATACAGACACTTTATTCAACAAACATACAACCTCCAGAATTATAAGAAAATAAATGGGTATTATTTAAACCACCCTTCTATAGAATTTAAATTCTCAAGAACTGAAGGGACCAGCCCCCTGTTTTGGCAGCCATGACAGGCTAACACGCACTTTCCTGACCTTACTGGGCATGCCTTGGTCACTAGGAGGTCAGATGCCCATCTCATGGCAAGGAACCAATCAGAAGTTAGCTGGTGGTGCTATGCTTTAAGGCTCTGGGTGTGCTTTATGGACAAGTGCACAACAGTGTAGTGCAGAGCATAACAACTGCCCTGGGAGGGCCTATGGGCCATAACAGCCAGTTGACCAATCAACACAGGGCAGGTTGTCCAAGCCTGGAGGCACACCAATCCTGAAACTGTGCATAATGCTAGACACTCCCCTTACGATGCCCTATAAGATCTGTGTCCTGTAGCTTCTCCAGGTCTTTCCCCAGCCATCTGCCATGATAGATGGATGGCAGGCCTGAGCTAATGGGGTTAGCTCATTAAACAACTGCAATAAAAGACTCATTACTTTTGCACAGAAATTGGCCTCTTGGTGATTTTGGGGGTTAAGAATTTGGGCACAACAGAACTGCTTCAGGAATTCAAGGACTGCATTGGATCCCACCCCCAATAAAACATCATCCAGACCAGGATTTGAGAAGTCCTCAAAGAACAAGGGGCATTTACTTGGAGAAGTCAGAACCTATTGTACAAGAGACACTCCATTAGCTTGGGCCAGGATCTAAAGTGCTGACTCTAGCCTTGACAAAGTACAGTCTCTAACATTGAACAGGGTCATTGATGCATCTAAATGCCACTCGGTTAGTAAAGGAACTAGCTGTGCTCTACCTGACAATGCAGACAACACACAAAAATGATTTTCTTCTGACTCTGACATAGTCTACAAAGACTTGGAGTTACTTACATTATTTTTACTCCTGTTTTCAATTAACCAAATCTACCTGGTGGCCCAGGACAGTGTCTCCAGCTGCACTGATGAATGCTGCCTGCTTCTACACCTGCTTTCTTCATTTGTTTCCATTTCAAACACCTTGTGAGCAGGGTAATTGAGTTTGAATTGCTTGGGGGAATCCTCCCCCCTCGTGGTTCTGTGCAAGAGAAGCTCACAGTTCTAATGATTTATTATTTCCCCTCCTAAGTGTATTTGGTGTGTATGCCCAGCACAATAGCTACATAAGAAGAGCACATACCTACTGTCACTTCCAATATAGCCATGAATAAATCCAGGGAAGCACTTCTCCCTTGACCATTTACAAAAACAACCCTTTCAAGCTCTAACATGGATTATTTTTAATCTCAGAGTCTCTGTCATACCAGATATGCCTAATTTAATTTAGGGTCTTCAAACACATTGGTTTCTACTCTAGCCCATAATGTTTCCATTGTTCTCAGAATGGGAGAATGAATTTTGAGAGAGAGAGAGAGAGAGAGAGAGAGAGAGAGAGAGAGAGAGAGAGAGAGAGAGAGAGAGAGAATTTTGCAAGCATAGGTGTTCCTATGAAACAAGGTTCACATGTAATTAAAACAGCTCGTATCTAACCATGTGCTAAGCTATGTTATAAGTATTTTATAATCTAGCATTTTACAGACTAAACAGCCTGATAAGGTAGATATTATCTCATTTCATAGATTGAACAGTTTTAAATGAATTCTTACATACTGCTTGTTAATGTGGGACCCACATACCCTGGACTTTATCATCCTTTTGTCTTTAGAGAGCATCAGGAAATGTCACTCGGTGCCTGCAAAGATTTTGTCTGTGGTATAATTTAAATATGAAATATTCCTTGTATGCTCATGATACTACTTTAGAAAGTTTGGAATCTGGAAGGAGTTGGAGGAAGCTGAAGGAAAAAGGCCACCAAGGATGGACCTTAGAGGTAACCTGTCTCTGCCTCCTCCATGCCCCTTCTTTGCTATTTGTCCAGCATGCAGTCCATATCTGTATCACCTTCTCTACAAAGATGAAATAATAGCTCTAAAATCTTGAGGCAAAATAAATTGCCCCCTAATTTTTTGTGGCAGATATTTTGTCACATATCAAGCTAACAAATATAGACAGACAAGACTATCTGCCTCTTCTATTTTTACTGCTGTAAATGCCACTCTTAGTGATTCAAAGCATATATGAGCATTCTTATATTCCTCTGAAATAACCATAATGTACATCATATACTTCCTTATTAGAAGATCCATGTGAATCTGGCCTCCCCGTCTTTCCTAATAAGGATCCAGATGTGTGAGCAAAGCCTTCTTGGATCAGATAGACTGATCCACATGTTAACTGAATACCACAAACAGGCATCTGTCAAATTCATGTAGAAAAATATCTAGACAAATACTACTCAACTTTCAGATCTATGAGATATATATTAAATTGACTATGGTTTAAAATACTAATGTTTGGTAAAAGTCTATACATAGCAGTAAACAATGCAAATTCCTTTTGAAGGAATTAAGGCCAAAAAAGGTTAAGAAGAAAAGGAGGAACTGTTGATGAAGTTACTGTTTAAAGTCAAAGTATTCCGTTATAGGTCTTGAATTTGGACCTAGAAAGTGTAATTCCAGAAAGCAACCTTTTAAGTATATAGATTTAGTTCAAAATACATAAATTATTATAATTATATAATTAATATGGCCAAGAGAGGAAATTGAATTAATGAATAAAATGGGTTTTTAACAGTTAAAACTACCAACACTAAAGGAAATAGAGCTTCAGTTTTCAGAGAAATGGGACAGATAAACTAATTTCATAACAATCCATTAACAACCCCATAGTACTGTATAACCTTGACCCAAACCTTGTCTTTCTTTATAGAATGGACACAGTCCTATGAGATTCCAATGGGATCCAGAAATCTCATGCAAAACATTTTCATTTGAAATAATAATTTTAAGGTGTGTGTGTGAGTGTGTGTGTGTGTGTGTGTGTGTGTGTGTGTGTGTGTGTGTGTTTGTGTGTGTGTGTGTGTCCTCATGGGTGTGATAGACATCACCTCCTCCTAGAGTCTGGAGTTATGTTACAGGCAATTTGTTATAGGTGATTTTGATAAATACCCTGCTACCCAGAGATGTGTTCCTGCTCCAACCAACAAAGAATTATCCAACTCAAAATGCCAATCATATTGACAAAAGCATTTCTGCCTTGAAGAGAAGTTGAAGAAAATATCAATAGTGTGACTCAAAATTGTAGTATTCCCATTTACTAACAGGGTAGGAATCTGACATTTAATAATTCTATGGTCTTAATACATTCTAATGTTATGAGATACAAAAAAAGGGCTTGAAATAATTCTTTAAAGAAACTACAATTCTAAATTTGGGATTTTATTTACTATCCCAAAATGCTTGAAATCTAAGACTACTTTTGTGAGCTTTCATGGCTATAAGTTCTAAGAGGCTCTAATCACACATTCTAAGACATATTGTATTTGTGGTTTGAATAAGCACTGTATGAGTCTAAGAGAATGGGATTCAGCAATGCTAAGATACTAACATGGAAGGATGCATTTTCAAGGACATATATTCAGAGCAGAAAATTGCACTGAGATGATGTCTTAGGGTTTCTATTGCCATGAAAAAACAAAAAGCAAGTTGAGGTGGAAGGATTTATTTGGTTTGTACTTCCATATTGCACAGGAATGCAAGCCAGGCATGAACCTGGAGGCAGGAGATGATGCATAGACCATGGAGGGGTGCTACTTACTGGCTTAGTCTTCATGGCTTGCTCAACCTACTTTCTTTTAGAACCCAAGGACCATCAGCTCAGGGATGATACCATCCACAATGAACTTGATCCTGTCCCCTTGATCACTAATTAAGATAATGCCTTACAGTTAGATCTTATGAAGGCATATTCTCAACTGAGGATCCTTCCTCTCTGATGACTCTAGCTTGTGTCAAGTCAACATAAAACTATTGACCTCACAAGAGTCTGTGTCATGAGCTTTAAATTCCTAAGATGACTAATGGATGATTTTATTATCTAGAACAGTGTTTGGAGACTGGGAATAAGCAATGAAATGCTTCTTTAAACAAATTAAACTCAGTGGCTACAATCATGCTGGCCCAGATTTAACTAAGACAAGAAGCAAGAAGAGGTGGAATATACCTGCAATCCTAAGCCTTGGGAGGCAGAGGTGTGTGAATGGCTTTCCTATAAGGTCAGGGTGATCAAGAACTATATAACAAGACTGGACCTCAAAATAAACAGATAAAAAGAGAACATTAGCATTCTCATGTGTCTCATTTCCAAAAACATCTTTGCAGCTAATTCCTTTTTTATCTCAAGTTTTATCAAGTCTGTTCTGTAGAGATAACTAAGTTTCACTCCGGGACATTCTTTTGAATGTATGTGTGTTTTGCATGTATGTGGGCACACATTCGTTCATTTTTGAAAATTTCATACAGTATTGTCTTAGGTACTTTTCTGTTGCTGTGTCAAAACTCCATGACCAAGAAAACTTACAAGAGTAAGAGTATATTTTGGTTTAGAGATTCAGAGGTTTAAATTCAATGACAATAGAGCAAGGAAATAGATGAGAGAGCTTACTTCTTAAGCCACAATCATAATACAGTTTAGAGAAAGAGAAAAAAGCTCACTGGGAATCATAGGAGTCTTTTGAAATGTCAAAGCCTGCTCCTAACAACACACATCTTTGAACAGAATCACATCTCTCAATCTTTCCCAAACAGTTCTACCAACTGAGGACCAATTATTCATATATATGGTCCTATGAGGACCATTATCATGGAAACCATCATGAGAGAATTTTGATTTCATTGACCCCTCCTCCTCACCTCCTGCCTGGTCTACCTCTCTACCCTCATTCCCCTTCCCACACACTGAGCACTGAGTTTTCTTTCTTTATTTTTTCCTCAATGAGTCCATTACGTGTTGCCCAACTACTCTTGGGAGGATGGCCTTCCCTGGAGAGTGTTGTACTTACAAGGGATAGCATCATGGGAGAAAAGTGACTCTATTCCTATTAGTCATCAAATGACAATAGCTCTCCAGCTAGTAGTGTAATTGCTAAACACACATTTGTGTTCAGGTGCACATGGACAGAGATTGATCCTGGATAGCTTTCTGTGTTTTCCTTAAACTTATATATGGGTCAAGGCATCTTAATGCTGGTAATGCTAATGCTGGTAGCCAGCTTGTTTTAAGGATCCTTTGTCTCTGCTTAACAGATTCATGACTGTCTCCCTTTAGGTTTTTCCAGGAAATTCTTTTCCTCTCCTATCACAATTCTTTCAGCATGATTTCATATTCCTCTGGGATTAGAGATTAGGGATAGAAGCTAAGTAAAAAAGAAAAAAATAGGTATATTCATGTAAATTAATTGTTAAGAGGGAAGATAGATCTATCTTAGAAAGAGCAAATGTTTTATTCTGTTATCTATGACTAAATGTGATGGTTTTGCATGTTGGTGAATGCAAAGCCAAAGGAAGTACATACAAATAAAAAGGTGGTGAAAGAGTTTACCTATGGCAAGGGGTAAGGGTTTATAACACAAGCAATGTCCTTCCTGAACATAGATGCATAAAGTTTTACTTGGGGAGCTTACACATGTTCACATAAAAAAGCATTTAGAAATGAGTGGGTGAATCTCTAAGAACACTCAATTTAGGATCACACCATTGCTCATGCTCTGCTTCAGGTCATACTTCAAGAAAGAAAAGTGGTAGATCCATTTGTGGCATGCCGTATTTCAAGGTTGAAGACCGCATGGTTTATAGCTTTAAAAGCAGGCAGGGGTACATCTTGGCATGCTAAGTGTGTGTCATAAAGACAGGACTGTGGTCAGGAACATTTTGATGGTGTGGTGGTGCTCTCCTGCTGTTTCTTTAGGAAGGCCATGAGAGAGCAGCCTCAGGGAAGGTTTGTAACTTGAGAAGACGTGGAGGTAGCCTGCTGTTGTGGGAATTGGTTCAGATCTGTTGAGTTCAGAGGTGACTGTCTTTGATTTTCCCCTTTCTTTTATTAAATTCATTTTTTGACAGTTTCATACTTGCACAGTGCATTGTGGTTACTGTTACTTCAACTTCTTTCTTCCCATCTGCCCTATCATATCTCCACCAACAAGAGCCTTTCTCATATCCATCTCTTGTTTTGTTTTGTGACCCACTAGGTTTAAGGAAGACGGTCGTTCTTTTCTATGACTCCATTCTATATTTTCCGGGAACTAGAAGCTATGTCTCAAAGCTCTCCTCTCATTACTGATGCTTCATTTCCTGTCCTCGGGAAGTGTGATGCATGCAGGAACATGCAAGAATTAAATAAACAACAACTTAATTCTAACTGCTATATATATAAAAGACATAAATAAAGATGTAAATTACAATTCATTTTTAGGACTTTACTTTCTTCATGAATGGGTGCCTTTTCATGACTTCTGGTTTTGAAAACATATCACAAGAAGACCCCCCCCCCAAAAAAAGCCCCAGGATTTTTTCCAATTCAATAAAGGTTAAAGGAGTTAAAGAAAAGACTAGTACTTCCAACCCATATTTCATGGTTCCACATTTTAGATGAGAACAGAAAGATCCAAAAGATAAAACAAATTCCCCAAATGTTCAATACACCAAAGAATTAAGAGAAACCAACTTCCTGAGACCACAGCTTAATATCCTCCTATTATCACCTACACAGTGTCTATTTAACAGTCCTCTATCCTTTATCTCCCTAAAGAATATCCTGTGTTTGTCTCTTAGATACACAGATTTTCTGCTCTCGTAGAAGAGGAATAGACTAAGGATCAATGTTTCAGAAGTCCATAGAAACTAGGAAATGTATTCAACAAAAAATCCTCATCATACCTCTACTAGAGAGACCATATTAGTCCAGAGTAAAGGAAAGAGGAGAGTACATGTAAAAGCTACAGATAAGGCAATTCCAAACAGATTCCCAGGGCATCAGAGAAACCAAAGCAAACATTTGGTGGGTTGGAGGTGAAAATATTGAAAGGGGAAAATAAACATATTGATGTATGTGTAGACTATGTTCAGGAGCATGACAAACCTTCCATTTCTAGTCTCTAAAGGAAGTGTCAGGGTTTTAATTACTTTCCTTTAAAAACAAGACTGGTGTTTCTTTTAAGCACAACATGCTCATAGGCAAAAGATCACTTTGTCTTTGACAAAGTGATTCAATATTTATCAATCCTCTGTGCTTCATTCATGAAATTCATTTGATAATTCATATCATAAATACTTCGTAGGCACTCTTTAATTTGTTGCACATTACCCCCTCTCCTTCTCACTCTCTCTGCTATCATTTCCTTCAAGAAGCTTGTTTGACCCAACCCCCCTTGCTATAGGGCACATGTCAGGAAATATTATATGGAAGTCCTCTTGTGAAAGACAGGGACTCCGGATAAGTAGGCCAACATTTCTGAATGAGTTATGCTAAAATTTCGAATGCTGGATAAGTAAAAATAGACAATTAAAAGTATGCTACAGCACTCTATGGGAAGAAAACAGAGAGACTATGAGGGACAGATGGAAGCTACACTTCACAGACAGTCTGCCAGTCACAGTATTTCTTGTCAGTATAGAGATGAAAGCAGAAAGGTCACTCCAGCTGGCCTGAATAGAGTGTTCTTGAAAGAAGAGCAAAATTGAAATCCTGAAACTCTCAGCGCACGTGTTGCCCAGTAGACCATACCAATTACTTACATCTCTTGACTGTAAGAGGCTTTGACAAGCAACAAGTATGGAACATGCTGGGAGTTGATTATTCTATTGAATACACTCTGGATAAGTTGGATAAACGAAAGCCATACTGCCTGTGTCTGAAATCTAGACTGAGGAAATAAAGTGGAATTGGCAAATACAACATTCCCAATGAACTCCAGCAACTGGCTTCAAAGACACCAGAATCAGACCAACGCACGAGGTTCATAGATGGAGCAAGGGGCTCAGTGCGTAATGATGAGCAATGTCAATCTTTGTGTGTGCATCTCATACAGATGTGCTGAAGACCAATTCCAATTCAGCACACACTTCTAAAACACTGACTCTTGCTATACGTGTGTTTTCGTCACTTATTTGTGCAAGTGTTTCTTTTGTGTGTTCAGAACTAAGCTTGGCACTGTGGAAACAGAATGAAGATAAACCAGCTGCGCATCACCCTCAGGGATATGCTAGCTGATTTCTGACCGCTTAACCATTCAAATAATCAGACAGGATTGTAATTAGTTCAAAAGTATAGAAACTGGAAATATTGTGCCATGAGGGACATTCACGGGAATGTCAGCTAATTCTTCCCTGAGGAATGATATAAATACAATACCTGAAAATGAGCTGGAAGAAGCAGGCAAAAAAAGCAGGCTCTGAACTAAGAAATCTCTACATTCTCCAGCATAGTGCTGATGACTGTGTATCCAGAGGAAGAGAATAGAAAAGACTCTTACTGACCACTGCTCATCATTATGCTTTCATAAGTAAAAATTGGAAATCATGGAAAAATTCAATCAAGTGTGAACATCAATGAAATCTTTCTTTCTCTCAGAAGCCTGACTTAGCCTGTTCCCAAATCTTCATCTCTCAACACTTGGCAATGTAGGAAGCTCACTAGACGTGGTGTAGTTTCTTTGCTGTATATTTGTGTTCAACAGGTCAGATCACAAAGTTCTCTCTCAGACATGGATCATTGCACTGATCCCTCAGTCTTCTGGGGTCAATGAAGTCACTGAATCCAAACAATTGCACATAATTCTGTAGACAGAAAGTTTTGTCCTGGCCATGATTCATACTTCAGAATACAAATCTACCATATAGCAAACAGGAATAGAAGACAGTTCTGGGGACTGGAATGACCAGGATGTGTGGCATAGACAGTGATTTAGGTAAAGCACAACAGCTCAGGTCTTAGAAAGACCTAGATTCCATTTCTGTTTTCCATCTTACTGGCTATAGCCAGCTATGCAACAGCCTAAAACCTCACTGTCAGCTTGAGCATATTTTAAATGAGAAAACATAATCAAATACTTGCTGAGAATAAGTTATCATAATGCAGATCGAGACTTTGGTGTAGAAAATAACATTGAGATATAACATGTAATCCAGGCCTATCCCTTCTTCCTTACCTGAACCTTCCTCTATTCTGTCCTTGGAAATGGGAAAAGTCAATTCCTATATTGACTCATAATCAATCTACCTAGGAATCAATGCCAAAAAATGGCTTTGAAAACTAGGAGTTGAGGAGAGTATAATAGGGAGAGGTCAGTTAATCTTAATCAGAAACTTGATAGGATCGACAGTCACCAAGATTAGTAAAGTACCACTCTATGGGTGCCTGCAAGGCATTTCCAGAAACAATTAGATCACATGGACATCGACAGAAAGGATGTTTTCATTTGCTTCTGAAATAAAGGGACAAATAGGCTATCAGGAGATGCTGGGACTATGTAGGTCATTGAGGTATGTCTTTGAGGGCATAGATTGCCCTGGCTCCATTTGTCTCCCTTTACTTTCTGCCAACTATTCTTGCTACACTCTCCTATTATTGGGATTCTCTGCCTCATCACCAGGCAACAGTCATGTGAGCCAATGTTGAGAACCAAAGGCAGAAAGACTGTGAGAAAAAAAAAAAAACAAATCTGCCCTTGCTTGTATGGTTTTGCTAGTTATTTGCTCATAATGATGATATAAGCAGTTAACATAGAGGTCATATCTCACATTTGAGTGAGAAGCACATTGGAAGAAAGAATGATGCCTCATGTGCAGTGGATGCAAAATGTGCTGTGGAAGGTGGTGAGTGTTAAAAGCCAATGATGGGAAGGTGCACTCTACTTAAAGATATTCACCTTCCTGAACTCAGAATTGCCCTTTCTGGTAGCTGAGGCGTCTTACTAGATAAATTTCATTTTGTGCTTTTCTTTAGCAGGAATACTTTCCGGAGCAAAACCCTACAGTCATGTGGAAGGACCATGAATAAGCTAATCCCATGAATTCTCTTATGTGTGCAGATATACACACTGTCTAAGCATATCAAACATCCAACTTTAAGAACAATATGTGCTTAACCAAAAGTAATGAATATGAATATATATATATATATATATATATTGACATATATGGTTAGAGAGTAAGAAAGAGAGTGTATGTGTGTGTTTGTGCATATGTGTGTATGTACCTGTGTTTGTGTGTGTGTGTGTAAACTAGTGCTTCTCCTGGAGTTGCCAATGATTAAAAACAGAGTCTGATTGTGTTTCTATTTCAATGAATTAAGGAAAAAATAATGATCTGCCTACCAAAGCAAGGGAAGAAAATTCAAAAAGAAAGAATTCTAAGATTTCATTAAAACACTTCTAAAAAATATTTCAAAAAATTTTTTGGAAGTTCTTATACATGTAGAGGATTGAGAAAGAAAGTAAAAAGAATATATCTGTCAGTGTTTTCTTGGGGAGCATCATGGGATGCTGTCAGCACATTAAGTAACACAGAGTGGGAGAGGCAATGCATTGCAAACAGGATCACACAGGCAGCTCAAAATGCTGGAACACATTATAAGGAGGCAAGAGACAAAGATGCGGAAGTGTGGGCGAGAATTTGAGAATAGAGTGTCTAGCCCATTTTAAGATGTTCTGCCTTAGTCTCAAGACAAAAATCTTGTAATCACAGAACATCTTTAAAACAGGAATGCTTTACTGAGTTACTTTACTTAAAAGTCTGACTTTGTAGCTTAGGAAAAAGGTGACTAGAGAAATCAATTAAGAGATTTCTGCAAAGGCTCATTTAAGATCAATGAGCTTCTGGAAATAGGATGCATTAAGGAATGGCAAGAGACTGGAAAACTGGATAAATGGATAATAAAGGGGCTTATCTTCAGTGATGGATAATATTGTCAACATGGCAGGATCTAGAATCACCTACATAAGCCTAAAGGTGTGTCTTTTAAGGGATTGCCCAGACTATGTTAATAGAAGATGGAAGACACACTGTAAATGTGGGTGGCATTACTCCACAGGCTAAAGTCCTAGGTTGCATAAACAGAAGAAAGCAAGCTGAGTACTACCTGCACACACCCCACTTTTATTGTTTATTATTTTACATTTAGTTTTACATTCCTACCACAGTGATCCCTCCCCCTCACTCCCAGCCTCCTATCTAGCCCACCACCATTCTGTTCCTCCTCATGGGTAAGGGCTCCCATGAGGAGTCAACAAAGTCTGACAAAATAGGTTGGGGCAGAGGCATGTCCCTCTCCCGTGCATTTTGTCTGAGCATGGCATCCTACCATAGGGAATGGGTTCCAAGCTAGCTCATGTACCAGGTTTGTAGCATGGTCCTACTGACACTTCTTAACTATCAATGTCCTGTGACCAGCTTCTTCTAGCTCCTGCCATTATGCTTTTGCCATGATGATGGCACCTATAACTATAAGCCAAAGTAAACCCTTACTCGTTGTTTCACCAGGTATGCTGCTTTAGCAATGAGGACAGTAAGTAATACACATGATATCATAAGTAACTTCTGCTTAAAGAAGCACAGAGGCTTGAGGCATCCTAGACTTTAGTAAAGGGAAACAGCACTATTATGTGGCAAGTCATGGGATTTAGAACCCAATTTTCATGTGAGCATCTGGTAAAGTCTCACTACCTAAAGTTGAAAAGATGTGAAGAAAGAAAAGATTTTCCAAAGTTATGATATATTTGTTTCAGGAGTTTCAAGATAGTGTGGAAAATCAATAGGAAGCAATTTTGTAGTATTTTTTATGTCTTGCTAATAGACATCAATTACATCATGAGTCTGATACATGAAATTCTTTGGTGTTAGAGAAAAATTACACACCCACCCCGCTAAAAGCCATGTGTTGTACTTGTAACTCAAAGTGTTACTAAATTTGCAAATGCATCTTAAAATTTTAATTTATGTTATACAATCTCCTTGGGCTGGACCCTAATCCAATATGGTTCATGTCTTTATAAAATGAATGAGAAAACAGATATGAAGAAAAGGCCATGTGTAGTCATTAAAAGAAGAAAGCCGATGTGTGTCAGAGAGAGGAATCAAGGATCTTATTGATGCTTTGATCTCTTCCCTCTGCCTTCTATCTTGGCAAAAATATAAATTTCTGTTACTCAAACCATTAATCCATTTATACTACAGAAGTCCCCCGCCAAAAAAAAAAAAAAAAAACCAAAAACAAAAACAAAACAAAACAAAACAAAACAAAACAAACAAAAAAACATACACATTGTATCACATTGTTGGAAAGCTTAGTCTGGATATATTTAGTTGCTAAGTTGAATGGGTAGTAAATTTTTAAATATTTATCCTGGGGCCATTTGCATTAAGGCATTTTGTGTTTCATTATGAAAATGACCCACCTCACTGATCACAGCAAGGTGCATACAGAAGGAGAAGATTTGGAGAAAGTTATGTAAAAATATCACAGCTTCTGGGTTTTTTACATTTGAGGCAGAACCTCATGGTGTAGCTCATACTAGTGTCTAACACACAACTCTTTTACTTCAGCCTCCCTAATTTTTTAATGATGGGCTAAAGATACAACACCCAGCCTTATTTTAAAATAATTGTATAGATAATATAACCAGTCCTCACTCACTACCCAAGGGGAACAAAGGAAAGTAAAGATGATTGCTCTTTACCATGCCATTCTGATGAAGACAGAATTCCGGACCATGGCCATTTTCTCAAGGCCGTCTTCACTGTGTATTTTGGAAGGACTTGGTACTCTAAATCACAGTAGGATGACATATTTGGGCTATGCTGAGCAAGTGTTAGAGCTGGGACAGTGACAAGCCCAGAATCAGTTTCCTGTAGTCATCATGTTATTGCTCTAGATCCTATGTTCCCTTGATATATTGATGGGAGCCCAACGGAATGCTATTTTATTGCACCATAGAAGATCAAAGACATTATTTTTGGTGATAGCAATAACAGATTTGGAGTGGTAACAGGGAAATGGTGACTTGGGTATAATCAATCTCAATAAAATGCTTATTTTTAGTGTACTGGAACTTTCCATGAGTTTTATCCCATTTATTAGTCTGTGATAAATGTTTACACTGAAATTTGAGGCCATATTTGTCTTGGGCAATTTGCATATACTCCAAGTGTTTGTGTACATCCCTACCTCAGGACCTCAAAGGGGAGTGATGGGTTAAGGAAAGATATGATTACTGCCAGATCACTCTGTCAAAATAACATCAAATTATGTCAAAATATGTGCTATTTTAGTTCTGTTTCTTTGACCTTCCCAGTCTTGCCATCATCCCTGAGAAACAGGAAACCATTGAAGGTATTTAATCAAGGTATGACATGGTAAGATTTGCAATTAAAATAACATAAGGTGGGCAGGCCTGATTATAGCAGTCACTGGAGACATGAAATCCACTGAGGTCACATTTTATGATTCCATTAAAAATGCTTGCACTTTTTTTTGTAAATATTGATCAACTGCTTATTTTGTATTATTGGTTTCCACTCTGAAAATATGCCGATTGAAAAAAATTAGAGCCAATAGCATTATGATAACTCATTCCTGTAATTCCAGAACTTAGGGGGCTGAGGCAGGAGGGTTGCCACAAGTTTGAAGCTGTCCTGAATTACTGACTGAGTTCAAAGCCAACATGGGCAGCAAAGTGAGACTGCCTCTCAAAGAAAGAAAGAAACAGAAGGAGGTGGAAGGAGGAGGTAGGTGTTGGCAATGACTGATTTGTGGTGGTATAATGAATTAGTAAGTGAGAGGGAGGAAGACCAAAGTTACCATTCACACCTACTGTGATAAAAGATGAAGACAAGGAAAAATGTGACTGTGTGCATGTGTATGTCACATCAATAACAGGAGAAAGCAGCTCATATAGAGCCACTATTATGTAAGTCCTCATAGATAACATAATATTCAACAAAGATAAAACAGAAACAGGAAAGACCTACAAGAAACCTGAAGGAGTATTTTAGGCACTATGGATTGAGAACAATGCAAAAGAAGAAGGTGAAATGAAAGATAAATAATGAAGGTGGAAAGAAAAGACACATGGAAAACTCTGTCTAAATTACATGCAATAAATGCATATATATATATATATATATATATATATATATATGTAGAGAGAGAGAGAGAGATTAAAGATTAAATGCATTTATACCACTTGGGAACTTGGAAAAATGATTTTCTCCCCAAGAGCCATAGATTATTAAACAAAAATGCCACTATCAGGTAAAAGAAACCCAATTTGAGTTGTTGGTCAGGGAACACCAAGAAAGTCCAAAACCAATCTAGACTATTTTACCACCCTTGACTGCCTCCCAGAAATTGAAATAGGCTCCCATTGCTAAAGGCACCATGCACTTTGAACCAAGGACTAGGAGAATTTGAGCAGGAAATGGCCTGAAAGCCTTCTCCCTAAAGACTGGCTTTCAGTACCAGAATGTTTGTGCAAACTGCTAGAGGAAAAAAAGCAATAAATAGTCCCATTCTTCCACAATGTTTATGAATCATAACAGTGATCAGCTGGGAAAGATATCCCTGAATGTGCAATAGTGGCACTTTTATCTTGGCAGTAACCAATAGCTGTCAAATTGGATTTGAGTCCTGCCAAACAGGAGGGAAATTTTGCCCGGCACACATAGCTAGTGAGATCATAGATCTTAGAGGAGAGCTTACTATTGCCACTTTCCTAAACCAGTAAAGTATCATTCCTAGCTGTATCCTTATTATGCATCCTCATACCTACAAATCAGTGTAGTTCTTACCCCTAATCAAAGAAGCTTTTTGCAGCTGAAGGAGATGATTACAGAAAGCCACAACACCTCAAAATGCAAAACACAACTGACAGTGGGGTGCTCAGCCCCCAGTTGATACTTTTACCACACAACTAAGCACCCAAGACTATGGAAACATCTGAAAAGAGAAGGCAAAAAGATTGTAAGAGCCAGAGGACCAGTAATTCGACTATGAGATTGTACCATTAGGCTACAACAGGGAAGCTACACCCATAAAATCTTAACAAACATGGCTCCCAAAAAAGGACATGAACAATTCCAATGCTGGTTGACATCCCAGCATAGATGAGGGAAATCCCACAGGATTCCACACTTAGATGGAAAGCAACAGGCGATTACAATTGCTGAAAGAGGAAGAATTAGTCTTCCTCAGGATGAGCACCATGATTGGATAATTTATACCAAATGCTCATCCCTAGAAATATAAAAATACACCCAACACCGACCGGATTCAGCTTATTTATATGCACACATAACAACATTTTAAAGTAGAGGAGGCTGTGAATTTGAGAGGGGTCAGAGAGGTAATTAGGACATGAGAGAGGTAGGAAGGTACATGGGGAGGGTGATGTAATGATATCTTGATTACATCAAAAGAACAAATATAACTGCCTAAAGCAAGAATATACTTGGTTTTGCTGAGGAAATAAGGAAGTGAGTGTGCCTAGATTATGTATCAAGAAAGAAGGGACTAGATGCATCTAGAAGATTAGAAATAGTGGATAGAGGAAAGTAGATCCTATAGGGATTTAAAGAACTTTGGGTAACATGGCGCTTAATATTCTTTCAGTTCATCACTGAATTTGAGCTTCCCAGTTTCGTCATTGTTCCTGAACCATCGGAAGCTGTTGACAAAGACTAGCTTCGAAAGAGATAAAAGGGACAGGGTCAGGACAGCATATGAGCAGATATGGTGAGCTGGAAGATCATGGACTCAAGAAGAAAGTCAGCTGGGCAGTGAGGTGTCCCAGCGGCCAGGCTGAAGGAACGTCCAGGTGCAGAAGTGTCGCATTGCCCTTGCCCTGAAATACCTCCTGATTTCTCAGCTCACACTGCTGATCCAGTTGATGCTGTACTCATACACACACTGCCACAAGGTGGCAGTATTGAGGGTGGAGGAGGAGGAGGAGCAGGAGGAGGAGGAACAGGAGGAGGAGGAGGAGCAGGAGGAGGAGGAGAAGCATTGACTTGCCAGCAGATGTTGACCTCATTTGCAAATGCCCCTCCCTGACTTCATTGACAACTACTCCAGTATCTCTGCACTTGGCAGGAAGTCATCTGCTTTTCCTGGAAGCTGATGAGGAGCTTGGGCTTCACAATTGCACCTGTGAGACAGCACCGTATCACTTTCGTCATCAAGAAGTAATGGGAACAAATGGAATCTGTGCTTTTGAAATTATTTTGGA
Organism: Cricetulus griseus; assembly: GCF_003668045.3. NCBI lineage: Eukaryota > Metazoa > Chordata > Mammalia > Rodentia > Cricetidae > Cricetulus > Cricetulus griseus. Next base: position 19,246,497 of record NC_048603.1, read on the forward strand.
TCCAGTCATCACCGGCTTCTAAAACATGAGCTCAGTGGTGATTATGAGCTGAAAACTGGGATAAACTCTTCGCATGCAGGACATGCTTTTGTGGTTATGATGCTCTGTGATCCTATCACTCTCTTACTGAGATAGGGAGGTCCAAACCAAAGAAACATTCCAAGTTCCACACAAACTGTAGGCTCCTTGAATCAGAATATGCCCAGCCACACTGCACTCCAGCCATGGAGGTAGACTAACAGAGCTACATGCCTAATGATGCCCACTCCTCATCACAGTGCAACGCCAATAACCTCACTGTATTTACTTGAGGCTCTGTAGCTAGGTCACTCCAGGAACTAAGTGATTCTGCTAAATTTGTGTTTAATTACCAATATAACTTGACTTTTTTTAAAAAAATGGGAAACTGAAAAGCTGGGCAACAAATCCAGTCTGTGACTCTTAATAACTGTTCATTTTTCTCTGAGTCTTACAGTGCAAAGCATTTCTGCCAAGAGTAGTATAGGGCTCAGGATCACAGAATAAGTGTAAATTTGATATGAGGGTTCCAAAGTCACATCACATGACAGGAAAAGACCCTGGGCCATCCACTATAGTTTGAAGTTTTGGGTAGCCTCATTTTTAAAAGTTAAGTGTAAGGATTTTGCTCATATGACCAATTGCCTATCATATGTTAGGCTCCTCAGAATTGTCAAAAACGAGATTTTAAGAAGCATGGGGGAAATTTTTTACTTCCCAAGCCCTCCTTCTGGCAAAACCACAAACAAAAAAATCTTAACTGGGGCAGATGAAACTGGTTTAAAATTTTATTTAACAAGAAACTTGTGTCAAGCAGTAAATTATATAGGTTAATTATTTCTCTCACACACATTAATTCTCTCTCTCTCTGTCTCTCTCTCCCTGTCTCTCTCTCTCTCTTTTCTCTCTTTCTCTCTCTCTGACACACACACACACACACACACACACACACACACACACACACACACACACATCCTGAAATCATTTCACTATGCTCTGAGTACATAGGTCAATTCCAGATCACCATCCTTGAGGTAATACACACACAGAGACAGATAAACACACACACACTCAAACAGATTCACATGTTCAGAAGTAGATTCTAGAATAGAGGAAAAAACAGAATCCAAGTTTATGTTCTGATTTTTTTCCAACTGTCTAGTGCTTTTTTTGTGCCCTACACCCACAAATGGGTCTGTAGAGTTAGCATGCACACTCTGAATTCCTGGGGACCTACTCACTCACTCTCTGCATCCTATCATCTGTTCCCCAACCAGGCCTGAGATTTTATTTTACTCTGGGTTTTTCTTTCTCACTGATAACACAATCTGACTTCAGGACACTCTACTGAGATAGGAAGGAAGTAGTTTCAGCTTCAGTTCTATAAGAAAATGGAAGATAAAAAAATGACACGGACATACAAAGGAGTTACAAAAAAACTGCCTGGCTTCAAGCCTGTCACCTGATGCCAACTTCTTCCATGAAGGAGACATAGTTCGAGCTCTAGACTGGACGAGTTAAGATGTTCTCTTCTCTCCATACAGGTTCATGCTGTGTGCTTGAGGAGGCAGAGGTTTTTTTTTTTTTTTTTTTTTTTTTTTTTTGTACATACCTCTTTGCCCTCCCTACTAGTCACAGCTGTTCATCCAAGTAATATTGATTAAAAAAAATAAAAACTAATTCAGTTACTCTAGTTTATCCCCTCTTCATGGGAATGCATATTTCACTTATTGTAGTTTATTTGGTAATAGGCTGAATTGCTGGCTCATGTCCTTGGCAAAGAGATCTGTGTCTAGAAATAGATGATTATACTGAAACAAAATCAGTAGCCGGTATTATGCTGTCCGTCTTTTGGTTTGTATTTTTCAAACTACCTGGCAACTTGGATTCTGGTCTCTAAACTGCTGTCTCTTTTCAGTCTCTACCTTGTGTTTTCATCCATGTCCATGTGAGTAATTTGCAAATAGATATTTCTGGCCCAGATTTCAGCCCTTACCTACAGAACCAGCTGCCCAATTCGGCTTCTTTAATATTTTATAACATGAATGTGATCTAAACAGATACTTGGATCTTTCAAGAAGTATCAGAAAAAAAAGAAAACATACTAACGAAGAACTGATCTTAACTAGAATGGGCCCTTTGGCGTGACCTACACAAGTGTATGATGATTAACTTTTGTGTTTTTCCACTGCTTCAGACATCATGGCTAAACTGATATCTCCCACAAGGTCACCCAATGGCAGAAGCCAAGCTACATGCCTCTACATCCTGTTTGAAAAGAATGGGATTGAACACCATTTCCTGATTGTGAAGTTGTTCCCCCAGCCTAGACATTTGAATGATGTGACCCAGAGTCTTACAGAGCACACAACTTTCACTGGGCAGCAGAAGAATAAAATCAATTCTTATATGAGCAGCCTTTCAAGAATGCAGCCAGATCACTGCTCTTCACTCTCCTGTCCTGTGTCAGCAAAGAGTGCCCTATCTATCCTATCACGCCAGGAACCTGTGTATTACCCAGATATTCTAGCTCTTAGCATCCTCCACCACTTAGATTCATTTGCAAGGTCTCCTGATTTCCATTTTGCGTTTCTGCGTTTCTCTTTCCACTTCCATTCTCCCCCATCCCCCACCACTCAATAACAGGATGACCTCTGACGTCACTCAGAGGTGACTGGTTTGTCACAGTAGCTAGCCTCTTGACTAGTCTCCCATCTTGTGTCTCACCATGTGCGGCATTGTATTTTATACATAGTAGTCAGGTGTGCTTTTTTTTAAAAATATAGACCCAATGATGGCAGTCTTGAGCTAAAACTGCCAGATTCTTCACATTACAAGTCAGATACAACCCGAGCCTCCTGCACAGTCCCGCGAAGGCTTTTGTGATAAAGGTGGGGACTTTAAGCAGGGTTAGTGAGTACCTCGTGGTTGTCATTAGCAGGCATTGCACCCCACCTCCCCCTTCATGGGCACCATTTTTTTAAAAAGTAGATTTCCCTCCTCACTCTGCACTTTATCACTGCAATTTCTGCTTCCTTTGCAGCTAAATCTGTGAGGGGAGCTACATGGGGTTCAGTTCTTCAAGTCTCAATTCAAGAAATTGAAGAACCACTTTGCTGACAGGTTTCCTCATTTGGAATTTATTAAGTAGACTTCATCTTTCATTCTTTCTTTCAGCAAAGATTTTACTTAACATGCCTTTTAACTGACAATTTCAATTATTTAAATATTTGTCTCTTGAGTGAAAAAAATTTTTATAGGTCCAAAGGCAAAAATTTACAAAAGCAGATGATGGAATTTTTGTCACTGTTATTATTCAGTTTTACCCATCACTGGCTAACATAGTTCATGGAACTTGGGAGATTTGATGGGGGAATGTTCTGTATATATGTTTATCTTATTGGTTGATGAATAAAACACTGATTGGCCAGGCAGGATGATAGGTAGGAATAGGAGACAAAGAGGATTCTGGGAAATGTAGGTAGTGAGGAGTCCGTGCCATCCCAGGAAGTGACGTGGCAGGGCAGAAACTACCACAAGCTAGCCATAGAGATCTTGAGGTCTGTACAGATAGGCAGGAAGTGACATAGCTGGGCAGAATCAGAATATAAGCAGGGACAAACAGGAAATCACTCTCTTCTCTTTTCTATGGACATGCTGAGCAGTCACCATGTAGGACTCAAGAGGATTAACAGGTCCAGACCACATGTAACAGGTAAGATAAGACCACATGGAAATAGATTATTAGAAATGAGTTAATAATTTAGACCAGTAAGAAGCCATAGCCAGCAGCCAATACTTTTATAATTAATATAGCGTCCATGTGATCATTTGGGGCTGAAGCAGCAGTGGGGCCTAGCCAGGCTAGAAAACATTCATGTTACAGAGATTCTTATTTAAAGAAGAGAAAGATGTCATGGATGCAAGGAAGTGAATGAGCACAAATTAGGATTAATGGAAGAAAAAAAGGGGGAAATGTAGGAAAAGTAGTAGTTAAGTGAGCCTTGAAATTTATAATACTCACCTTTCCTTTATATATTGAGCCACAAGAATTGAATAAAGCCACTGGGATTTCCATGTGATTAGCAAGTCAGATACAATAAATTCTCTGAAGATGGCAGTAATGAAGGCATGCTAATAGCCCTTCATTGCCTACCTCGCCAAGGATACCTTCCACTATGCTCAAATCATACTGCTTGTGCCTCACCTCCTAACCCTAGTCCTCGCCTCTGCTGCCAACACCTGCCCTCTATTCCTTCAGCCTCAACCATGCTAACCCTCTTATCTTTCTCTACTACTTTTCCACAGTGCCCCACTTAGCCAAACTGTGAGTCACATGCTTTCTTTCTATGTGTGCCTGTCATGACTGTGAGATAGCAAGACAACCTTGAACACATTCCTTTGTAAAGTCATTCTTCTCATTTGATGATGAACCTCCCAAAGGACTTGTGGTCTTGTTGGTGACAGCACCATAGCTTAGCTAAACACCTGGCACTGAGTAAATACTGTTTGAGACTTGAGGAGGTGATTAAACAGTAAATGCAGATTATCCTTAACACAGGAGTTGTATTCTCCAAGTTTGTCAGTATCTATCATAATAAGAGTAGCAGGCATGCACATGCATGACATGGCAGTTATATCTTTGGATAGGTGGTTATTGTTCTCTAGGATATCATTTTATCCTTTGCCTTGTGTTCCAGTCAGACTACAAATACAGGTATACTGTTCATCAAGAAAGGCCACCAGGAGTTACACAGAGACATCTGCCTGGACAAGATAGTAGTCCTTAATTTAGTCTGACAACCTCTTTTAAGTAGCCAAAGTGAATTGGAAATCTTCCCTGGAGACATTCATTGGAGAATACAGTTGGGATTGGTTTAATAACAGAATGTCAACTGACTTCCAAACAAAGCATTGGGGCATGTCTCTTCATTTACAAATGAAGGCACACTGAAGAGGTCAGCCTTGGTTCTCACTAATATGCATTCTTACAGCTTTGACACCAGCCAGGGAACTGCTTCAGACTCCAGGCTTGGCATCTACAGTCTCTTAAACACTGACCCTGACTTTTCCAATCCGAAATCACTGGAAGAAAACCCACCAACTAGGATTGTTTTCTAAGTGAAATAGAGGACAGAGGACTAGCAGAAAGGGCAAGCACCAATAACAGTCGAGAGCTGTTTAAGGTCAATCAATAGGGAACGCTCATCATACATTTAAAAGGAACTAATAATAGAGAAGGAAACCCTGCTAACCTGTGAAGACCTCCCATGCAATGGGGAGGATGGCATGTTGTCTATGGGTTATAGAGGTCAACTGGAATATCCTTAACAAACCACTGGTTCTATTTGGAACAGATAAAAGTACCTCAAACCACAATGTCAGAAAAGTAGGTTTGCCTTATCTCAATGGAAAACAGTTGTTTAAAATGTTGCTTAGACACCAAACAACACAAGATGAAATTACTCTCCTTATTTCTCCACAATAAACACCATCATGATGTCCCAATTGGTATGGACAAGTCAACCACCTGAGGACTCCAAGACGTAAGATGGGCTGGCTTGGAATCTAGATTGGAGAAGCAGAAGAGGAGTGGGGCACATTGTGTCCCCATAACCCAACATAGGAAACCTCCTGATATAGAGCTGAGCAGTCACTGACTCACCAACTAGAGACAGCCCCAAGTGACTCATTCTTACCCCAGGTCTCACACAATCACCCTGACACTGGGATATTCTAATATCACTTGCAAAACAGTGGACTGATAGTCTCTAAAATAATAAAGGACAGTAAAGTCCTCCTCCGTATTGTGCACAAAACTGTCTTTTCCCACAGAAACATTTCAGACATCTAGCACAAAGACAATAGAGACTTAATGGATAACCTGAACTAAAAAAGACAGCCAGCTAATGCACCTCAATATGAATCAGATGTCAAATAATGTGACGAGGGCTATAAAGAAGCAGCAATAAAAATACTTTAGAGGTCAGTGATAACTTCTCAGGACCAGAGAGGTGGTTCAGTGGTTAAGAGCATACACTGCTCCTCACAAAAGATTCAAGTTCTGTTCCCAGTCCTGATACCAAGTAGCTCACAACTACCTTAACTCCAGCTCAAGGGTTTTTCATGCCTCAGGCCTCCTAAATTCTTGTGTACATACTCACATACACACACACACACACAAACACATGCATAGTTAAAAAGAAAATAAATCCTTAAACATGCTTTATTCTTGGCACAGTGGATAGAAGAAAGAAGGGGAACTTTCAGTATAAGGAACCATAGTATTAACTATGTACCTAAAAATATCCGTAACACATGTAAGTCTGTGCAAAAATATACATCAAATGAAATTTTCCTATCTTGGAATTAAGCATCAGAAGCTTGATCTAAAATAAGGAAAGAAATTATGAGAGAGTGTGTGTGTGTATGCATGTATGTGTGTGTATATACTTATATACCTCTAAAATAATGTGAAGAGGAAGAAAAAACACAATTTCAATGAAGACAAAAAATACCACATAGCTTATATATAGTAATAGGATATTTTTTTAGGAAATAAAAACAATTCACCAAGCTCAATACTTAAAAATAACAGATGAGATTGGGCACATTTAGGGTAGTGTATCTGTAAAGTCATGAATGTGAGGTTGTCACTTGAAGAGATGTTGGTGGGTTGATAGAGGTGGAAAGGACATTATGGGGGTGCAATAATCAGAATTCACATAACACAAGTATGAAATCACCAAAGGATAAATTCAAAGGTTAAAAAATAATAACAGGTAGAAATTACAGTGATGAGAATACACAGATATTAAACAGCATATGAAAGGAAGTATTCAGAGGCACATTAAAACAACTGTGTTACATTACATGAAATTAAGAAAAATTATGACAGCCCAAATACTGACGGTGAAGAAAAGAAAATAAACAATTCATACAAAGTTGTTGGAAATGTAGAGTGAGTTTCACAACTTACTGTAAAATGAATCAGAATGATCCTACATTCAGGCAACTTCTTATTTGGTTATTTATCAAACAGAAGAGGGGAAAACTCATTTTCACTAAAAAAAATCTGTTCCCAACCATTTGATGGGGGTGGTTCTCCTGTATATATGTTTCTCTTATTGGTTGATGAATAAAACACTGTTTGGCCAGAAAGGCAGGAAAATATGTTGGGCTAGGAGATGAGGAGAATTCCAGAAAAGGTAGGCAGAGAGAGCCTGCCAAAAAAAAAAAAAAAAGTCACCATGTAGACCACAAAGTAGTAACAGGTCTGGGCATTCTCCGGTAAGATAACACCATGTAGAAATACATTGATTAGTAGTTATGGGTTAATAGTAGTTATGGGTTAATAACTAAAAGAGAGCTAGCAATAAGAAGCCCTAGCCATTGGCCAATAGTTTAATAATTAATATAGCGTCTGTGTGTTTATTTGGGGCTGAGAAGGGTGGTGGGACAAAGATAAAACAGCAACACAGCTATTCACAAGATCTATATGTGTAATAGCTCCAGACTAGAAACATCCTGGATGACCTTCAACAGATAAGTCGTTAACAATCTGCTACATGCACACCACGGAGTACTACTCAGCAATAAAAAGGTACAAACAACAGTTTGGAAAATTCTCTGAGGAGCTATTCTATGTGTGAAGAGGCAGTTCCAAAAGGCTTTATTCTATGTTATTCTGTGTACATAATACTTTGAAATGACACTTCAGAAAGGGAGGGAAAATTGGCGATTATTGTCCTGTTTCTCGGCTGTATGGGATTTTAGGTATAAATTCACTCTGTTTAGTACCGGGAATATGCTTACCTGCAAAGAACCTGAGAAATATAATTAAATCCAAGCAAGAGGGATGGTGAGAGTGAGCAGAGTGCTCAAATAATATTCTCTGCCTCAAAATGGATGGTTCCTGAAACAAACAGAAAACTGTTTATTCTACACAAGGACATTAAAGTTAAACAAACAAACAAACAAACAAAAGAATAGATGTTATCTGATGTCCTGAGGCCCTGTGTCACCCTGATGGTATGAATTTAAGTGTGTGTGTATGTATGAGAAAGAACTGAGTCCTGCAAGTTGTCCTTTGATTTCCACATGTACACCATCACAAGTGTGCTACTCTCACACAAATACACAAAAATAAACACACATCTTTTATTTCTGCTCTTCTAGATGTTAGATGCCTGGATTTTCCCCCATGTGTCCTATGTATTTAACATATTGAAAAGTTATATATTATGCTTTACACAGTAAATTGCATCTCTAAAGTAAATTATGCCAGTTATTCTCTTTAAATCCCTGTCTTACAAAATGTGGCCTATACAACTATGGTAAAACACCAGTGCAGAGTTATATTTTCTGGTCTGGATGTCAGTTGACAATGATTGGAGACATTTTTGGTTTTCCTGAATTGGGAAAGTATGGCTAATATCTCATGGAAGCAAGGTAGGGTTGCTTTAGCAAGTGAGGAGTCCCTGGATTACCTACAAGCAGTGAGAAAACTGAGCATTTCCAATGTGCGGCAAATAATGATTGGTCCATGGGGTCATGTGTTCACATAAAGTAAACAGCAGTGGCTCATCCTGTTGCATGGTCAATGATTTCAAAGTGATGCATAGAGTCAGCTCTCACAATGACTATACTATGTGTGACCTTGTTAACCTCCCTGGAAATTAGACTTTTCCCCTCTGAGCAAGAGTTAGGACAGCTCACAGGCATCCATGGCGTTTAAATGGGATTGTAATGGGATGTTAAAATGGTACTCTTCATGCTTCATGAAGCATGAACTCAACAGATGCTATATTCCAAATTGAGTTGGAAACAGAATACCATAGGCAAATAACTGGGGACATTGGTGTCACACATGGGGATGAAAAAGGTAGGGAGTGTCACCCAGAGTATCACCCAGACTGATTCTGCATTTTGGATTTTGGAAAGGTTTTTGGGGATGCTCTGAGTTTAGAAGGTATTTGTCCAGAAAGAAAGTTGTCTATGTGTACGTGTGTGTGTGTATGTGTGTGTGTGTGTGTGTGTGTGTGTGTGTGTGTGTGTGTGTGTGGAGAGAGAGAGAGAGAGAGAGAGAGAGAGAGAGAGAGAGAGAGAGAGAGAGAGAGAGAGAGAGAGAGAGAGAGAGAAATACCCATGTGCAGGTCAGAAGACATTCTCAAGTGACAGTCCTGACTTTTGACATTGTTTGAGCAGGGCCCTCTCCTGGTTGCTTCACTCCAGTACTGTGTACTGCAGGCTGGTTGGCCTATAAGTTTTGAGGAATTTTTCTGTCTCCCAGTCCCTTCTACCCATAGGAGAAACAAGGATTACAGACCTGCACTGCTGCCCCCAGCTTTCTGTGAGTTCTGGAGAACTGAACTCAGGTCTTTACGTTTGCATCTTAAAGTGTTTTTACCTTCTGAGCTATGCTCCCTTGCCTGGCATGGCTGGGTTGATATGTGTCTTTACAGTTGAAGCAAACATAACATGCAAGCTGTCACATGCCTGGGAAGATTAGTGTAACTACAGATTGTGGGATCACAGAGTCACAATGCTCTGGCAAATGCAGAGGGGCTCATGACAAGATAAAGTGGGGAGGGAACCTGTGCCATTTTTCTAAGAGAATTTCACTGAAGGACAGCCATCTATGGAAATAAAGACCAGCATTCATGGGCTGTGGGGTGTTCTGTTAGGACAGAAGCACTAAGATATTCAGGAAGATAGAAACAAGGAAGTTTCCCCACATGGATGCCAATAACACATTTCAGCCTAGAGCTTCTGGGGGACTTAGCAAAACATCTACACAGGAGAACGTGAGGGATCAGGAAGATTGAGTTGGGAGATGAATAGAGGAGAGCAAGAATAGAGATACCATAATAGAGGGAGCAATTATAGATTTAACGACAAATCTGGCACTAGGGCAATGTCCAGGGATCTACAAGGATGACCCCAACTAACAATCTAAGCAATAGTGGAAAGGCTACTTTAAATGCCCTCCCCTATAATGAGAGTGATGACCACCTTATATGCCATCCTAGAGCCTTCATCCAGTGGCTGATGGAAGCAGAAGCAGAGATCCACAACTAAGTACTGAGCGGAACTCCAGGAATCCAGTTGTAGAGAGGGAGGAGTGATGAGCAAAGGGGTCGAGATCAGGCTGGAGAAACCCACAGAAACAGCTGACGTGAGCAAGTAGGAACTCATGCACCCAGTCTGACACCTGGGGAACCAGCATAAGTCCAAACCAGGCCCCCTGAATGTGGGTGTCAGCTAGGAGCATTGGGCAGTCTATGAGGCCTCTGGCAGTGGAACCAGTATTTATCCTTTCTGCACAATGGACTTCGGTAGCCCATTCCCTACTGAGGGATACTCTCTTAGCCTAGATACATGCAGGAGGTGGGGGGACTAGGCCCTACCTTAAATGACTTGACAGACCTTGATGATCCCTCATGGGAGGCCTCACCCTCCCTGGGAAGTGGATGGGGGATGGGATGGGGGGATCAGGAGAGCATGGGAGGATGGGAGGGAAAGGAAATTGGGATTGATATGTAAAATAAGATTGTTTTGAATTGAAATAAAATTTATATAGAAAGGACAAGGCAATTTCTCTACCAGATATGAAAACCTCAGGACAACACCAGAGGAGTGCTTGCTTGTTTGTCTAACCCCTGTTCCATGGCTCTTGCTTGTTGGGGATCACAGTATTTTATGAGTTTGGATCAAGAAATGACAAGTAGGAAGCATTTCTCACAGCCAGTGCAGGACTGTACTCCAGAACTCTACATCTTCTCATTCAGTATGCCTGCTGTGTGAGGGTGAGCACATGTACTCAGCAATGATGGTGCTAGAAAACAAACAAGCAAACAAACAAACAAACAAACCACTGTTTTCACTCTTCACTTTTTTCATTGCCATAAGTAAAAAGTTGGACAAAAAAGTCATCTTCGTGTCTCCAGAGAGTAGGCAGTGAGATCTGAGCGAACCCCAGTAAGGGTTCAGATTTCCACATACTAATATATGAGGTCTGGACATCTTTATCTCCTAACCACTCAGTGTGCTTCAAGTTTTCATTTAAAGGAGCCAAGCAAATCAGGAAAACTGTGAGTATCCATCCACAAGCAGAGGAAAGACACAACGCTAAATGGGTTTAAAAAGTAATGTCAAGAAGCAAATCAATGCGGTTTTTATTATTATTGTAGTGGTTTCAATATCTCCCTGATCCCAGATGTATAGGAAATCATCTCTGGCACTCCCGTCTCATTTTTGTGGCTTTCGGTGTCTTTAGCACTCACTTTGGGCCACATGCCTTGCTAATGTCTCCCTAATATCTAGTGGGCAGCTGCAGGCCTCTACTGTGGCGCTGGTTTGATGGCAGTGACATTTGCAAGTCCTAATGTTCTTGGCTAATAATATCAAAAAGGTAACATCATTTGAAAAAAAAAAAAACTTCATATAAAATCTTACTATACTTGCATGTAAGAAGACCAAGTGTTCGTGAATTTTTAATTTTCTACCCTGGTAGGGGAATTATCGGAAAACTATGTGGTTGTCTGGGGAGGACTGCATCTGCCTTACTGGGGAGCAGGGGGAAGAAGTCTGGGAGGCAGTGTGGGGCACTAAGGAATAAACTAGGTCTTTTCATAGCTACAGTTCAGTTATAACTCCAGGTAGGGCTGCAATCAGATGGTTCACAATTTAAGATTCAAAGCAAGACAGATTCTGGAGTTCCATAAGTGGGGAATCTCTGGACTACTAAGTCAAGAAAAGCATAGCAACTGCATAGGACACATGTCTAAAATCTGCTTAGAGAAGGCCTCTGGGAGCCACAGGTGACTTGCATAAGGGTATTGTATGTAACTAAAATGACACAAGGAAAGTAACCTACTTATATTCAGTTTGCCATCACTGGAGCAGTCAAGCATGTTTGCACAGAACACTCAGGAGTGCCAGCTCCTGCCACCTATTGGCAGCAGTGCACCTGTTATCCCCATTGGATTATGAATGTCCCCTGACTGAAATTTCCCCTTACTGATTTCCCCCATACACACTAACACATGCTAAGAATCCATGACTAGCCAATCCCAACATTCAAGATGCTGACTCAGCTCTTCTCCACTGGAAGGACATTTGTGTGTATTTTATAGCATCTTTGGGCACTTTCTGATTCATTGGCGTGCGACATAAACAACTGCATCTTCCCAGGAAGCAAACTTGAACCTTGTATTATGAAATAGGGAGTTTATATATGTTTTCCCCTAATGTCACCAACCTATTCACCATGAACATGAGTACTTGTTTTCAACTTTGTATATAGTAAAATTAAGATCACAAAAGGTTAGGAAAGTTTTCCAAATGCTAGGCAGCTCTTTGTGAATAGAACTAAATGCAAGCTCTCCTAGCTCCAGCATGATTAATAAGTTCCACAGTCTATGCACGTGGACTGTGTAACTAAGACTCAACTCTAAACAGTTCCAGTCACCCCCTACCTTTATGAGATTGTTTGCTAATACATCTGAGATTTTTTTCTTTGCCATTGAGAAGGGATAGCTTCTCATTCTTTCAAGAGCACTCATGAAAGACTATTATAATTCCAGGTCAAGCAATGCATTTAGCCTTAAAGACCAAAGTTAAGCTAGTCTGTATGGATTGATCATGTACTGACTGCTTTATTTTTTGCTACAACAAAGCACACTATAAATAAATAAAATAGAATGATTTTAGCCATGAAAAATGATACAAATATCTAAGAATACTATTGAGTGCTCTCTATAGTGGTGCTTCATGGGCTACCAGCTCAATGTAATTATCAATTTTTTTAAAAAAAGTATTATCTGCTCATCCTGTTGGTAAATGGTCAGAGCTTAGAAATTGATATTATCATTACAAGGATGCAGAGATGTATTGTGATATTTTGTTTGTGCTTTAACAAATAAAGTTTGCCTGGAGATCAAAGTGGGGAGTTAGCTATAGAAGCCAGCCACAGACCTTTAATCCCAGCACTCAGGAGGCAGAGGCAGGATGATCTCTGTGAGTTCAAAGCCACCCAGGGCTATACAAAATTGATCCAGTCTAAAAGATAAGAGAGCCAGGAGGTGGTGGCTCACACCTTTAATTCTAGTAATTGGGAGTCATGTGCCTTTAATCCCAGCACTATGGAGGTGGAGACGGGAGTGATATGGCTGGAGGAGAAAGAGGAATATAAGGCAGGAATAGACAGGAGTTCACTGCATTTAGTCTAAGGATTCCTAGAGACAGGATCAGGTATTCCATCTGAGGATTTGTAGGTACAAGATAGCCTCTTTGGTCTGAGGATTCAGTAGAGGTAAGAACTAGTGGTTGGCTTCTCTGCTTCTCTGATCCTTCAGCATCAAACCCAATATCTGACTCTGGATTTTTATTATTTTATTAATAAAACTCATGCTAAAGTGAAGTCTCATAATTCTGCAGAATGCTTGGCTTAACCAACATTCTTTAGACTCATTTCATCCCAGGCCACACTTTCTATATAATGAATGTCCCTGATAAAATACACTCTAGTATGTATTCCCAATGCTGACTCACAGATGATGCTAATAAGAATCCAAGTCCTTCTGCTTCCCCAAAAGATAACTAAGAGTTCATTATGTAAGTGTTCTAAGAACTGATACATCTACCTTTATCACTCATGGAACTTCAGAAGCAGATACTCAGCTTGAAAGTGTTTTGCTAGTATATCAACTCCGGCATCTTGCCTTTCTGTTTTCTTTGATCTAGATACTTGGGCTATGTGGCTTGAGGTTTGGGTTCTCAGCTTCCAGGTTTCTACTCTTCAAAGACGTATCACAGGGTATCTAGCCCATGAGCTCCCCATATTGACTTATTTTCCTTCAAATAGTTTGGCACACCTTTAGGGAAGCCTGCATTTAAATTAGAGGTTAAGGCAGACTACTATATTCCTATGCTTGTATTTGTATATCACAGCTACACAAAACGCATTAGCGTAGTGGAACTGCAGTTTTGATAATGAAGAGTAACTAGCATGTGCTGATTATCTGGAGTGGTTAAGGAGAAAAATGCCCTCTTCTAAACTAGAGTAGTCAGGAATGTGTACTTAAACTAATGTTGATGTGACAGCAGGATATAAGTGATAACAGCAAATGGAACCATATAGGTCAAATTTGGTGCCAGTAGTTTGATCCTACTCCTCTCTTTAGAAGAATAGAAATAAGTTTCAGAGACACATGAACTGAGAAGCAAAGAAAGAGGTATGAAACTTTAGAGAAAACAATAGCTAGAGTATGCCCTGGAAATACTCATAAATTTGACAGAGTAGAACCATTCTATTTCAGAGCACCTTTCAGTTGCAGGCATCAAGGAGTGTTTCCCTGACCCTATATCCTGTTCTTCAGCCAACCTGAGTAAATACAAGATGAATGTGAGTAACCTTAGTCCCTCCATTCAAAATGGAAACAAAATTTGACAATGTGGTCAGAAGGCAGAAGGGTTGAATGTACACGTGGGCAGTCTTCAGCAAATATTCTTCTGAGTTAAATCTCATCCACTGTCTTCAGATCCAACCAATTTAGAGTTCCTTTATAGAATGAGTCTATGGAGGGGTAGAATGATCAAGCAGGTTTTTCAAGACTGAAGTCTGGACTTGGATTCTAAACACTGATCTGACAAACACATCATCTTTCTGCATCACTTCCATTTGTTTTTGTTTACTTGTTGGTTCACCAACAGGGGCAGCACTAAGAATACAGTAACACTTAACACTCACAAATGTCATCTTTCAACAGTATTCTTCATGAGGTGTTCTGTATTTATTGTCTTATTCAAACCCTAACAACAACCTATGAAATAATTATTACTGTGATTAACACACTGATGAAAAAACCTATATTTTAATGCAAAGAAGAGAGATTTGTTTTTCTTGAGGTAAAGGGTAATCACATAGAGAAAACAAGGCTGGGGATGTGGTTTTGTTAACACTAGTCCATGGTTTATTTTGTAACGTAAGTGATTCAATGTTAGTGTATGGAGTGGAGTAACTGTTCTGTTGTGCTGATTTGAAATGAAATGCATTTGATTTTCCAACCATGTCAAAACACCTTTTCTACTGTTGAATGACTTCAGCGGTTTTTGAATTCTCCTTGGTGATCTCTTCAATGGTTCTGTGCTGTTTACACATGTCCATGACACACCATCATCTCAGATGCCAAAGTCACTACATTCATCATGAGTTTATTTTATTTTATTTCCTGGTAGCTAATGAGCACCCCATTTATTCTCAGCACTTTTGTTGATGACTTACTAGTTGCCATAAAATCTGAAAAGTAAGATCAATTTTATGAGCAATTAAATGGGGTCTATCCAGAGGTAATTAATTTTATGATGGAGGTTGAGCAAGGTGATAGGAGAGCCTGTTTTAGATTCATTGATGAGAGGGAGGAATAATGGTTCATCGACTAGGAAATGGCTCCAAATTACCTTGCTTTCAGGTCATTATTTATATTTTAAGTCTGCTGCCCTGTGTGCCTGATGAAAGGACAGCATACTATTATACACAGTCTTTTAGGAGCAATCTACTCTAACCCTTGTGAGTGCAATGAAAATCTGGGCAGTTAGGGAAGTGGACATACCACACAAGACCACAGGTGTCTTATGTTTGGTAGTAAAAGGAAAAAAAAGAGACTATCCAGTAGAATGTGTAAATTTATCAATAAAATTTACTCAGTTAAACTCTAGTTGGCCTACCACTAATTTTGAACACAGGCAAAGGATTTCGCCTTGACAAGAGTCCCCTTCCTAAACACATATAAAGAGAATTCAATTTACCTTTCCAAGGAAAATAAATTAATGTCTAGCTGTGTTTCTTTAGGTGAGAATGCAACTGGTAAATGGCTTCAGAGATGTGTAGTTATTTGCAATCTTCTCAAGACTGAGTACCACACTTTATCCCTCATGATGAGTTTCATTGTTTTCTTTATTATCAGCACAGCTTCTTAGATAAA
The DNA here is from genome assembly GCF_003668045.3 of Cricetulus griseus. Classification (NCBI taxonomy): domain Eukaryota; kingdom Metazoa; phylum Chordata; class Mammalia; order Rodentia; family Cricetidae; genus Cricetulus; species Cricetulus griseus. The sequence goes on from NC_048603.1 coordinate 19,262,501, forward strand.
GGTTTCTGGTGTCTCAACATTGATGCCATCTCCATTGCCTAGAAATATTTTTAAAGTAAAATTTTTAAATGGCTTCTATAAGTATGAATATAACTTACAAACCATTTTGATTGATTTGACTCTCACAACAACCCCTAGAAAGACAAACTAAGATTATCTCTTAAAGAAACCCACATATATGAGGCATGGTGGTTTCTCAGAGAGCATTTGGATTGTTCCTTCCCATTGATGGAAACATAGTTTACTGACTAGGCACTGACAGAAGAGATAATGCTACTGTGTAAACTGGAGACATGACCACTCCATGACATGGCTAGGAGGAAGATTATTATTGTAGATATAGGAGAGAGATCAACCAGAAGCATGTGGAAGAATTCAGAGCAGATAGAGAAATAGCCATCACAGTGTCCTCTTATGAAATACATCAGGGTCCAAGAAGAAAGATTGAGCCTGAGCCCCAATTTGTATGGCCATAATAGTACTAATGGATGAAAATGACTTCAAAGTTCACTTCTGATATTGTCCAAAGGTTTAAATGATACAACAGTGTCTTCAAAGGCTCAGTCACTAATGTTTCTTCTGCCAGTTAATGTGGAGAAGGTATGTACTAGAAAAAAACTTGTTATATAAATATGAACAGCCAAGTAGGTTAATTTGTGGCTAAAATAAAGGAAAATGTCATCTGACTCTGGAGAACACAATTATCTAGATGTTGAGTCATGTATTCCTTGCCTGGATTAGGCTGACTAATTTCCCTTATTATCATCTATCACAAAACTGAATATTACCATGAGTACATGTTATAAATATATCATCACGTTGTTTTTGGCAATCACTTGGTTATTATTTGCTCAGATATGTTCAGAGTCTTAAGTCCCAGAGCAGAGCCATTTTCTTACACCAAAATTTTCAACAATGCAGCCTGCAACTAAGAAACAAAAGGAACTAATGGTAGCCAACTTTGTGAGTAAAAATGATTGCTATTGAATCACAATATTACTGACAACAACCAAGACAGAACAAACTCTATCCTATATGAATTTTCAACCACACCACTTAACACAAGCTCAAGTCCTGAGGAAATATCCTCATAACCTTTTGGAGACAGAGATGGTGAGTTGCCATCAAACATGTTGTTCCCAACTTATTAACACTATCAGGATAAAACATGTTATTTTTATTTTTTTCAGCTAGTGGATATAGACACTTCTACAGAATTCACATAAGTAATTATGCATATATTGATGAATTACATCATTGGAACAACTTAGAATTATGGATTCTCTTGTCAGGGATATGCATATTTATCAATATCCATCTGTTACATAATTAATAACAAGGATGTATACCAGAAATTCTTCAAATATGTAAGTGGACAGACCCTAATTTTCATAGATGTATATTTAGTCTTTCCAGCGAGAAAAAAAAATGTAGCACAGAACTATAGACCTGGGTAGGAATTATTAAGCAGGAGTGAGGGAGCAGGGGACTCATTTTCTCTGGGACTCCTTGAGGGTCTGATTGTGAAACATCCACTACAGAGTAATTGATTAATGTCTAGTTGGCCGTGCTATGTTAGGGAGTTCTGGAAGCTTTAGAAGTTAGAGCCTCACAAGATAAAGTAGATCACAGGAACAATGTGTTTTCCCTAGGGCCATCTTGTTCCCAGCACTTTCAACCTCTCTCCATTTTCTTCTTTCTGTCCTGAGGTGAACAGCTCTTCTACTACCGTGATGTTGTATCTCACTGTAGGCCCAGGATCAATGGTGGCAAAGTGATCACAAGCCCAATAAACCTTTCTTCCATTAAGTTGTTTCTGTCAAGACATAGTCACAGCTACACAAGATTTACTAATACTGAACTCTTTTTCTTTTTTCTTTTTTTTTTTTTTTTTGGTTGGTTGGTTAGTTTCGATTTTTGGAGACAGGGTTTCTCTGTGTATCCCTAGATGGTCTGGAACTCAAGCCTCCCAAGAGCTAGCATTAAAGATGTACACCACCACCACCAGGTCTGATACTGAACTCTTGACCATCAGGATTTAAACACTTTTGCTCTGGAGAGAGAGAGTAAAAAGTTCACCTAATAGTTAAAATAGAGGTTGTGAATAATGAGGAATCTAGTAGATAAGCCTGAGAAAATTACACAGACATTAAAATCCAGGTAGGTTTCTTCCTGTAACTCTATATTTTTTTTTAGGGGTGGGGATTTTAACCCTGTGCTTTTAGTAACTACTAATTTAATGGTTTGGGCTAGTATCAAATGCATGAGTACTTAAACTGAAAGACAAGCAACCATACACCCATGGCAGTGAAAAACTAGATGAAGTAAAGCAGAGTGTGTGGAGTCATTCAAGAGGAACCTTAAGGATTCTGGTTTTAATTGCAAGGTAGATAGCAATTCCTTTAGTGTTTCTCTGTTGCTATAGAGACTTTATGCCTGAAAACACTGCATTCCCATCCGTAAGTCACTCTGGTAACACCTGGAAAGAGAGACCATGGAAAAGTTTGAGATTGAAGGAATTCACACAGTGGTAGCCTAAGAGGGAGTGAATATCACTGAGAATATTGTCTTAAGGGAGAAGTTGTGATAGACAATTAAGTTTTTACTTCCTGTCCTGATCTCTCTATACTGAAAATCACAGACTAAGTGTCCTCTGCCTGGCTAGGAATGAGTTTGTCCTTCTGGAAGCATATTATATTTGGTTCATTTTTTTAAAGCTAATCTCCCTGCATGTCACGCATAAGAAACAAGCCACCATGGAGCTATGCTTTGTAAGTTCAGAAAACTATAATACAGTTTGTGCAAACAATGTTCTGAGGCCTATTGCTGCTTACTGGGCAGTCTTATGGTGTGCCCAAAGGATTTGAAATATTGAAATGTTGTAGAACTACATCAGGGTGTTCATCCAGGTCAGCATTGCTTTTGTTCTCACAGAATTGGATGAAGCAAAGTTGCAGAGTTTCACCAGCAAGCAGCTTCATTGACAGGATATTAAAATCAGCAGCTGTATTGTCTCTGCTGCTCCTGAAATATTTTACATCTCTTCTTTCCAGCAGCCTGCAAGTAAACATATCCAGTCAAGGAGAGTCCAGAGAATGCTACAATAGGCTTTAACTATCATTTAAAATCAGGCTATGTTTGTTCTCTTTGACCACCATGCAGGCACCTCATGCCAATTCCTGGATGTGGCCTGCAAGAGATGTGTTATATTTGATGTATGATCTGCCCTGAAGAGGCAGAACCAACTGATGAATTATGTGGCTATCCTTCCTAAACCTTCATTTTGTGCTTCACACACCCATTGTCTCCAAAGCTATGAGAGTTTGCATTCATTACATTTCCTCATTTCTACATAATGCTTGCTCAGTATTAAAATTGATCACAAATTTGACTCCTTTCCCTCCCTCTTGCGAATACCCTTAGTTTATGCTGCTATATTTGTTCTTCTTTAGAATAACAAAGTACTACACATATGATGTCAGATGCCACTCCATGAGCATGCAATCAGTTCATCCTCCACATAGTAGCCATGGCCTATTGAAAGAAACAACACACCACTTTGGATAGTAAGACAATCCCCCACTAGCTTTCTATTGTATTTCCCACAGAGTAACTGGAGTTAAATAAAATTAAAACACCCAATAAAAAGGTAGGATGTAATATTTTAGGGTCAAGAGAAAACTTATTTAAATGAAGCAAGGCTGAGGTTGACCAGGAAGCTAAAATTACCATTCACTGACTTTAAAGTAGCTACCAAATATATTTAAGGACTAGGGATATGGTTAAGTCAATAAAGTATTTGCCTACCATTAGAATGGTATAAGCCTACAAGCCAAAGGCATAAAAAGTACTGGTAGTATGATAAGAAGTTCAAGGTCATATTTGGCTATATAATGATTTTGAGGCCAGCCCAGGGTACATAAGATGATATCTCTAAAAAAAAAAAATTAAATGGCAAAAGTTGGCATGTATGATAGGATGGAGAATTTCAGAGAACAGAAAAAAAGAGATATTAATAAAAAATCATTAAATTAACATTGAAAACAAAACATAATATTAGTATCATAGATTTCAAAGAATTATGAGCATATTGTAGCAAAGGGCTATGGCTTGGGGACAAATCAATAGACATCCCATGATATAAGATTCAAAGACAGAGAAGGGACCTGGAAAAAGAACCAAGTCCAGAACCAACAATCTATGGAAGAATTTAAAAGCTTTATCGCATGCATCTGAAGTCAGCATTTGTCTAGAAGTAAATGTAATCACATGTTAAGGAACTTCCAATAAGCACCCCACACCCATTTTCTAGACATGAATTTAAAAATCAGCCAACAATATTGATAAATGCAATTATTGCTAATAAGTAAGTACAAACTGAAGACATTGACAGGTGGATAAAAAAGGAATTCATCAATAAGAATAATAACAGGAACTTATTCTGTGTAAAGGAAAATAATGCCATATCAAATCTAGTTCAGCATACACAATACCAGCATAATGACAACACCAATGACATGTCAACAGAAACTAAGAACCGCTCCCAAGACCCTACCCCTATGTGAAGAGCTATAGACAAACAATATCTACTGAGAGAGGGAGAAATAGTTTTCTCTAGGGTTGAACCTGAATAGGTTATTAATACTAAGTAATCAGCCCTAAATACACACACACACACACACACACACACACACACACACACACACACACACATATACACACACAAGCACACACAAAAAACATGCAACATTAAATGGATTCAACAGGTATATGTGTGTGTACATGTATATATGTATGTATAAATGTATGTGTATACATATATATTTACATATTCAACAATTATTGAAGAACTAAAGAATACAAAAGTTTGAGAGGGAACGAGTTGGGAAATAGGAGATGATGAGGGTAAGAAGGAGTGGGCAGAAATGATGTAAATACAGTACTCATGCATGTATTTCTCTAAAAGAGAAAATTAATATCAAAAAAGTAATAATTCATGTTTAAGATGATGGCACTTGATATTACTATCAATTGTTACTATAGCCCATACATTTGTCTCCTCTCTGTCTTGGTCCCCCTAATCTCTGCTTGAGTCTTGACCCACTACACCCTCTGCTTGAAACTTCAAGAGAGCTTGGACCATCCAGAGTTGCTGATATTGAAATCTTGACCCACTTCCACCCACCAGGAGACTAGAGAAGAGAGAGAGACCCCCACTGCACCCACTGGAAGAAGGGATGGGAAGAAGACAGTTGAAAAATATATTCAACAATAGAAAAACCAATATGACACCACCAGAATCTAGGGACTTTACACCAGCAACAACTGAACATCCCAATGCACATGAAGCAGAAGAGAAGAACCTTAAAAACAACTTTATGAAGATGATAGAGGCCCCCAAAGAGAAAATGAAAAAATCCATTAAAGAAATGGAAGAAAAAAACAAACAAAAAATACAGGAGGTGGAGTGTCCCGCGCGCTATATGTTCTCGCCGGCAAGAAATACACACACAGGACATTTGGATCCTTCTGCAGAAAAGCTTTAATGCATCTTGAGAGAGGAGAGCATAAGCTTACCAGAGCGGAGACTCTGAGCCAAGAATCCCATCCCTTAATAAAGGCTGGCTGGGACGTGTTACCCTATGAATGGCTTTAGCTCCTCAGGCCAAATGAGCCACGGGATAGGCAGAGATCAAAGGAATGGAAATTACCCAGCGCCTGCGAAATAATTTACATTTGGTGCCTGCAGGCACCATCATTGTAATGGAGAATGCAGGAACGGCTCCCTACAGTGGAGGAAAAGACAAACCAAAAAGTTGAAGGAATAAACAAATCTCTTAAAGGCATCAAGAAAAGCAAAGAAGAAACAACCAAACAAGTGAGGGCAACAATTCAAACAGTACAAGGCTTGAAAGCTTAAATACAAACAATAAAGAAAACACAGAATGAGGGGATGCTGAAAATAGAAAATCTGGGTAAATGATCAGGAACTACAAAAGTAAGTATAACCAATAGAATACAAGAGATGGAAGAGAGAATCTCAGGTGTTGAAGACTCACTAGAGGAAATAGAGTCATCCACCAAAGAAGATCTTGACTCTAACAAATCCCTAACACAAAATATCCAGGAAATACAGGACACTGTGGAAAAGCCAAAACTAAGAATAATAGGTATAGAAGAAGGCAAAGGTAAAAAGCTCAAGAGTAAAAAACATATTCAACAAAATTGTAAAACAAAACTTTCCTAACCTAAAGAATAACATGCCTATAAAAGTACAAGAACACCAAACAGACTTGACCAAAAAACAAAACAAAAAAACCCCTCACTACATAATATTCAAAACACTGAACTTATAGAATAAAGAAAAAGCATTAAGAACAGCAAAGAAAAAAGACCAAGTAACACATAAAGGCAGACCTGTCTGAATTACCCCCAGCTTCTCAATGGAAACTCTGAAAGTCCAATGGAAACTCTAAAAGCCAGAAGGTCCTGGATAGATGTTCCACAAATGCTAAGGGACATTGGATGCCAAACCAGACTACTATACCCAGCAAAACTTTCAATCACTATAGATGAAGAAAATAAGACATTCTATGAGAAAACCAGATTTAAACAATACATATCCAAAAATCCAGCCCTATAAAAAGTTTTGGAAGAAAAACTCCAACCCAATAAAGTTAATTACATTCACAAAAACATAGGCAATTGATAATCAGATAATCCCACTTTAACAAAAGCCAAAAAGAAAAGGCAGGGTAAATCCATACACAATACCAACAACAACAACAAATCAAAAAACAAACAAGAATTAACACTCAATGGTCCTTAATTTCCCTCAATATTAATGGTCTTAACTTGCCTATAAAAAGACACAGGCTAACAGAACAGATACAAAGACAGAATCCAAGCTTCTGTTGCATACAAGAAACACACCCCAACTTGAAAGACAGACATTACCTCAGAGTAAAGGGTTAGGGAAAAAAAAGATTTTCCAATCAAATGGACCCAAGAAACAAGCTGGCATAACAATCCTAATAGCTAACAAATTAGATTACAATCTAAAAACAATTAAAAGAAATGAAGGCAGTCATTTCATATTCATCACAAGATAAATCCATCAAGAAGAAGTCTCAATTTGGAACATCTATGCCCACATGCAAAAGAAACTTTACTAAAGCTCAAATCACACATAAAAGCTCCATAAACTTACAGTGGGAGACACCTTACTGTCACCACTAGACAGGAATACAAGAAGGAAACTTAAAAAAGAAAAAAGGAACTAACAAAAGTTTTGACCCAACTGGATTTAACAGACATTCCATCCAAACACAAAATAGTATACATTCTTCTCAGTGCCACATACTCTGCAACATAGAAAACATCAACAGATACAGAAAAATTGGAATAACCCCCTGTATCTTATCGGGTTACCATAGTTTAAAGTTAGAATTCAACAACAACATAAATTGCAGAAACCCTACAAACTCTTGGAAATTGAACAATGTGCAATTGCACCATTCCTGAGTCAAGGAAGAAATAAAAAAAAAAAAGAAATTAAAGACTTCCTAGAATTCAATGAGAATGAAGACAAAACTTACATATACTTATGGCACACTTTGAAAGCAGGGCTAAGAGGAAAGTTCATAGCACTAAGTGCCCACATGAAGAAACTGGAGAATAGTCAGTCACACTAGAGAATTATCAGCACAACTGAAAGCTTTAGAACAAAAAAGAAGCAAACTCACCCCAGGGGAGTAGATGCCAGGAAACAATCAAATTAAGAGCTGACATCAATAAAGTAGAAACAAAGAATCAATGTAACAAAGAGTTGGGTCTTTGAGAAAATCGACAAGATAGACAAAGCTTTATCCAAACTAACCAAAAGGCAGAAAGAAAATATGCAAATTAACAAAATAAAAAACGAAAAGGAGACATAATAATGATGGACACTGAGGAAATCCAGAGAATCTTCAGGCCATATTTTGAAAACCTGTACTCCACAAAATTCGAAAATTTAAAGGAAATTTTCTGGATAGGTATCACCAAAATTAAATCAAGAAGAGATAATCAATTTAAATAAACCTATAATCCCTAATGAAATAGAAGCAGTCATCAAAAGTTTCCCTACTAAAAAAGAAAGGGCTTCAGTGCAGAATTCTGCCAGAAATTCAAAGAAGAGCTAATACCAATACTCCTCAAAGTGTTTCCCACAACAGAAGCAGAAGGGTCATTACCAAACTCCTTTTGCAAGCCTACAATTACCTTGGTACCCAAGCCACACAAAGACACAACTAAGAAAGAGAACTACAGAACAATATCCCTCGTGAACACTGATGCAAAAATAGTCAGTAAAACATTATTTGTAGATGATATGATAGTTTACATAAGTGACATGAAAAATTCTACCAGGGAACTCCTACAGCTGATGAACATCTTCAGCAAAGTGGCAGGATGCAAGATTAACTCAAAAAAATCAGTAGCCCTACTATATACAGGCGATAAATGGGCTGAGAAAGAAATCAGAGAAACATTACCCTTTATAATAGCCACAAACTACATAAAATATCTTGGGGTAATGCTAACCAAACAAATGAAAGACCTGTATAGCAAGAAATTTTAGTCTTTAAAGAAAGAAATTAAAGAAGTTATCAGAACATGGAAAGATCTCCCATGCTCTTGGATAGCTGGATCAACATAGTAAAAATGGCAATCTTCCCAAAAGCAAGCATGCAATCCCCATCATAATACCAGCACAATTCTTCACAGAAATTGACCAGTTAAAAGGTGAAAGATTTATAAAATCTGAAGAGAAACTTCTTCACATATCTTGAAATAAAATCAATTTTATATGAAAAAAGACCCAGGATAGAAAAAAACAACCCAGTATAATAAAGGAACTTTCAGAGGCATCAGCATCCATGACTTCAAGCTCTACTGTAGAGCCACAGTCCTGAAAATGGCTTGGTATTGGTATAAAATTAGACAGGTACACCAATGGAATTGAAAATCCTGATATTAACTCACATACCTACAAACACCTGATATTTGACAAAGAAGCTACAATTATACAGTAGAAAAAAGAAAGCATCTTCAACAAATGGTGCTGACAAAACTGGATGCTGGCATGTAGAAGACTGCAGATAGATCCATATCTATCACCATGCACAAAAATTAAGTCCAAATGGATCAAAGTCCCCAACATAAATCCAGCCACACTGAATGTCTTAGAAGAGAAAGAGGGAAGTACCTTTGAAAGAACTGGTACAGGAGATCACTTCCTGAACATAATAACAGTAGCACAGACATTGACAATTAATGGGACCTCCTGAAACGGGGAAGCTTCTGTAAGGCAAAGGACACAGTCAATAAGACAAAACAGAAGCCCATAGAATGGGAAAAGATAATCACCAACCCCAGATCTGACAGAGGGCTGATCTCCAAAATTTAAAAAGAACTCAAGAAGCTAGTCTCCAAACCACCAAATAATCCAATTAAAAAGTGCAGTACAGAACTAAATAGACAATTCTCAATAGAAGAATCTAAAATGGCTGAAAGACACATGAGAAAGTGTTCAACATCCTTAGCCATCAGGTAAATGCAATTCAAAACAATTCTGAGATACCATCTTAATCCTGTCAGAATTGCTAAAATCAAAAACACCAATGATAGTTTACGCTAGAGGGGATGTGGAGAAAGGGGAACACTCCTCCACTGCTGGTGGGAGTGCCAACTTTGAAAATTAGTATGAAGATTCCTCAGGAAAAAGGGAATCAGTCTACCACAAGGTCCAGCAATTCCACTCTTCGTGGACCCTCAACTGAATAATGGATGGAGAAAATGTGATACATTTACACAATGGAGTACTACTCAGCGGGAAAGAAAATGGAATCTTGAAATTAGCAGGCAAATGGATGGAACTAGAAGAAACCATCCTGAGGAAGGTAGCCCAGTCACAAAAAGATAAACATGGTATGTACTTACTCATATATGGATTTTAGACATAGAGCAAAGGATTACCAGCCTATAATCCAAATCACCAGAGAAACTAGGAAACAAGGAGGACCCAAGAGAGACATACATGGTCCCCTGGAGAAGGAGAAAGGGTCAAGACCTCCTGATCAAATTGGGAGCATGGGGGCAGGAGAGGCATCTAGGATAAAGAGAATGGGAGAAGAGGAGGGGAGAGGAGGACATGAGGGAGCAGGTTGAGTTGGGGGAAGAATAGAGGAGAGCAAGATAAAAGATACCACAATAGAGGGAGCTTTTATAGGTTTAAAGAGAAATCTGGCACCAGGGAAATGTCAGAGATCTTCATGGATGACCGCAACCAACAATCTAAGCAATAGAGGAGAGGCTACCTTAAATGCCCTCCCCTGATAATGAGATTGATGACTACCTTAATTGCCATCCTAGAGCCTTCATACAGTGCCTGATGGAAGCAGAAGTAGTCACCCACAGCTAGTCACTGAACTGAACTCCTGGAATCCAGTTGCAGAGAGGGAGGAGTGATGAGCAAAGGGGTCAAGATCAGGCTGGTGAAACCCACAGTAACAGCTGACCCAAACAAGGGGGAGCTCATGTACTCCAGCATAGGACTGATCCAGACCTCCTGAATGTGAGTGTCAGTGATGATGTAGAACAGTATTTATCCCTAGCATAGGAATGGACTTTGGGAGCCCAGACACACAGGTGAGGGCCTAGGCCCTGCTCTAAATGATGTGACACACTTTGAAGATTTCCCCATGGAAGGCCTCACCTCCCTGGGGAGCAAAAAGGGATGGGATATGGTGTTAATGTGGGGCAGGGGAGGAGGGGGAAGGGAAAGGGAACTTGGATTGATATGTAAAACAAGCTTGTTTCTAATTTAAATTAAAAAATGGAAAAAATAGTAAAGAGAAACCAGTATAGGTTTAAATAGAAATCTGGTACTAGGGAAATGTCCAGAAATTCACAAATATGACTCCAACTAAGAATCTAGGCAGTAGTGTAGAGGCCACCTTTGATGCCATTCCCCTATAATGAGATGGATGACTTACTACCTTAATTGCCATCCTAGAGCCTTCATCCAGTAGCTGATGGAAGCAGAAGCAGACACCAACAGCTAAGCAATGAGCCAAACTCCTGGAATCCAGTTGTAAAGAGGGAAGGGGGATGAGCAAAGCAGTCAAGACCTTGCTGGAGAAACCTACAGAACCAGCTGACCTGACTTAGTGAGAGCACAAGGACCCCAGTTGTAAAGCTGAGGAACCAGCATTAGACTGAACCAAGCCCTCTGAATGTGGGTGCGAGTTAGCAGGTCTTGGCAATCTATGGGACCTCAAATAGTAGAACCAGTATTTATCCCTAGGGCTCAAATGGACTTTGGGAGCCCATTCCCTATGGAAGGATACTACTTCACCCCAGATATAGGGAGTAGGGCCAAATACTACCCCTAGTGATGTGATTTGATGATTCCCCCATGGAAGGCTTCACTATCCTTGGGGAGTGGGGGTGGGTGGGTTGGGGGGTGGGAGGAGGCATGGGAGAATGGGAAGGAGAGGGAACAGGGGGGATTGATAAGTAAAATAAGATTGTTTCTAAATAAAAAATACAAAAATAAATAAATATTAGGGACAACACAATATCTTACAAAAATTATTATTTAGACAGCATATTTATAATTTTAGGCATCCACAACAGGAAACATAAAAGTCAAAAGTCAACAATCTAAGATTATAATTCAAGAAGCATACACATGGAAGAAAATTAAGCAAATAGAACAAACAAATCAATTCAAAAGGAGTAAATATTAATGAACTAAAAATTAAATTAGATTCTTAAATTTGGTTATTTGTAAATGTTAATAACATTGATATATAGCGATACAGCTGGTTCAGATTAAATCATAGAGCAAGGCATTAGTGTATACATAAGTGACCTGCTAATGGAGCAAGACAAATCCTGAGCTTGGTTGACAGATGTACAGCTCAGTGTGTGGCCACAAGCCAACATTGGAAACTGGCTACATCACAGCCATTCCCAGAGGTAGTCTTGTAAAACAGTGGTAATGAAAAAGTCTTTCCAATGGGAAAAGCTTTAGGCACTGAACTATGACATCCACTTTGGGTGGTAGAGGAAATGGCAGTGGTTTGGCTATCTGAGGCTTCATTGCACTGTTGAATGATCAAATCAAGGGTTGGACTGGAAATTATCACAATTTGAGGATGAGTAGTTAGAGGACAAGGTACATGGGAACATATGCCAGAGGGTAGGTATTATTCAAAGGCTTTGATGCACATGTTATGTGCATGTTATGTTATGCACATAACATGTTATGTGCATCAAAGAGCATCTGCCATATACAGAGAAAAAGCACAAATAATTTGACTAGTTGACAGCATCCATCCTCTATCAGTAGTCATTCAGTAATGCTATACAGGGAATCTACAGTAGAAAAACTGAAAGTACTAGACTACTAACATACATTTTCCTTCCAGTTCCAACTGTCATAGCGACTGTCAAATATAAAACCCTCCGAGCTAACAAAACAACTAAGCCCCCAATGTGGCAATAGTCCTCAAAACCTTGGGGGTTAAGTATATGCTACTTGATCATTATAAAAAGGGCAGTCCAGTGGTTCATTCTCAAAAGACAAACCATGTATTCGGTGATGGGAGTGGACTTACATGTTCTCCCAATAGAGCTCAATCCATTTAGAATTTCTCCAAAATTCAGAGCAAAGGGTATGTTCTGCCAGTGAGAACAGCATACACATTGAAAAGAACTGAGATCAAGGGATCTAGGACTCTTACGACTTCCTACCCAGCAGCTGATGACCTAGTCTTCCTACTGAGAAGACAGAGAGCCTCTTCTCCAGATAAAGAGTATCAAGGATGGCATACAGCCTATACAAGTCATTAGCATTATATCAGTGGTTGTTTATTTTTAATAGGAAAGAGACACTAATCCAGGAATCAAGTGATGGAAGCCAAGTGGACCCTCTCTTAGCATGCCAACCAATGACCATTGGGAGAAATTATGGGCTTTTGAACTGCAGGTCTTAAATCTGAAAAGAAATGTCATCTCCACTGGGATCCAATATGAGTCTCGATGAGTCACTAACTAGACTAGTAACCTGTTTAGTCATCTCCTTCAGCTAAGAATGTTCAGGGAAGCACAGGCACCGCCATCCCAGTAACGGAAACTGAGTGGGTTACCAGAAATTATAGCTGATGTTTCCACGGCAAGTTAGGGAAAACTGGTGGAACCATAGTCACACACTGAGTGCTCCTGTGTGATGTCGGCACAGAAATCTCATCTTTAATGACATGGTGAGCAGAGGTTTAGAGTCTGGGGTATGGGAGTTTTGATTATATTGTTAGCAACATCAGTTGGTTGTGGATGAGAAAAGAAGCCAGGAATGATAGGAGTATGACAATAAATACCTTTTGATGCTTGCAACTAAAGGGTGGGTCACTCATCCCATTCATTCATTCAAGTTTTTCCTCAGAAGGAGGGGACCCTGGTACCTAGAGTAGTAGTTCCTAATTGAGGTGAGAAGGTTGGATTAGACTATCACAAGGGGTGGGTACAGTTGTCATGGATATGCATTCCCACCGACTTGAATATTGCCTTTGAGAAGAGTATTTTATATAAGATGGGTATACAACAGAGCTTTAGATGAGCACAGTCTAAAGTCAACTTTTTCATTCTCTTTCTTGCCTGAAGAGATGTTTCAGGTCAGGCCATTCCCTTTTATGGGAGACTAGGTCTGGGTGATGGAGACAGACAAGAGTATAAAGCTGTCACTTAACCTAAAAGTGACACATACTTGGTGAGCAGCACCTGCTCCAAACTCCTTATTGTATGGACTGAGACTTAGCAAATAATTGAAATGGCTGTTTGATTTGTTTCACTTTTTCCTGTCAAATCTTTCATCCTATCCTTTCACAAGCTGCTTAATTATTATTTAGCACTTAAGTCTTTGCACTTTCACAGACAATTATATTCATTTGCTAATAAATAGTAATATAATAATAAATTACTCTATGCTGAGGGACTTAAGTGTGTTGCCTGCAGGTTGAAAGATGAGAGGCCTTACATGGGTCTTGGTGGGCTGAGATCAAGGGATCAGACTGAGCTGTGTTTCCTTTAGGAGGTTCCCATTGAGAAATCATGTCCTTGACTTTCAAAAGAAATATACATTTCCTGGATCCATTTCACCACTACAATAACATTGCCTCTCTCTGCTGGGTTTTATAGGCATTCCCTACAACCACTTATTCCAGCCTCAAAATGGATTTTAAGGCAAGATTGTGAACTTACTATGAGTACTCCAAATAATACCCCATTTGAATGTCTCTAACCCACTCATGTCTGCAAAGTCCCTTTTGTCACATAAAGTAAAACAAAGGATCCAAGTTCATGGATGGGAACATAATTGGAAGCTGAGTTCTGCTGGCTAATGACCCAAACTGGTTATATCTCCCAGAGTTATAGCTTCTGATTTTCCCCTGCAATAAATATTATGTGGGTGATTAACTGATTTCTAAGATATCCTTCACCTACCCACTAAATCAAAGATTCAAGGCTGTCCCAAATTGCACAAATAATTCCAGCTGCTGGTATGTATTCTCCAGTGCACTTAAACAATCACTGCTTCAAGTTCATTTTCACCACCATGAACAATTTAAATAATCTATTCCAGGACAGAGAGTCATCTTCCCAGAAGTCACTGGGCCTCAGAGATACTGCATAAGTGAGGATTAAGGCTGCTAGATTGGCACTGATAGAGCAGGCATTCAGTGTCACAGCCAACATTTATTGGCTGCTCAAAGGAATCTGGTAGCAATTATACTCAGCACTTTACGCATATTGGGTAACCTTGATCTTTTGAACAACCCTGTAAGACACTCACTTTAATTATTCCAAATTCACAGATAAAGAAAATGATACTTAAATAGGTTAAGCAATTTTCTTCAGGTTAAATCCTGGATTTACAGATGCAGAGCCTACGCCGAACACAAGGCTGATATCTCTAAAACATGTTTGATCTCTGGAAACTGCTAGAATTATTATAAAAATAAATGTAGAGACACTTTCATTATCCAGTTTGAGTCGATACCTACCCATGCAAAACCATCAGAGAAGGGTACTAAAATGGGTTTGTTTAAAATGAAACCTGGGAAGAAATATGGTCAATTCAGATCCCACTGTTACAGGTACAGCATGTGTTAAGATGCTGGAGAGATAGTGAAGTACCTCCATATTGTGCAGTAAAGAGCCAGGTTCTAAGCCTCCTGATCCAGCCACCCAAAACACTAAATTTTCTGAGTTCTGTATAGGATTAAAAGATAGAAAGCTGGTAAACACCCATGGTAGCATGGCACCTCTAGGCCCAATTTCACCCCTATTATTATGACAACCAACATTGACAAGCTCTTTCCTTATCACAGGCTAACTTTTTATGTTTGTGAAATGATGGTGATAGGGATTCAGAACCATTATGAGCACTGTACACCCAATTGCACTAAAGCCCAAGAGAAAAGTTCAGCACAATTTGTTGCACCAAAGGTCTGGGGTTGGTTATTATCTTTGTTTGTTTTTCTTTTTTGAGACAGGGTCTTCCTGTGTAGTTCAAGCTGGACACAAACTCAAATTCCTTTTCTTCAACATTCCAAATGTTGATGTTACAGCAATTTTACAGCATGCCTGGCAAGCTGCTTTTAATAACAAAGAAGAAACTCAAAGGAATTTCGGACAATGAAATGTATTTATTTCAATACAAGTGTAACACCAGGTAGGCTTCAAAGCTGCCCTAAACTGTCAAAAAACTGAATTTGACAAATAAGTGTCTCATCTCAGTCATCAGAATTTCAGGATTCTTTGGTTATTTCTACCCTGGTCTGGCAACCAACTTTCATTCCATGTCCAATGTATGGAGTCTTCTGCCTCTCACCGAGACTTTCAGAATCCTAAATACAGGTCTTTCCTTCTGAAGTACCCTAAACATTTCCAGACAAATAATAAATGCTCTAAAATCTCTGTCAATGAAATTTCTATTTTAGTTTCAGTAAATGTCTGCTCTTTTGTTTCTTGTGTACCTTTTATTCTTAGCATTTCTATTATACTTTCATACTGGTAAATTTGGCAGGTCTCACTTCAACACTATCGAATAGACAGGGACTAGAAGATGACACACACTTCCAGATAGGTAGATTGTGACTGAATGAGGCCTGCAAGCAGTCAAATGTAAGGCTCTGAGGACCTGAATTATGGACATTCAAACACCTAGATATGTATCCACACAAATGTAAATATTTCTGTCTATGCACTGAATATATGTCTATGTTTTGTATTTTGGCTTATAGCTACTTATCAATAAACTGGTACTAAAGACATATACATGGTATCTTTCATTGTCTTTCTGATTCTCCTGCTTACTTCCCTTTTTTGAATAGACCAGAAAAAGCTGAGGCCACCATGATGCCAATAATAATATTTTTCAAACATGCTTTCTTGGATGTTACAGCACAATATAGATGCTAAAGCCTGAGGGAGAAAGTCTAAAATGCTGGACATGGATAAAATGGTAGGTGGTGCCACTGGGAAGGAAAATAGCTCTTTTCCCAAGGGGCTAAAAATGATAGCCCATTCTTCCCACTTCATTGACTCTAAAGACTATAACAAAACTGTAATGATCCATCATGTCAGGGAATACTACTGCTTAGGGAGTCCCTGATCCATGAGCTGTTGGCATGGTGCACTGTGAACAACCATTAAGGTACAGCTTGCCTGTGTTCACAATATTGGAGAGTCACAGGTACCAAAATGATCAGCTTTGTCTCCTGGCTCTGAGGGCTTCATCCCCAAGACTCGGGGCAAAGAGAAATGGAAAAGATTTTTCAGACAAATCACTACATGGTTTTCATGAGAAACATAGAAAAACAGACAGACAGACAGACAGACAGACAGACACACACACACATACACACACACACACACACACACACACACACACACACAAAGAGAGAGAGAGAGAGAGAGAGAGAGAGAGAGAGAGAGAGAGAGAGAGAATATGAATAGAAGAAAGGAGATGTGAGAACCTGAATTACATGAAATAAAATGACCCAAAGCAGCCACCTTCACCAATTTTGTCCAGTATCAGGCCATCTCAACCACTCCCTAGAGGGTCACTGAGCCTCTGAGGTTAATGAGATAACGAGATGTTAGAACAGATGTGAAAATGGATAAGATATAAATTGACACATGGAGAATATATCATCCAAGATCTTGGCCCCTGAAAGCATATTTCTCTAAGCTAAAATTTGGGCACCGTATTAGAAACAAGATATGTTGTCCAACCAATTACTCACCTTAGACATTGAGCTGAAAATTTAAGCTTGACTTTGCTCACAGTGGAGGTGGAGGAGGAGGTGAAGAAGGGGGAGGAAGTGGAGAAGGAGGAAGAGGTAGAGGAGAGGAGAGGTGGAGGAGGAGGGAGCTGAGGAAGAAGGGGAAGTGGTGGAGGGGATTGCAAACAGGAGAACAGACTTAACTGCTAAGTGAAACTGCCTTACCCAGTGGTCCTCAGACACTTAGCTTCCCTCTATTTTGAGTTCTTTGTAAACTGTTTGAAAGATCTGCTGCCCTCACTTTCTTACTCCTTAAGTCCTGATCACACCTGTGCATTTCCAATCAGGTCCTCAGGGCCAACAACTCATTAGCAAATCCTTTTCAATAACAATAATAACTTCTGCCTGTAAGATCCAGTGGCTGTGCCTTATTTCTTTTGATACAGCAGACCAGCAGGTCTAGACATGACTGATTCCTCTGTTCTTTGGAATATCTTCAGCCCTGATTTTCAGTACTACAGAATCTCTGGCTGACTGCTGACTTCTATGTGCACTCATTTTTTTTTAAAGTATCATTTTCCTCTTCCTGACCTCCAAATATTGCAGTTCTCCAGAGCATATCTTTAGACCTATTATCTCTCTTGGCATTCACTCTCTGCATGACCATCTGAATCATGTGCCCTGAAGTATACACCAGCTGAAGGTCAGCTCCCCTCTCTAATTTACTACTCTCCCATATTCCCATCTCTGCATGGGGTAATCTTTCACCCAGGCATTTAAGGGTAAAGAAAAAAAACTTAAGAATTATCCTTTGTTCTACTTATTAATGTCCTCTATACAATCTTTCATGCTATGCCTTGAAACGCCCAGCAAAACTAAAACAAAAATAAACAACAACAACAACAAAAGAAAAAAACCGAAAATGTTCTTTATCACTTTCTATAGCTCAACCTGTTGCCATCATCACCTGCACAAATGCTAATTACTGAACTCACTCCTTTCTGGCATTCCCATCTCCCCACCAATTTCAAGAATTTCTTTGATGTGGTTAATCTATCATTGTTGTTTTCTACTCAAAATATTTATCATATAGAAATAAAAATTATTGGCAGGTGTTACATGGCTTCTGTCACTCTACCTTGTCATGCTCAATTCTCCTCTTCCTGTTCACTCCTACGGTCCCCACCTTGAAGTGGCTACAGTCACAGTAGCCACATTCATCTGCTAAAACCATGCAAAGTGTGTTTTCGGCAGTGTTTTCTACTTGTTGACCTTTCTCATCACATTCTTTTGTAGGGCTAGCTCTTTCCATTCAGAGATTTCTAGGAAACACATTTCTCTTGGTGGTACACACCCTTGACATGATATTTGCTTCTTATTCTGATTTTCCTGCTTCTTCATGTGACCTTCCTTCAGGCCAATGTTTGGCTTTTCTTAGACTCATTTTTATTTTGCTATCTGAAATTGCTGATTTGTTTATCTATGGATTTATTGATTGGTTTTGAGGACTGACCCAGGTTTTCACACATGCTAGATAACTGTTATATGTCATTAAAGTTCATTAAGTTCTCCAGGCTGGAATTCCACATCAGCCATTGTCAAGGCAGGCCTTTAACAAAATTTTCTGGACTCAATTTCCTGAGATGCTGGAATTACAGGCATGGCCTATCCAGTGTGGATATTATTTTTTATTGATCAACTAGTATAATACTTCATGACTGTTCTTTATTGCCAATCTACACAATAATATATGCTCCAAGAATGCAGAGTTTCTTGCTTTGTTAGATTTTATTCTATATTATTATACCTTCATTTTTATAACATTTTGGGCTAAGTGTATAAATTACATAGATTGATTTACATATAGATAGGTGACAGATAGATAGATGATAGGTAGGTATTTATTTAAATTAAGGAGTCATATTCATATTAATTTAATAATTTGGCTGAGGATTAACTCCATAAACAGCATGTATAGGTGCACATTGGAGCTATATCCCATGGCTGCCTTCCCTGACCAGTCTGGGTAGTTGGAACAGCTCCAGAATGCCAATCAAGAATTCTCTGGACTGCAGCTAACAAGAAGTGGACCTCTATCCAACAACAAGACCTTTTGGAATCAGGTCTCAGTGGGCCTTTTGGAAATAACACAGACACAGTACAGTAAAAACAGCCTGCAGAAACAGCGTTTATAACTCTCTTTACAACTGAAGTCTATCACAGGAAATGCCGAGCAAACACATATAAATAAAAGTGAATTCTCAGATTTATCTGCTAAGACTGTAACAACCTAATAAGGTTTCCACAGAAAAAAACATGGCAGGGATAAAAAATACTCTCAATTTCTTCTCTTTCATTCACAAAGAAAGGCAATTTCTCTTTGTTTCTAGCTAAGGCTTCTCTAGTCACACCTCACTGAGTCAATTGTTTGACTGGAGGTGGCAGGGAAAAGCCATTTTGTTACATTGCTCAGTTGTGCATTCCACAATGTCACCAGGTCTATGGAGTCCCCAGACTTTTTAACCTGTCTTTCGTCTATTGAGGCAAATATAATATTTGGAAGACCAACATCTGGATACTCAATCACCAAAACCTTAAAAATAAAACAAAATTGTGAATGTGCGCGCGAGAGCACGCGCGTGCGCGCGCGCCCACACACACACACACACACACACACACACACACACACACACACACACACACACGCCCCCTACTTTAGAAAGGAAGAACACATGCCTGTAACCCAGCACTTGGGAAACAGAGGCAGGCAGATCCAAGTTCAAACACAGTAGGTCTACAGAGCAAGCTCAAGGACAGTCAGGGCTACTCGAAGAAACCCTATCTTGGTAAAAGAAAACAAAAACAAAAACAAAAAAAAAGAAAAAATCAAATAAATTTTAAAACTTTTTGTTGGGAGCTGAGGAGGTAGCTTGGCAAATGAGAGTGTGGACTCTTCTTTCAGAGGACTGGAGTTCACTTCCAGACTCTCGTATAGGGCAGCTCAAAACCTCCTGTAGCTTTAGCTTCAAAGGGCATGATGTCTGAACCTAAACTATGGGGGTGCTACACTCAAATGCACAAACTTATACATAGAAACACCAGCAATAAGTAGAAACAAAATCTTTTAAAAACAAAGTATGTCTTGTCCCTAGGCTCTCAAATAATTTTCTGTTACAGGAGTCTTTATTGTGAGTCTTAATTGTAATAACTAGACTGTAGTCTCCTTGTCTGAAGTCATGCCCTCACATTGTCCCTGCCTCCAAAATGTAAATAATGCCTCACTCTTGGAATTTATATCATAGAAGATGTCATTACCAATAACCACTATCTGGACTCAGCTTTTGCTATTCACCTTGACTATACTTTTTGGCATAGAATTCACAACCTGCTAATTTTAGAATCTAGTTTGCCTTGGTTT
Source organism: Cricetulus griseus (assembly GCF_003668045.3). Classification (NCBI taxonomy): domain Eukaryota; kingdom Metazoa; phylum Chordata; class Mammalia; order Rodentia; family Cricetidae; genus Cricetulus; species Cricetulus griseus. The sequence goes on from NC_048603.1 coordinate 19,283,252, forward strand.
TTACAAAGTACCAGGTGTGAGATCACAACACCACAAAATGCAGCATTGCAAATCTCTTAAACCTTAGGCCATGCTAGAAAACAACAAAAGTTGTGAAACATAAAAAAAAAGAAGAAAAAATCAAGAAACTTTCAAAGATGGCAATGCAACACATGAGGGCTTTTTTAGAGTTATCTTTGAGGAGAAATGACAAAAGTTGATTAACATGATTGAAACTAAATGGGTGAATGTCCGTTAGCTGAACTACACATGTTTCTCGTGACCTATGCTATGTGGAGGAGCAAGCTGGGCTCCTGTGACATAATAAGACATTAGCAATCATGAGATCAAGTGGAGTCAAGGCATCAATTCATCACAAACTTAGAATTTCAATATCTACATCCATATCAAATTTTGTTCAGTGTGATAATGCTTAAGCATTCCACTTAGCTTAACAGGCTAAACCCATGTATGAATATTCCCTCTCCAAGATAAAAAAAAATAGAATGCTAACAAAACACATATAAGGCAAGACTCCACCAAAGCATATTATTTTTCCATAGATAAACTTAATCCAATAAGAGATAAAAAGCAAGCACAATGGAAACAAATTGATAAAAACTAAAGAATTATGGGGGAATTGTAGCCAAATATGAAATTCTGTGCCTAAGGGATGGATCTTCAATATTAAGAAAGGTTGGAGAGTGCAGGTCATGGCACTTTTGGACAGGAGAGCTGTCTACTAAAGACCAAAAGCATAAATGTCTAAGCTTTATGTGAATGAAGGGACCAAAGCTCTATCCACTGACCTAAGAGAATAACAAGGAAGTTGACATTCATGCCTGATGTGACAGAAACCCAGGCCTGTCCTATGGCAGTATGTGACACATAAATCCACACTGCCATATGTTAAAGAATCTGTGTGCCAAGAAGTTAATATTTAAACACTCTACTCTAGGGATTAGTGAAATCCACACTTTCCTGATGTCACCAAAGTATGGACAAGTACTGATTTTCCTAAACAAGTGCCACACAGGGGAGACTTAGACCATTCTCCAAAAGGCCGCCCATCCTTGAAGTTAGGCTCACCACCAAAAAATTGATAAGTACCAAGAAGAACTGTTAACTTGGGCTGCAGATGGGACTGTATGCACCCAAATGTTATAGATGGCATAGTAAACAAATTAACAAACTTATATCAACTATATATGCCCCTACAAATCAACTACCCATCAAATACTACTTAATTCATGCAGAATATCAGTATACTCAGCAGACAAAAAAAAATCCCTGTTTTGTACAACTTATATTGACATCATCTGAAATATCCCAGAAGAATCTCACTCACATGTAAACTTAGAGCTAATGAATTAAGTTATATTCCCCTTCCAAAACACCCATTTGCCTTGGACTGAAAATCTTCAGATGTAACAATTCTTCAGCATTTTTATTCCATTCTGAAGGTGAAAAATATTTAGAATAATAACATGCATCACTCAGTTGAGATTCCATTCTGATTAGGTAGCCCATCCACACTGATTTAGTTTCTCTGCTTCTCTAAACAATCATCTCTTATTGTGGGGCAAAAACGTACACAGGAATTAAGTACAAACTACAGAGAAAGGTAACTCAGATTTAGATTTTGATTTGTTGCTTAAATCAGTGTATTAGTCTCACAGTTTAAAATGAGGAGTCACTAGGATGCTACTTCTTGGGGCTCCTATGATATGCTGTGTGGTATAGTGATTTAACCTACATAAGATGCTTGTCATATGTTAAGTAGAGATTAGTAACTAATAAACATTAATATCAATCTATGTTAAAGTTAAAATTCATCCATTAAAGCTCAGATGTTCCTTGCACTGCACTGCAAAGGATGAGACTTTTGCAAATTTAAGTATTGGTTGCCACTTTTCAAAATCTAAATCTTTTCCACTCTAGTAAGAAGGAGCCTCTCCCCTTCATAGCCAGCCTACAAAGCCAAGGATGCATTCTTTAAACTTAGAAGGACTAGAAAGGATTATACTCAAACCAGAGTAAGTAAAAATCATTCAATAAATTCTGACCAACAAGTTAGCTACAGGAGGGAAGAAAATTGTTCAGACACCCGATTTGGAATGATTTAGGGATAAAGCGCCTTTGAAATGCACATCCATTCTGTCCTCTAATACCTACCGAAGGTTGATTAACTCACTAAGCTGGGTTTTATGAGAAATCCCCTGTGATATCTGTGGGTGAAGTCATGCTGAAAATGACAGAGTGTGGCATTCAGGGCGGTTAATCTTTCCTGGGGCTGTTTGATGTCAGTAGAATCTGATATGCTAAGATGTGTTACCACTGGCAGCGAAGTCATCAGAGGCAGGCAAGCTCACATGCCTGTCTCACAGAGACAAAGACACCATCCCTTCTTATAGTGGGATCACCAAGTTATTCTACTGACAAGGGAAGTGTCTATTTCCATTCCTGGGCATGGGGGTGCCTTAACTAATGGATGTGCATGCTCTAAATTTATCTATTAAATATTTTAAATGTAATTGACATTGCCTATATTTTGCAATGTGAGAAATGAAGACTTGTATAGTTCAGTTAACAACTAATAATTGTAAAAAACAGCATTTCTCCTAGGACCTGCAATTTATAGTTTTATTGTGGAACCCACTGCAGCTTCCACAGAAAAGAAAATTGAAAATAGATTCTCCCCATGTCATTCTGCTTATGTTGAAAAATGGGAAGGTCTTAGGTGGTATAGCCAGTGATTGGTTACCTTTCCATCAGTAATAACATCCCTCCCAGGCTCAGGGAAGAAACTATGAACTTAATGGGTCATGTAGAAAGAGCACATTAACCTTTTGGCCCCTATATTTTGAGCTCTTCGTAAATTAATCTGTCACAGAATAAAAACTCATATTTTGAATAGCTGGACCAGTTTGCAATCCCATCAACAGTGAATGAGAGACCCCTTTTCTCCTTATTTCCTTCAGCTTTTGTTGTCCTTTGTTTTATTGATTCTGAATGGGGTATGATAAAATCTTAAAAGTTTTGATTTGCACTTCCCTAGTTACTATGGATGATGAACATTTTTTTGAGATATATCCTAGTCACTTTTCTTTGGAAGATTCTGTCATTTTCAAGGTCCATTATTTGAATGAGCTGTCCTTGGTTTGTTTGCCTGTTTGTTATTTGATTGTTTTGACTCTTTAGAGTTCTTTATATAGTCTGGATATTACTTCTGTCAGATGTATAGCTGACAAATATTCACCCCCATTCTATGTGATTCCTCTTTTTTTAGCTTTGAAAAAGTCTTATAGTTTTGTGAACTCCACTTGACAACTGTTGGCCTTAAGTATGAATCAGAAAGGCCTTTCCCACACCTATAGCATGACAGGTACTTCCTGTGTTTTCTTCCAGATATTTTAGTGATTCAGGTTTCAGTGATTTGGGTCTTTGCTCCATTTGAAGGTGATAGATACATATGGATCTAATTTCATTCATTCTTCTGCATGTAAGCATGCTGTTTTCTCAGCATCACTTTCTGGAGATGTTTTTTTATCTCTCCAGCAATCAAAATGAAGAGTTGTGGAATCCAGTTCCAACTGATACACCTTCACTACAACTCTTGCACCTAAGGCCCAGGGATCATTGCACAGTACTGGGGAGAAAGATTTTAGCAGCCAGAGGAACAGGGAGTTTGCTGTGAGACTGTGTTTACTAGAAATATCAGGACTTACATCGATGAAGTCTCACCAACATGACTACCTAAACACTAGCTGTACAAGTATGACACCAATAGACTTGAGTATGTGAGTAAAGAAAAGTTCATAAGGCTTCAACTCTGACAAAGAACTACAGAAATCTCGGGAATGCTGAGAATAGGAGACAAATAGTCTTCCCCAGGGAGGAACAAATGAATTAGTTATCTGGTATCAGATGGTCAGCCCTTAAACAGACACATACAAGTAATAGTATATGGACTGAGCAAATTATATTTAACTATTTAGATACACACATGTATTTAAGAACAATTGAAGAAAAAGAGGTGGTATACTTAAATGAGAGTGGGGTTGGGGGTACATGAGAGGGTTTAGACGTAGGAAATGGAACGAGAGAACTGATGTAACTGTATTATGATCTCAAAAATAAAAAAATTTTAAACAATATTAAGAGAAAAATATCCCAGGTTCCCAGTTGTATTAGCCATTTATTTGGACATTTGACAGTGACATCTAAGTCTAGAAAACACACCTGGATTGTAGTTCCCAGTTGCTTAGCCAGCTGTCTCTCCCCATTGCTGCTGTGTGTTTTACAGAAACAAATCTAAATCTTTCCTCACTATGTGGAAAGATACCAAGGGGAAGAAATAATGTGCCCTCCTCCCATCTAAATGCTCTCAGACAAAGCAGAGTCTTTGAATGTAAGAGAGATTTGAAATAGGCCAACAACATGTTATGGGATAAAGTAATCTCACATTTCACCTATTTGTGTATGGGATGTGCATGTACAGCTTATGTTCACGGTTGTACCTGTGTGGAACTCGAATACTGTATTAGTTGTCATTTCTCTGGAACCATCTACAATTTTATAATGCTTGTCATGTTTTCTTTGTCCTAGCATTTTTTTATTCTTTGATAATTTCATTCATGTATATAAGGTGTCTTTGATCATATCAATCCAAATCTCCCCTCCCTATTTTTCCCAGACTTCCTTATACTTCCCTTCACACAACCATCATTTTCTTCTAAAATTTTTGGAAACACCTGAGTCTAATTAGTGCTGTCTGCCTTCACAAGAAATGAGTGAACTACCATGAACTACACTCCCAAAGGAAAATGAGAGCCCCTCTCTCAACACTCAAGTGCTGTCGATAGATAGATCATCATCAGCTAGAGGTAAAGTAGTTTGAACTCCTTTAAATTCATAGTGGAATGTTGAGTCAAAAATGTAGAATAGCCTGATTTTGTGTCATTCTTGTGCATGTAACCAAAGCTTCCATGCATCCCTGTGACCAATGGCCACATGTTGTATCCAGATGACAACATTTCAGAATATTTCTCCCTATCCTCTGGTTCTTAGATTTTCTTACTCTAATCCAGAGTGTTCTCTACACCTTGTGGGGACAAGATGAATGGATGTCCAATGAATGACTGAGCACTCACTCACAGCAACTTACTCTTGACATTTTGAGCAGTTATGAATGTCTGCATTGACTGCTGCCCATTCCAGGAAGACACTTCTCTGAGCAAGGCCAAGAACAAAAATGATAAATGGCTAGAAGTACAAATATTGAGAAGGTAGTTTAATAACATTTCCACTTATCAAAACAACAGAAATAGGTTCCACCCTGGAGCCTATATGACCTCCCACATCATAGGCTTTTGACCAGCTTTACAATACAAGGTATGAGTTTTCTTCCTCTAAGCAGGCCTCTAAAAGAGAAAGTAATTGCTTGTCCTAGTCTACAGAGTTTAACAGGATCCTATTTCTTGATTATGGTCTAATTTCCTTACTTAAAAATTCTTACTGATGCCTATGTCCTGAAGGCACACTCTACATCTTCAGATTTTCACATCATTGAGGTCATTTATCAATTTAGAGTAAGTTCAGTTTTGTGCAGGGTGACAGATATGGACCTGTTTTCCAGCTTATACATGTAGATATACAATTTTCTTATCAAAATTTATAGAATGGCTATCTTTTTCTTCAATGTGTTTTATGACATCTTTGCTCAAAATCAGGTGGTTATTATAGTATAGGTTCTTATCTAGGTTCTCTATTCTGTTCCTGTTCTTTCGATCTCTTTTTTTCTGTTTTTTTTTCTGTTTTTTTTTTTTGCCAATACCATTGTGTTTTACTATGGCTCTGTAGTATCTCTTTAAATCAGGTATACAGATACCTTGAACAGTGATCTTACTGTTCATGGAAGACACATTCAAAATCCATTATATATAATTATACATGGACTTTTCTTCTTGGGCCACCAGTTCACAAAATATGACACGGAGATTTACTATTAATTACAAAAGCTCACTTTAGCTTAGGCTCGTTTCTAAATAGCTCTTATAACTTGTATTAATCCATATTTTTTAATGTACATTTTTCTATGTGATCATTACCTCATGTCCAATTTGGCCATCCTTGTAGGCAGAGTTTTCCCCTATCCTGGTAGCTACTTCCAAATTATCACACAGAGGCTTATATTAATTTGAAATAGGTGGCCAATAGCTCAGGCTTGTTACTAGCTAATTCTTTTTTTAATTTTTTTATTTTAATTAGAAAGAAAATTATTTTACACATCAGTCCCAGGTCCCACTCTCTCCCCTCCTCCCCTGCTCTACCCCCAAATAACAACCTTCCTATCCCATATACTTTCTGCTCTATAGGGAGGGTGAGGCCTTCCATAGCGGGATCTTCACAGTCTGTCATATTTTGGGGGATAGGGCCTAGGCCAACCCCCTTGTGTCTAGGCTCAGGGAGTAGCTCTACATGTTTGATGGGCTCCCAAAGTACATTCCTATGCTAGGGATAAGTACTGATCCACTACAAGAGGCCCCATAGAATTCCAAGGTCTCCTCACTGACACCCACATTCAGGGGTTCTGGATCAATCCCATGCTGGTTTCCCAGCTGTCAGTCTGGGGACCAACAGCTTTCCCTTGTTCAGGTCAGTTGTTTCTGTGCATTTCACCAGCCTGGCATGGACCCCTTTGTTCATCAGTCCTCTTTCTCTGCAAATGGATTTCAGTTCAGTTCAAGGTTTAGCTGTGGGTGTCTGATTCTATTTCCACCAGCTGCTGGATGAAGGCTATACGATGGCATATGAATTAGTCATCAATCTCATTATCAGGAAGGGCATTTAAGGTAGCCTCTTCTTTGTTGATTAGATTGTTAATTGGTGACATCTTTGTAGCTCTCCAGACATTTCCCTAGTGCCTGATTTCTCTTTAAATCTATAATGTCTCCCTCTATTATATTATCTCTTATCTTGCTCTCTTCTGTTCTTCCCCCAACTCAACCTCCCTGCCCCACCATGTCCTCCTCATCCCTCCTCTTCTTCCCTTCTCATTCTCCTAGATCCCTCTACCCCCCCATGCTTCCAATTTGCTTAGGAGATCTTGTCCCTTTCCCCTTCTCCAGGGGACCATGTATATCTCTCTTAGGGTCCTCCTTGTTTACTAGCTTCTCTGGCAGTGTGGGTTGTAGGCAGGTAACCCTTTACTCTATGTCTAAAATCCACATATGAGTGAGTACATACCATGTTTGTCCTTTAGTGACTGCATTACCTTGCTCAGAATGGTTTCTTCTAGTTCCATCCATTTGCCTGCAAATTTCAAGATTCCATTGCCGCCCCCCCCCCCACAGAGTAGTACTCCATTGTGTAAATGTACCACATTTTCTCTACCCATTCTTCAGTTGAGGGGCATCTAGGTTGTTTCCAGGTTCTGGCTATTACAAATAATGCTGCAATGAATATTGTTGAACAAATGTCCTTGTTGTAGCAATGTGCTTCATTTGGGTATATGACTAAGAGTGGAATTGCTGGATCTTGTGGTAGACTGATTCGTATTTTCCTGAGAAGTCACCATACAGATTTCCAAAGTGGCTGTATGAGTTGGCACTCCCACCAGCAGTGGAGGAGTGTTCCCCTTTCTCCATATCCTCTCCAGCATAAACAGTCATTGGTGTTTTTGATTTTAGCCATTCTGACAGGTGTAAGATGGTATCTTAGAGCTGTTTTGACTTGCATTTCCCTGATGGCTAAGGATGCTGAACACTTTCTTATGTGTCTTTCAGCCATTTTAGATTCCTCTATTGAGAATTGTCTATTTAGTTCTGTACCCCACTTTTTAATTGGAATATTTGGTGTTTTAGAGACTAGCTTCTTGAGTTCTTTGTAAATTTTGGAGATCAGCCCTCTGTCAGATGTGGGGTTGATGAATATCTTTTCCCAATCCATGGGCTATCTTGTTGACTGTGTCCTTTGCCTTACAAAAGCTTCCCAGTTTCAGGAGGTCCCATTTATTCATTGTTGGATAGCACTTATGTGTAACATGAGTTTTCTGACCCAGCAGCTCCTAAAGCTCTTTTTTGCCCCAAAGAAGCACATGGATGCTATATTAGTTATAAAGCTATCCGCCGTTTGGTAAGGTTTCTTATTGGCTAGCTCTGTCTCAATTTTTAACCCATAGATACTATTCCATGTATTTCCACATGGTCTTATCTTACCAGGGAAAGGTCCAGGGACCTCTTACTCCCTTTGCATCCAACATCTCCACTGTCCAGCATCTCCACAGAGAAGAGAGCAATTTCCTGTTTGTCCCTGTTTATATTCTGATTCTGCCCAGCTATGTCACTTCCTGCCTGTCTGTCTGTACAGACCTCCAGACCTCTATGGTTAGCTAGTGGCAGTTTCTGTCCAGCTACGTTCGCCACTTCCTGTGATCACATGATGACTTCTCTCTGCCTATACTTCCCAGAATCCTCCTTGTCTCCTAGTCCTACCCATAATCCTACCTGGCCAATCAGTGTTTTATTTATCAACCAATAAGTGACAAACATATACACAGAAGAACATTCCCTATCACTTAAGTTCAAGTCACTTTCTCTGAACAAACGTTCATGGCATAACTTATCGAAGCAAAGATAAATGTCTCAGATTCTAGATAGCATTATGTGAGTTTCTCTGGAAGGGCACTTACCACACCCAGACTCCACCACACTGTCACACAGCTTTCCCTTGGTACCTTCCCATTGAGCAATAAGCCAATGTCCACAGGAAGAAGAAAGACTGAAATAGCAGGATGCTACAAGTCTCTAATATGAAGACATAGCATTCTGATAAAAAATATATCAAAAATTGCTCCCTCAGGTGTGGAGTGTGGAGGGACAGTGAAGTGGGTAAGGGGCTTACTATGACAACAAGAGGACAAGAATATGGATCTCCAGTATCTATTTGTGGTACTGGGTATCACTGCACTGATCATGTGGATCATGGAGACTCAATGCCAATCCATTCTAGCTGCAAAAAATAAGCTTCTGCTGCAGTGGGAGTTCCTGCTTCAAAACACACACACACACACACACACACACACACACACACACACACACACACACACAGAGAGAGAGAGAGAGAGAGAGAGAGAGAGAGAGAGAGAGAGAGAGAGAGAAAGAGAGAGAGAGAGAGCGCACAAGAAAAGAAGAAAGAAAGACGAAGGAGAAAAGGAAGGAAAAGAAAGTGGGGAAGGAAAAGAAATAGCTACCTTACATTCTGTGCACACGCTCAACATGTTCTAAAGCCTTGTGAAAATGTCAAATTAGTAGTATTTCAGCAGAATTGGACCAATTCTCTTGGGCCTGTCCAATAAAAACAAAGGAACAATATAATCACCCAGTCTTTTCAGCTTCATTAAGTAGAGAATTGGAGGTAAAACCAGAAGCCAGACAGCACTTGGGAATGTGATACATGTCTTTTAAAGGACTTTAAAAGAACAATTATGAAGACAGGGTTCTGCAGTTAAAATGAATCTTAATTGAATCAGTCTGGAAAAAGAAGCTTGAATTCGATTTAAAGGGAAAGTTTAAGGGATTCTTTATAATCAACTGAGTTAATTCAAAACATTCACAGTCTAATGGTTTTGTCCACCCCAGGGACTGAATAGAGAAGACTTCTTCTAGGAATAGGAAAGTTCTTCTTTCCTTGATGGACAACAGTTTCTTCCTTGAAATGGAAGGTGAGGATGAGTCTAAAAATTGAAACATAAAAATCAGTGAGTTCCACATAGGTTGTCTAATCCCATGATGTTGCTGATTTTTTCCCAACCTGGTCTTGCTGCCGCTTTAGTCCCAAATAAGCACACAGATTTATATTAGTTATAAATCTGTTAGCCAGCATGGCTAGGGCTTCTTATTGGATAGATCTGTCTTAATTATTAATGCATTTCGATTATCTATGTATTTTCATGTGGTCTTATCTTACCAGAGAACAACTGATGTGTCCTTTCTTCCGTGCTTACATGGCAACTGTCCTGGCAGGCTTTCTTTGCCTACCTTTCCCAGAATTCTCCTCATCTCCTAATCCCACCTATCTCCCTGCCTCTATTAACCACAGTATTTAATTTGTTAACCAATAAGAGACATATATACACAGAAGGACTTCCCCTATCACCATGCAGTCAGCCTTGGACACATGCATATGAGCAGATGAACAAAGCTAAATGGATTCAGAAGGTTGCACATGTTCATACATATTCATGCAACGATAATTAAAGAAGATATCACAAATTTGGGAGGAGTTTGAGGGAGGAAGGAAGAGGAGAGAGTGATGTAGCTGCAGTGATCATGTGTAGAAGCTTCAAAACCTCTGAAACTAATTTTTAAAAACCAACAAATCAACAAATAGTTGTATTCCCAAAGACAATATTAAAGCATTCACAGTTATGTTCACAAGCCTAATTAAAACTGAAATGATGATGCAAATGTGAGGGCCTTTCCTGGAGGACAGCAGATAGAACAATTCACTCATTCCTAGGTACCATGTACAGAGGTATATAGTAAGATTAATCAAAGAGAAATAGGGCACTAGGCAATGTGAAGAACTGAACATTAATGAAGAGTATCTATAGGGATATTCCACAGAGTAGAAACCATCTTGGCTGTTATCTTGTCTACAACATTCAACAGCAACAAAAATGGATTCAGAGCTTATAGTAGGTACTATTTTGTTAGACCTTAGCCAGTGAGTCAGAAGTGTTGGTTTAATCCACAACATTGAATGAGGTTCTGTTCTCTACCACTATATTAATTTCTTTCTCATTTCTTTAGCTAAATACCTGACAAGAAGCAACTGAATGGAAGACAGGTTTATTTTGACTCCAAGTGTGACTTAATACAATTTGAGTTGAATATCCAGGGCAGGCAAAGCCTGGTGGGAAGGGGATGAAGCTGAGGTCATATTGTATTCTCAGCCAAAAAGCAGGGAGTAATGAATGAGGTTTTCTGCTCAGTTACTTCCTCAGATTCAATCCAGTACTCCAGCCCATTGGAAGGTACTTATGTTGAGGGTAGATAGTACCTTCACAGGTAAACCTTTTAGGAAGCCTTCGAAGACACACCTGTTTCTATGGTGATTCTAAATCCAGTCAAGTTGACAATGGAGATTAATGCTCACAAGCTCCAAGATAACTAAAATAAATCAGGGGTAACTGAATGATAAGAGATTTTGACTACACTACAGGGTAGAAACTGTCTCTCAGTCGTGTATAACTGTACACAATTATGTAGGAGATAAAACCCATTAGGAACAAGTAGCATGAAATGTCTGTACAAGGTCAAGACTAGAAAAAGCTCAGTTCTAACCTCAGTGTAGTGAGTAGTCAGTGGATCACTTCATTCGTGGACTGACCACTCTGTGAAGTCCAACATTTCACAGGAAGCAAAATGGATTTACCTCTGTGGAAAGGAATCATCACAAAACTACTGAGCAGACCTGTTTAAATAATTCAGGAGGCAGTGTATTTCTATGTCATGTATTTGAAAAAGGGTGCTAAGGCAGGGGGGGTAGGGAGGGGGGACGAGAAAAGGCCAAGTGCCAGGCAAATGTTCTTCTACCACTGGAATCTATTTCCTCTGAGCACCACATTTGACTCATTCACTTCAAAAGCCCAAGTATCTCTGGCTCACAAATCATAAAATACTTTCAGTGAATTTATCTCATATTATTCTCTTCAAAGCCAACGAAATACACACATAAGGAGGTTTTATCCCATTGACAAGAAAGAAGTTGAAGTTTAGGCCAGTGAGTCAAAATGGCAAGGCCAAAACTGAAAGTTTTCCAAAATCTGATACTTTCTACTCTCTTATAAAGCAGCAATGTCTGACAATAATGAAGAGAAGGTCACAAGAGAAGTGGATTACATGACTTAACGCTGGTGATGTTTAGTTAAAGAATCTAGAAGTCAGGGTCTGAATGCTTAATAGTGTCTTTCTCGTTGTAACTTTTTTATTTAGAACCAGGATAAAAGCTTGGGACTTACTGCAATTTTCTCAGGAAATAATGTAAATTCACCTATAACATGATTAATAAAAGACCCAGAGACTGATATTGGGATTCAAGCTGAGGGTCAGATAAGCAAAGCAGCTGGAAACTAGCTCTTACCTCTACCTCAGACTGAAAGGGTGATCAGGCTAGCTCCATGAATCCTCAGACTGCAATCCTTGACTGCTGCCTCTCCTCAACATGGCTGGAGAATAAATCTCTCATGAGACCATTTGGTTCTTCCTTTTAAACTCCCTAATGTTGGGATTAAATGTGTGTGATCCCAAGTACTGAGATGAAAGGCATGAGCTCAGTTACTCTTTGCACTTGTGTAGACCAGGGTGGCCTTAATTCAGAGAGATCCATCTGCTTGTCTCCTGAGTCATGGGATTAAAAGTGTGTGTGTGTCACCACTGCCTGACTCTATGGCTACCTAGTATGGCTGCTGGGTTTAAAGGTGTATATCACCACTGCCTGATCCAGTGGTTTGTAGCTAGCTTTGCTTTCTGTACCCTGAGGCAAGCTTTAATAAATCATAAATAATATATCACCACACTCGCTGTCATTTTTTTCTCCAAATATTTGTTGCTTCACACAACAATCTTTAGAGGAGGCTAAAGAAACTCTTTGCTCTCATATTTTCTTCCCTTGCCTGGCAAGTGTGTGTATTGGGAAAATGCTCTAGTGGGCTTGCGGAGGCCCCACAGTGATCTTTTGTTTATGACCTGCTTAATATACCTGCTTGCCTGTACACTAGGGATGAGTGACTTATTTGATTATGCTCTGCAATGGCGTCACCTTCCATCCTACACACCTACCTCTGTGTCTAGGGAAAGTTGGGGAGAACTCAGAGGCCAAGATGTGAGAATCCAAAGAAACAGTCCATGTGGTCATGAGCCAAATTTTACAAGTAAGAAGCACATGTTCTCTTCCAGCACAGGATTTCAATGAAACTGCTCTCTGGCTTGGCAGGTTGAATAAGCCTCAAGAGAGACTTTGAACCACAAGCAATTAACCCATGACCACAGCTTTTACTCACGCTTAATGTGAGAAAATAAATGTTTCTTGTTTGAAGCTGAACTGTTTTAGAACAACTTGTTACACACTGTTAGATAACTAACATAAGTTTTCAGGAATGTAGTAAATGCTGGAATTATTTTTATTTTTTTCTTTCCCCCATTTTTTATTTGAATTAGAAACAAGATGGTTTTACATGTCAATACCAGTTCCCTCTTCCTCCCCTCCTCCCCTGCCCCCCAACCAACAATCTACCTATCCCATACCCTTTCTGCTCCCCAGGGAGGGTGAGGACTTCCATAGGGTGTCATCAGAGTCTGTCATATCCTTTGGGATAGGGCCTAGGCCCACCCCTTTGTGTCTAGGCTCAGGGAGGATCACTCTCTGTGAAATGGGCTCCCAAAGTCCATTCCTATGCTAGGGTTAAGTACTGATCTACTACAAGATGCCCTATAGATTTCCGAGGTCTCCTCAATGACACCCATGGTCATGGGGTCTGGATCAATCCCATGCTGGTTTCCCAGCTCTCAGTCTAGGGTCCATGAACTCCCCCTTGATCAGGTCAGCTGTTGCTGTGGGTTTCTCCAGCCTGGTCTTGACCCCTTTGCTCACAACCCCTCCCTCTCTGCAACTGGATTCCAGGAGTTCCGCTCAGTGTTTAGCTGTGGATGATTGCTTCTGCTTCCATCACCTACTGGATGAAGGCTCTAGGATGGCATGTAAGTTAATCATCAATCTCCTTATCAGGGGATGGCATTTAGGGTAGCCTCTCCTCCACTGCTTAGATTGTTAGTTGGTGACATCTTTGTAGATCTCCAGACATTTCCCTAGTGCCTGATTTCTCTTTAAACCTATAATGGCTCCCTCTATTATGGTATCTCTTATCTTGCTCTCCTCTATTCTTCCTCCAACTCAACCTTCCTGCTCCCTCCTGTCCTCCTCACCCCTCCTCTTCTCCCCTTCTCATTCTCCTAGCTCCCTTCCCTCTTCTCCCGTGCTTCCAATTTGCTCAGGAGATCTTGTCCCTTTCCCCTTCTCTGGGGGACCATGTATGTCTTTCTTTGAGTCCTCCTTGTTTGCTAGCTTCTCTGGCAGTGTGGATTGTAGGCTGGTAATCTTTTGCTCTACTCTAAAATCCATATATGAGTGAGTACATACCATGTTTGTCTGTTTTGTTGTTGTTGTTGTTGTTCAGTGGTTTTGTGGGAAAGCTTGAAATCTGTTGGGTGAACAGAGATGCTGTAAGCCAGGCTCAAGGGAAGCTTCATTGGATGTATGAGGAAATCCTACTCTGAAGTTGCATGAGTCTGGTTCACCAAATGAGTAACTGGAAATGGGGGAACATGGGATTCTACCAAACTCTCAAATTACTGGAAATCTGCTTGAGAAAACGAAGTGAAGGAGCAGGTACACAGAATGTCAAATCCCTTCTTCCCCTGACTGGCTGAGTTTGCCCCCCTCCCAAAGTACAAGCTATGTTAATATGTAGCCAGAACAAGAAGCCTGGAGGGATATGAACTTAGTTTTATCCTTAAAGAAATACAAAGAGCTGGACTTTGTTTTCTCTCTTTTAGATCAAGAATAGCACAATTAGAAAAATCAGGTTGTTTTTAAAAGTGAAAATGGCCATGCAGAAATTCATACCTTCTCAGAATGTTTCTATGAGAGGGGACTTCCTTTTCAGATGGAGAGATGCACAGAAGAAATGTCTTCTACATCCTTGTGTGTGTGTGTACAAATACTCACATTATCAACATGTTCTCATTGTTATTATACAAAAACACATACCTCCCTTCCTTCTTATCCAGAGAAAAAAGGGTTGCACTGCCTAAGCCTGCGTTCTTTTCCCTTTAAGCACACAGAAGCCTCCCTCCCAGTGAGCTGTCTACATGCATTTATCACCCTGGAAGCAGGGCACCAACAGGTTCTAACAGACGTTGTGGAATTATAGGCAAACAAAGACATATGTCACCCAATAGCAAGTACACACATTGCACAATGCACCCAGAGTAAAAGGGCTTTGTCCTTGTATCTCACGCTTGGCAGCCCCTGCCTCGCCATCAGCTCTCAGGATTCTTCCTGACAGCAGTACACTACCTTGTCCCTACCTCTTCTAGGGCTTTGTTCCTCTTTGATACTGCTAATGAATTCTACTCAGACACCATGTGACCTTTGGTTTTCCTCCACTTGGGGGCATGCAAGTAACAACAGTGACTATTAAAGAACAAAGATGCCAGCCTGCTTGAAAGGGCAAGAACTTGGCTAAATCCCAAGCCTGCTTTTTAACTAGCTGCAAGACTTGTCCAGGTTCTTACATGTCCTCTAATTCTTCTTACTCCTGAACTCCAAAGAGACTCCACCACATTCATGAACTTATGCAGATTATTAAAGAAGAATATCTATTTTAAACAGTGGATATGATAAGAACTGCTTAAATGATAACTCTTAGTATTTCTTAAGCACTCTGCCTTATTTTTTTCATGTAACTTGAAATGCATGATCCTTAGTTACTGAGTTAAATACACAAACAAGGCAGCCTATATAATGCAACTACAAGAGGACAGACAAACTGTAATTACTCAATTTTAAGAATGCCAATTTACTTCCTGTCTCTTTCCTTTTCATCAAAAATGTAAACAAACTATAAGGTTATTCCCTTACTACAAAAAGATGTGCTAGTCCAAAGAGCCATTATAGGATCCCTTCATACCAGAATAGAGGAGAGCAAGAAAAGAGATACCTTAATAGAGGGAGCCATTATAGGTTTAAAGAGAAATTTGGCACTAGGGAAATGTCCAGAGATCCACAGGGATGACCCCAACTAAGAATCTAAGCAATTGTGGAGAGGCTATTTAAATATCCTTCTCCTATAATGAGATTGATGACTACCTTATATGCCATCCTAGAGCCTTCATCCAGTAGATAATGGAAGCTGAAACAATAACATATCCCTTGGGCTTTGCTGAGGAAGTTAGGACATAAAGCTTTTCATTGTTTTAAGGTTATTCAACTGTAGTATATAGTCTGAGATCAGCTTATTTGTATCTTTCTCATATATCCAGCCAGCTTGTTTGTCCAAGAAGGAACCAGAGCTGAGATGAAGACACAGAATTTTCAATCCTTTGCTAGATGGAACCTTCAAGGATGAAAAACATTTTTTCCATTAGAGAAGTATGCTGTCACATGCAACATAGGGAATCCTCAGGAATATAGTCTTATGCATTATGTTTATTTACCCATCCTTAAAATGCAACATATTTCCTTTCAATTATATGAGAGTTACGGCATAGTAAAGACCAGGTATTATTAGTTGTTTTTTTTTTATCATTTAATAGTCATGGGTTCATGGACAAGTTACTGAATATGGCTGATGCTGTCATAACACAGATATCACTCTAAGAATTAATGCATAAAATACACTTTAAACATGTAAGTGAGCACAAAATCCAGTTGAAAAAGAAAGACCCTGGTGCTGGGAACTGGCATTTTAATAAAGGACTTTGGAAGTACTAAGCTGATAGATCTACAGCTTGCAATTACTTACACACCCATCCTGTACCTATCAAATATACTCTTAAGACAGGAAAATAATATGATCACAATACACTGTATGAAAAAATAAAAACTAAAAAAATATTAATGAAAGAAAAAGAGTGACACTTGTAACCCTTCCTTTGGCTATGAAACTTTAAAAAACAAAAAGGCCTCAGGTTATTTGATATCATGTTGGGGAAGAGAAACATCATATTGGGAGAATAGAAAAGCTGAAGGCCTCATGTCACCTGGAAAAGGTACTTTTTTCCCCCAGAAAGAGATTTCACAGTTCTAACAACTTGTCTAGCCACCATAAAGGTGACACTGGATCCAAAACAAATGACATGATGGGTGGGATATGAGCCATAGCACATCTTGACCAAGAATCCATAGTTATGCATAACCCTTGACCTCTATTTAAACCTAAACCTCATGTCAGTACCTCACAAATGGACTAAGGTCTCTTTATTGGTGCCTATTCCAAGTAATATTACAACATTAAATAATTTTCCATATTTTGTGTCATCACTTAACTCTAATTGACATATTGGGAGGGGGTGGCCAAGTTTGGCTTGCTAAAACCTACTTATCCCAAGGCTTTGATCTTAAAAACTCAGGTAAAAATCCCTGACAATTGGGATGCAAACTAACCTCATAGGAGAGAAGGCTTTCTGATTGGCCAGGGTGTCCATGTGTCCCCTCCATGAAACTGTGGCCTAAGAAAAACAATGCCCAAGGGAAGAATGAACGAGAGCAAGTGTTTGGCAGACAAGAAACAAGTGGGTGAAATGTTATTCTGGGAAAATACACTAGGGGAAGAGGAGCCATTCTTCAGAACAACCAAACACCCAAAGAAACATGGTATGTTTGCATGGAATTCAAGTTATTCTGTTTGGTTCCTTAACAATCTCCATAGTGATATTAACAAATTAATTTCCTTCAGTGATGAAACATCTCTGGAGCACATGGGAAGAAAACCAAAATGTTTTCTGAGATAACATTTCAAAACGAGAAGATAATCCAACCAATTCCTACAATAAAAACAAACCCTATAAAAATATTTACTCGGGTATTAATATTTGTACCCTGGTAGCCTTTTAATATAGGCAAGACAGATGTTAATTAGAAGAATGAGGAGAACATTAATATGGATATGGTTGACCCTTAAACATTAATAAAATGAATAATTCACCAAATGATAATATAATCATGGACTGATGTTTATTTTAAAAAGCAACTTCGACAAGTCAAAGCAAAAGTGGCAATTGTTAAACTAATGGATACTATAGGAGATGTCAACACACATTTACAAACGATTATAAATTAAGCAGAAATAAACCAGATATAAAATATAGATTGATGTATTTTTCTGTAAGGTGTTGGACAGCAGACGTTTTAAGATTTGTAGATTGTATGCAGTCTATCATATTCAACCTCACTATCCATTGTAGATAATATACTGTACCATTTTCATATAATTATATGGATACTGGTGATAGTTAAAGCTAATATACAAAGTCCCTTGAATATGTAAAAGCTGTTATTTCATATATTCACTGATAGTTTAAACTTTGTCTATGTTTTGAACAAATATATATCACGTTACCCTCTCTTATCACCCTGTGGTCCCTGCTGAAACTCCTCTTTTCAGGAATGCAAACTCCTCCTGGTTTTATGCCTATGTTTTTTGTTTGTTTTGCTGTTGCTGTTGTTGTTTGGTGACTCAGTGAGTTCAACCAGGGTTGTTCCAAGGGTTGAGAGAGTGATATTATTTCTGGAGCTTGGAAGGCTACCCAGGGGCTGTACCAGTGAACTAAATGATGCCTGGTAGTCACTGACTCTCAAAGCCACTCTTGATTTGAGTTGAAAAGCAGTATTTCCATACAATATATTTTGAACATGATTTCTCCTCCCCCAGTATCTTAGATCCTCTCCACACACACACACACACCCCACAGAACAAAAAACAGCATTTAAAATAAACAAGCAAACAACCAATAAGACAAAATACCCAAACAGAAAAATCTACATTGAGTGTGCTTTGTGTTGGCCAACTATCCCTTGGCATGGGGCCTGCCCTGGAGAATGGTTTGATATACCCAGTGAGACCCCAGCAGAGAATTCTCCCCTTTCAGTGTGCATCAGTTGCAGATAGCTTCTAGGTTAGAGGTGGTAGCTCTATCCTCCCTGTCTAGGTGCTGGAACCCAATCTGTCTTGAACCTGTGCAGACATTGTGCATACTGTCACAATCTCTGTGAGTACATAAGTGAATCAGTCCTGCCATTGTTAACTCACAGTCCACACAAATAAAAAGTGGACCAGGCTAGATACTGTTTTTTTGAGTGGATTGAGGTTTAATGGACTGGTATAGTAAAACAGAACACAAATGACAAGATTTATCTCATCAATATTCATTCAATCCTAAACTGGACAAGTGTAAAATATACACAATGTTTTTTTGCTAATCTGAAAACTATACAAAAATAGATGACATGACCTATTATTATGTTGTTATATGATTAACGGAGACTCTGACCATACTAGAACTTGTGGAGATGGATCAGTCAGTAAACTGTTTGCTGAACAGTCATGAGGCCTGAGGCCTGAGGTCTGATCTCCAGATCCACATAAGAAGTTCAAAATAGCAGGTCGTGGTAGAATGCACATGCAACCCAGCGCTGAGGGGGTAGGAAGCAAAATAAGCAGATCCCTAGGGCACACTTGCCTGCTAGCCTAATCTACCTGGTGAATTCCAGACTTCTGAGAGACCCAACTGTATTGTAAGAACAATGCCTAAAGCTAATGTCTGCCCTCTACACATGTGCACATATGTACATTGTATACCAAGGTATTCATGTGTACCCACACAAATGCACACATGTATACATACACACGAAACTACTTACTCAGTTCTATAAAGCAATAAAATTAGAGAGTCATATAAAACATAAAAACCCAATCATTCAAACACGCAGAAATACAGAAGAACCACACTCTGAAACTTAGGTGTTGAAAAGAAGTCAAAATAGAAATTTGGCAATATTTCTAATTGAATTGATATGTAAATATTGCTTTAAAATGTAAATGTGAGCTTCAAAGGCATGCATTGCAATTGAAGATTAAAATGAAGAAAATAATTAATCATGCTAATATAACAAACCATTGAGGATGTTAAGAGAGTTTTTTCTGTAAACTCTGGAAAATAGTGGACCAAGCCTGTTCTGATACTCCTTCCTTGACAGGAAGTGTAACTTCTTGAACAAGAGAGAGAGAGAGAGAGAGAGAGAGAGAGAGAGAGAGAGAGAGAGAGAGAGAGAGATTCTTAGCTACAATTCTGGTGATACTGAGCCTCTTCAACAGTTAGGATTCAATTAAAACAAGTTGCATAGATCTCTTTTCTCTTAATGGAACACCTTTCAGAATATACAAATTCCAAGTATTGGCTTTCTGATATTACACAAACGCCAGAGCAAACTGGTGAGACAACTTTGAGCACTGTGTCACATAACTGAATATTCTACAAATACCAGTATATTTTAAGAAAGTAGACTAGAAAGGAAATAAACTTAAAAATAAACTATCAAAACTTGGAAATAGCCCCAAACTGATACACATAAGCATCAAGTAAAAGACAGCAAATGTTTACCAGTAAACTTGGATGCATTTAACCAACTCCTAGAACTGGTTAGAATATCACAGATATAAAAAGTAACATTCACATAACCATTCAGTCATAAAATCAGTATGGTACTGTGCTGAAAAGGTACTCATTTGTGGCTACAAAAGAAATAAATAGGGTGGTATGCATTCATATATGCATGTAATGTTGAAAACACAATGTGAGTATTTTGCTAAATATAGTAATAGTAGCACTTGGTCTATCTGTTTCTGCATAATTAAAGTGATTATAATAAATATATTTTTAGCTTTCCAACATAATGTTCTAGTCAAAGTGATTATAATGCTGTCTAATAAGATGTGGTTCATAGCAGGTTTGTAGCAAGCACCAAATGCAGCCTTCTATGGTACTTAACCCATGTCCATAACAAACATTAAACATATATTCAATTATTATAACAACATTGTAAATGTACTGTTATTACTACTACTACTACTATTATTATTTTGAACGAGATGTAGAGAGCTTAAGTAGTTGGTGTTTCTACTTCCTTAAGATTTATGCAATATGGCAGGTTTGTTCACTCACTGTTATCCTTCATTCCTGGTTAGAGAGTTCCAAGAGGCACTATCAGCAGGTAAGAAGAACTGAACCACAGTTTAGAATCTAAAAATGGCGTTTCCAATTATCTCAGAGACTTGGTGAAACCCAGAGGAAAAATGACATTTCTCATCTGCAGAGAAACAACTGACACTAAGAATTCAAACCACCAATCTAAGGTCACCAAGATGGGTGATGCTGAATGTTGAACTGAAGTGTGCAACTAACTCTTCTTCTGGGCTTAGAAATACTCCTCTCTCCGTTTGTAATCTAAAAACTTATCTAGAGGATTTTGATAATGATTTTGTAGACTTAAGAACATTTGGGCTGGGCAGTTCGAGACCAGCCTTGTCTACAAGAGCTAGTTCTAGGACAGCCTCCAAAGCCACAGAGAAACCCTGCCTCAAGAAAACAAACAAAAAAGAACATTTGAACAAGCTATGAGAATATACATCCTATGTCCTATTGATTTGCCCTGACACAAGAGACCATCTGAAGATTGCTGTACTATGCCATGGTGATGGCAGAAGAGAGAACTTAACCCGAGCTTGAACAGCAGCAGAGACTTTGTAACGTAACAAAAGCAGGATGAGCAATGACATCCAGCGCTAAATGAGCCCCTGAGGCTCAAATGTTACCTGCTCATTGTAAAGAATTAAGGTCTTCCCTGGAGTCCATGAAGGTCAATGTCAGCAAAGAATTGGAAGGAGAATAGTGAAGGTGTAAAAAAGGAAGGGATCTATGCCAGACAAAGATAGGTGATGCCTGATTAGAAAAGCCAGTGGGATTTAACTAATACTTTTTATATCAGCATTGAACCTTATTTTCTTCCAAAGACCAATCCTGTCCCCTCAACAAGGTCTAATCATTGTATGAGGTCTTGTGTCATCTCTCTCAGGCAAATAGAGATTGTTGGCACATAAAGTAGACCAGGAAAGAAAAACCTCTTTGACCTGGATCATGATGGTATAAGCAGCAACAGTGGCCTCTGTGTCAATGGCAAGTTACACATAGAAAGGCCCTGATACAAGTGGCTATTGAGTTATTCAAATATTCACAAAAAATAGTGATGAGAAGTATGGTTATTTTTAATGAGGAATGTCCCCTATAGTCTCAGGAATTTGAGCATCAGTTGCCCAGTTGGTGGCACAGTTTGGGGAGATTGAGGTAGTGCGCCTGGCTGGAGGAAGTAAGTCACTGGGTGGTGGGCATTGACAGTGTAAGTGTTACCTACTGCCACTTTGCTCTCTGCTTTCTGCTTGCTCTTGAGGACGTCAGTGCTTCTGATCCAACCACAATGCCTGCCTTTTTCTGCCATGCCCCTTCCCCCAACCATGGTGGACACATCCCTCTGCATAAGATTCTTTCTTCTATAAACGGACTTGGTCAACTTACATGACAACAACAGAAAAGTGTTATTTGTTTTATCACAATAACAGAAAAGTAACTAATACTAGAGGGAAGTCTTCAGTCCACATGACCTGTCAAACCTTTGAAGTATACAGAGAATACAGTAGCATTCAGGATAATGCCATTATTATCAATTAACACCAATGATACACAAAGATAATGAAGCATTAACTGTAAGTCTCATGCAGCAGAGAGCCAGATGTTAAAGCTAGAGGCCTTCAAGTTAGTAAACAGAATCTCTCACATTGCCTAGAAGAAATTTAGAAAATGTTATGGCCCCAGACCAGGATGCAATTGTGAGGGTAAATGACTTCAAAAATGGTAACACAAGTGTACTATTGAATTACATGAAATGAAAATGTCAGAAAGCAATGTCATCCATAGGGAGATAAAGGATACAGGAGTATTGCACCCTTCAGATCTCATACTTAGCACAGCAGTATAGCCCCTGAGGAAATAAGATATCTCCTGGAGGTGATTATAAGCCAAGGAGAGATTAGCCATGTAAAAGTCCTGATAGTAGTCACCAGCAAGCATGCTTTGCTTATGACTCTTGGTTAATAAATGATATAGGCACATTGCTCTAACAAATGTGTTATTTTTACTACCAATCAGAGGGTAAAATACCTACTTTGTATTCATAAGGTATATACAACTGAATATGTTAACAAAATTTACTCAAGATCTAGGTTAATAATCCTGTACCATGTGAAAAATAAGTTCAAAAAGACATGACCCATAGAAAAGGCTTATAAAACATTGCTTTGTCCTATTATAATAATATTCTTATGTTCACTGAAAATGGTAAGGAAAAACCTGTGTACACACTGAAGATGCTGTTGGAATTCACAGGCTAAAAATGTGAGTTATGGATCTTCTTTCTACATCCAAAACTTCTAGGACCCCAGTGTACAGGAGTATTTGTCTACCATTTGTATGCCACAGCTTTATTTCTGTGGTTTGCGCATGCTGCTCAAGGTGTGAACTCTCAGACTGCTACTCCAGCCGCCAGACCTACTGCCATGCCTGTGGCTTCTCTGCCACAGTATTCTTACTGCTCTGGAACAATAAGCCAATATAAACTTTTCTATAATTTGTCTAGACACAGAAAGTAATTAATACAATGACCAACAAGCTACAACTTGCATGCTGAAGTCAATGACTCAGGTTCAGTCCTTTTGGAGCACTAGTGCCATCTTTCAGGACCTAAACTGTGCTGTGAATAAAATGTCTGTGACACCATTCCCCCAGTGGAAAGAACACATGCTTCAATGTTAGAGAAGTCAACATAACATTCACAGTGACTCAGAGAGAAAGTTTGTGCTTCCAAACTCTGCAACTATGGACTTTGCAGAGTCAATTGTCCTAACCTGCAAATACATGTGACAAAGTATATGTGAACAGATAAGAAGTGTAACTGTGTGGAATGGACATGTGATAACTGAATATTTTCAAAATAAAGCTTTCTGTTCATCTGTGGGGACCATAATATGCAAATAAATACCTCAGTATGCAAAAATGCATACTTATTGTTCCAATGTAATCTATATAATTTCTACATGATTAACTTGTTTAATAGCATTTTATTTCACAAGATAGTATATTCATTTCCAGAAGTGATTAAATATTCTACAATATAATTGTAGCTGTATTAAATTCTAGAATGTAACACCATTATATGATAATAGTACAATATATGTCCCAAATTTTCATGTTCATTTTATTTTCTATGTGGAGTAGGTTAGAGTTGTCTCAATAAGACAGAATGCAGAATTCCCAGAATGCAGTCTGAGAAGCCACTTTTTGTAAATTCCATGATCATCAAAATAATTGGCAATTAATAAAATTTAGAGATAGTTAATAGAATAAATTTATTATAGTTAATAGCATTCAGAAAATCCATAACTAGTAAATTAAGTATCACCTGATACTCTTGAGTCTACAGTTTTTTAACCTCAAGAGAGACCCTCTCTCCAGTTCAGACTGATAAGAAAACATGGAACCTTTGCAGATCCAATCTTGGATGGCCAGTTTCCCTGTCTTAATTATTGAGCATGGGAACAACTGCATGGCATATAAAATAATAAAATTTTTCTAATTCTGCTTCTAATTTATGATTGATATAAATTACACTGGTTTCTAACTGTCTGCAATAAGTGCCAAACTATAATGGAAGAAGAATGACAATGTATTTCTAACATAAAACTGCAATTTTTTAAGAGTATCAAGGATTTTAACATCTAGAATGACATTTTGCACATTATCAATGAATAACTGTTAAGGATATCATTTTTCAAAAGTGTAATATGTGACTTTTCATTCTTGCATTACTATTCATGATTGCCTTTGCATCTCTGACCCCAAACACACAAATACTATGTCATGTCAGTGACCTTGAATATGGCATGACTGATTCTCTGGCCATCTTCAAGGAGTACAGACAGCTTCTTTCAATAGGACAGTAAATTAGTAGGAAAGCACACTTCTTTTGAAACCTGACCAGCCTGTGACAGTCTCTGAGAGAGATTGAAAAGGTAGAGGCCCTACCTGGGGAGATTGTAAAGGTTGAAATTATGGCCAACCTTATGGCAGTGTTTATCCTGGATCCTCCATGCTGCTATAATGAGTCACAGTCTGGTGGGTTGTGAAACAAACTTATATTTTCACAATCCTGAAGGTTAGAAGTTTAATGTTAATGTGCTTTCAACTTGTAAATCTAATGAGTGTCTGCTTTGTATCTCACAGAGGTCACCTTGCTGTGCATCCTCAGATGGTGGAAGAGGTAATGTCTCTCTCTCAAGCCTTTTCATGGGGCCACTAACATCATGACATAATCAGTTTAGAAATGACACACCTTCTCACACCATCATTTTGGGAGGCGGGATTTTATGAGACAAATTTTGGAGAGAAATAAAATAGTCAGACTATGAGGTTTCTAAATACCGCATGGTCTGAAACTATTGAAGAAACCCATTGATAATCACATAGATTTGAATAAATAATAATTAGCTTTCCTTCAAGTGTTGAAAAAAACACGTGTCTTTCAGAGTATCAGTGATGGTTACATGACAAGTTATAGAAGCTTCTTGTGTATATGACATTTTTCGTATTGATATTATGGAGAGTTTTAAATTAATAAGTTCTGTCGTGCATTTAGAACCAGATAAAGCCCTTAAAAGCATTTCCTACTTATTGAATGCATAATTTAAAGGGTAGAGAAATCTTGTGACTTGCTCAGTATTATGGAAGAGGAAAGTGACTGAAACTTGTACTTGCCTTCTTAGTCAAGTCTAGAAATTGTACTATGTTCCTCCTTTAAGAACAGCCTGCAGCAAGGCTGGATTACTCTCTTCTATAACCTAATGAACAGCCCAGGGATGCCAGCAGCCAGGTGCACCTTCCTTTGGTTATTTTTCATTTAAATTTTTTAACTGAGTTTGGGGAGACAGTACAGTTACTATGGTGCTTGCTGCACAAACAGAAGAGCCTGTGTTCAATTCCCCCAAACACACACTAAAAATGAAAATCAAAGAAAGTAGATCACATTTGTAATTCCAGTGCTGCGAAGGCAGAGAGAGGCAGATCCCTGGGGCTTACTGTCCAGCTTAGCCTAACTAGTCAAACTGCAGGCCAATGAGAGACCCTGCCAAAAAATTAATGAATAAAGCAATAAAGGCACAGGGTAACTGAAAAACAAATATCTGAGACTATCTGGCTCCCACATGTACACACACACATCCACATGCCTACAAAACCACATGCACAAACACATGTATGTTTATACATGCCTGAAGTACAGTCAGACAATTTAAAATGTAAAAAATCAAGATGAGGGGACTGAACAAGTAGCTCAATATGGAATATTTATGCAGCGTTCATAAAGTCTTGGGCTTAACAACAAAAACTTATAAATGTAAAAGCCGAGCTTAGTCAATAATGAACTCCACTCTGTTCAATAAAATACCCACAAACTTGTGATTTATTGGTATATTCAACCAGTATTTATTAAATCATTTCCACATGCCACTTAAGCAAGCATTAAATAGAAGTCTCATCTTTACAGTTTCACAGAACATTTTCAGGTCCTGTTTAGCTGTAGAGGCTTCATTAGATTTTAAGCACAAATCCATTACAGAGGATAACGTATAGAAGAAAGGAAACAGTGACTCTCACCTACTCCTCCATTCCTCCTCACTGTGACCATCATTGCACTCTTTGAGTGCTGGAGGCAAATCTGCACAATTCCAACACTATTATTATATCCATTTGTGTTGCATATTGGTTGTTCATGGCTTTAAATAAAACACTAGCATCCATGCTGAATTTTCTCCACCTTAACAGCAAAAAAAAAAAAAAAAAAGAGGTACTATGTATGCATAAATGACCTAGTATTTGGAAATGGTTCACCTAATATTTTAATTATGATTTTCACTGGTAATTGTTTTTTACAAACCCATAGGAAATGGCAGGCATCCAGCAAGCATGACTCTCCTTGCCTGCAGGAACATTGCAGTGACCTCTGTGAAGTGCTGTCTGGTGGTAGTGGGAGGAGTTTAATTTCCCTTGCTGGGTTTTCAAGGAAAAATGTCATTTTCCTGGCTGGCTATTGCCGAGAGGTTCACCCCATAACTAATGCACCTTTTCATTTGGTTGATTTCCTATCTGCTGCCTTCAAATATTTTTCCTCCTCCTACCTCATCTTCTTCCTCCAGCCTTCCCGTCCTGCCCAGCCCAACTACCGCAGATAGAATATAAAGTCACATAGAATCATAAAATGAGTTCTTCCTTGGCTTCTGCTTTTCATTCAACCCATGCCTTCTCCAAGGGAGTTAAACTGAAAACATAGGAAATTGAAATTACACTGTACAATTTTCCTTTATTTTTTTAAATTAAGTGTACATCCTTTATAAATATTCAGACGTGAGCGTGTAGTGAATAGGGGTGATCTCTAAATTGAACACTAAATACAGGTTTATGTATAAAATACTGATGGAATTGTTTATTACAGAGAGGAATGCCTTTCATGGATAACTCTGAAAATGTGCCTTGAAAATAAGAGAATAGAATCGTGATATATACATGCATATACAGATACACACATTATTTCATTCAATAAGGAGATTGCTTCTGTCATAGGCAGGAGCTAAGCACTGGGAGGCAGGGGTGAATTACACAGCCTTACTCTTAGGGAACTCACTGCAGGAAGGGAAATTGAAAAGCAAAGAAAGCAAAGAATGTAGATACCACTTCAAAAGTTATCTCCTAACTCAAAAAAAAAAAAATTAACCCGCATCCAGACACTGCTTTGGACTTCTTTTGGACTTCTCTTTGTTCAGGCCCAACATTTTCTTTCTTTTTTTAAATTGTATTTCACTAACTCTTTTTTTTTCCATTTACTTTACATACCAACCACAGTTTCCCCTCCCTCTTCTCCTCCTGTTCCCTCACCCAGGCCCCACATTTTCTAAGTTAGTTTAAGCATATTACCAAGTTGTCTCTCCTCATGGGTTTATTCTTGTGCTAAGTATGAGTGGCATCATAGGTCTGGCTCCTAAAGAGAGATTTGGGTGGCTCCAATAACATGTTACAATGTGCAAACCATCTCATGAAGTTTTTACAGTCATAGAATAAAAGAAAGATCAAGATGCTTTCCAAATATATTTGTGGAAATACCAGTTGAGAGATTACAAAAAGTGAGGAAATCTCTGCAGCAAATTTTAGATGTCATCTGATGACACTCTTAGCTTTTCTGTTGCTGGAAGCTAGAGGTCTGTTAGCACATCCCAACAGGCTTTATCTGACTGTCACCAGAATGTTAGGGCAGACAGACAAGGGTAGGCAATTGATGGCTATTAAGGGTAAGGGTAGCCAGAGATACTATGGTTCCATAGCTTTCCAACTCCACATAATCACAAATTTTACGCAGTCAATCACCCTCACCTGTGTGGCTTTTTCCTGGGAACTGCAATTCACAACTTTACTGGTGGACACATCATATTATAGGCAGACACTGGAGGGCAGGGGACACTCTGGTATCTCAAAGTTCTTTTGTGATTCTAAACATGTATTTTGATAGCAACATGATAATAACAGAAGACTGGGTAGAATATTCTGGTAGGAATATTCAGGTAGAAGCACCCTTCTGGAGGTAGAAGTAACCAGAGATGGAAAGGCATCAAAGGCTGCATAATTTCTGCATATAGTTTGCTTGTCTTTGAGCTTGCTCTCTTATGTGAGAAATTCCAAAGTGGAAGGGGTTTCCATTCTGGTTTCTTGGAGGTGTATTTATGATTTTGACCTCAATCTTCTGCAACTATAGCCAAAACAATTGCAGAAAGGAAGGTCAAAAGAAAAGTCCTTTTAATCTTAAGAGAATTAATTTACAAGATGCTTGAGAGAATATTCTGAAAGTAAAAGAATCAGATTATAGCCACTCTTTAAATGACAGATAAAGAACTATGGCACTCTAGCTCAGAAGGGGGATAGGGCAATGTTTTGAAACCTGCTTTCTGTTTATAAACAGTTTGGGCAAATAAGAAGAGACAAATATTTATTGTTTTTCCTCAATTTTTTTGTTTTAGAGTTTCTTCTTTCATACTTACAAACATACAGGCACTATTTTCACTTCATACATGGACACAGACGTAGGAAGCCTTTAGCAGAATGCAGTTTCATGTTATATTAGATAAAGATCTTAATGTGTTGGAGGAAGGGCAGAAAACATGAAAAATTGGGAGAAATGGAAGCAAATCAAGGCGCTTGTCTGGGAGATGTCATGTGCTTGTCAGCAGCTTATAGAGGGTTGTTCTATAAAGAGAAAATCTTTACTGGATTGGAGCTAATCCCTTAATCCCCTCCATTTGTACATCAATTTACAGTTCTCCAAGCACTTTCCAACCATTATCACATTTAATCTTCACAAATGCCTGCAAAGAACACAGGACAGGGATTAATCGTTTTAATGTATAAAGGAGAGGATATGATTCAGCCAAGGTCACAAAGACAAGAAGGAGAAGAACTACAAGGCATTGAGTAGTTCTCTATGGTAGTCATTTCTTGTATTAAGCTCAGAGGTAAATATTAATTTGGGCCATGGAAATAAACAAATCAATGACAGTATTTCTTTTTGCCAAGCTGCCATGCCAAGTGAAAACTGCCCCTGAGAGCCTTCCTGCTCTCCCAGGCTCAGCCGAAGGACTCTAGTATGAGATCTAAGGACATCTATTAGTGACAATGACATGTTTCCACTCTGCACAGGCACAATAGTCTCATACAGCAATGCAATCAACAGCCACAGACACTGGCAGACTCCCCATTTCAAGATACGTTTTTTCAAAGCAAGCCTTTGTCAATCATGGCAGCATATCATCACCTTGCATGCCAGGACAAACATTTTTCCTACTATAGCCCTACAAAATGCTGGAATGCAGGCTCCTTGAATACCATCAATTTCAACTAAATAAATTAATAAAAGTCAACTAATGATCCACCCCCTGCATGATTTCAAAGTGGCCTGTATCAATGGAAAGGATTTGAATAGCAATGAAAAACAGTGAAATAGACAGTGTCCAGTACTGACTTTGTCTACACTTTCCCATCCCCTGACCCTCTCTTTTGGAATAAAGACCCATTTTTCTGACAGAAGATATAGAAAATGTACACACAGAATCAGGACTTAAATTGGGACATGCTGATTTGAATAAGAATAAAAATGGCCCCCATAGGTTCATATATTTGAATGCTTAGTCATCAGGGAATGTTGTTATAGGAGGTACAGACTTGTTGGAGGAAGTGTGTTACTTGAGATGGGATTTCAGGTTTCACATGCCCATACTAGACCTAAAGTGCTCTCTGTCTCTCTCTCTCTCTCTCTCTCTCTCTCTCTCTCTCTCTCTCTCTCTCTCTCTCTCTCTCTGCCTAGAAATGACAATGTAGCTCTTAGTTACTATTCCAGCACGTGCCTGAATGCTGTCATACTCCCCACCATGATGATAATCACCTAAATCCTGAAACTGCAAGCAGGCCTTCAATTAAATGTTTTCTCTTATTAGAGTTGCTATGGTCACTGTGTTGCTTCATAACTCTAAAACAGTGAGTAAGGAAACAGAAGAAGTAGAAGGACCCAGCATGGAAGATGGACACCAGATCATACATGCACGCTGCCCATGTCTGTGTTTCCCCAGGCAATCAGAATAAGGAAGGACAACCACTCATATTGAACATCTGTATCTCAGAAGAGTATGGTAACTCTTGAGAAGGAATCCTGGTCCATTGACTCCTGATGTGCAATATGTTATATTTGGTTCTTCCAATATAAGGCAGCTGTTCATTAATTCTTCGCTAAGAGTCATATATGGTTTAAGGATATAGACAGACTCCAAATAAAAGAAGGGAGGGAGGGAGGGAGGAAGGAAGGAAGGGAGGAAGGGAGGAAGGGAGGAAGAAAGGAAGGAAGGAAGGAAGGAAGGAAGGAAAGAAGCTTTTGGGATTATCATAATACATTAGTGGAGAGGAGCTGGGTAGGAACAAAAAGATTCGGCTCTTGGCAAGTTTGATGAACAAATTTAAAATAGACAAAGAGGTACAAGGTGGTCACAGTGAAAGCTTTGCTTAGGAAAAGGATTGCTGAGCAGTGTGCATTTGAGCTGGGAGGCATTATAGGCAGCATTCAGCCTGCTTCCTGAGAAGTCTGAGGGAAAACATTTAGGCAGAGGGTGCAGCTGGTGCTTGTCTGAATACAAGGATCCCTCAGCAAACTAAGCATGATTTCATGCCTGTAATCTCAGAACTGAGAGGAAGGACATAGCATAAGCATTGTGATGAGTTAGAAGCTAGCCTTGGCTATGGAATTAACCCTTACCTGAAGCAAAGAAACAAAACTGCCTTGGAAAACTCAACTGGACACCCAAGCAGAAGACAATTTTTACTTCTAAAATTCTGCTCTTGAATAACTAGGGCAGACAATAGAACCACAAAAAATTGCTAAATCTCATGATACTACAAATAATGGAAAGCAAGAGGTGAAGAATTTCTTTTTTAACCTAATGCTTTTTTGAGTTAAATCTTTCAAATCCAGTATTATTTCAAGACATTGTTACTGGGCCCTGTCATTAACAGGGATCTTTAAGGAACCAGAAAAACTGGTTCCTTGAGAGTAAAGACTTTTGTATTTATCTATTCATGTATCTCTAGAACTTCGGGTTCTTGATGATCAGTAATGGGTTTTGAATGAATGTACCAAAAGAGGACCTCAATATGAGTCAGAGAAGCATAAACAGTAATACTTCAGTGTGGAGTAACAAATTAGTACCCAAAATGGGATGGATTGCAATGAATTTAGAAAGTCCACAAAATATATACATGCTTTCAGGTGAATATCTCAGGGCGGCAGTGTGAGTGTGGGCCCAAGGATACACCAGGCACCAGTGAAGTCAGGGAAAAACACCAGGCTTCTATGGGGGGAAGGTATCCATGCTTGGCTGTGAAATGAAGATGATGGTTTTACTGATATTGCTCGTCTCCTTGTGAAGTTTTAATGAGCTGGAAATACAGGAAACATTTTTCTAAACTAAAATGTGCTTTTCAAGTGTGTATTGTTGTGGAGTCTCCTGCTCAGGGAGTTCATTAAATGGGAAACTACAACATTGAATCTGAGCAATGAGCAAAATGAGGCTTCCACACAGGGATCAAAAGATTACCTGAGTCCTATTACATTTTATCTATTGAAGCAAGACATCATGTAGCATTTATGAGTATTGCCTGAGAGAAATAAGAAAAACGCACTAATTGAATAAAAGCTGGGCATTTATTATTGCAAAATGCCACTCAAAGGACTTCACAAACACGCTCATCTAATTAGCTATTATGGTCGGGTATCTATGGAAACAGCCGTAAATCAGTACTGAAAATATACAATCATTTAACCCCTTCAACATAAAACAGGAATCCACAGAACAAACCTAGTTTGCTAATTTCCTACATATAGAAAATACATAGAAAATTAAAGGGAAAGCAACAACTTAAAAAAAATCCAGGTGAGAATAAATGATTGGAATGGAAGAGTGAAGCTGTTCTGCACTTTCAGAAACTATGCTTGTTTTACTCTCATTAATAGTGGATTTTCTAAAATAATATGGTGTGTTGCTGTTGAATGCATGCTATTGGTAATACAAAAAGGCATTCAGATTTCCTTCCATTGTTGAATGCTCTTCCTGAGATACAGTAATGAAAAGAATCCAATCTGTGCCCTTGAGGAACTCATAACGTGGAGATCAGGAGAAAGGCTTACAGGAAAGAGAGACGCATGACAGGCATTCTGGGAACACAGAAAATGGCATAATAAATTCAGTGTTGGGGTGGGAATGCATGAGAACCTCCAGGAGAGGGGACACAATTAAAGATGTCTTCAGGTAGGATGGTGAACAATGGTACATACAAGGTGTCTTGGCGGTGAGTTACACAATTTGCTGGGAGCAGCTAAAGCAGTGGATCCTCATAGAGTATTTGAAGATGAACGCATGGCAAGCAATAGGTTCTCAGAAGCATTAAATATCTTTCCCAATATTACCCTGCAAGTTCTGGATTTGAACTGAATTTTGAAACGGTTGTCTATTTGCTGCTGATCCTGGATCTGCATCCAGTTAGGGGGTGATTATTGCTTCATAATAAGAGTCCTGGAGACTCAAAGCAGTTTATTTTACAACCTTGCAAAATCAGGTGTCAGTCCAGAGAAATGAAAAATTATCTATATTTTTCCCCCGATTTTATGCAAAACAGTTATTTTCCCATTATTGTTAGCATTTCCCTACTTCCTGAATTTCTGATTGGCTGAGTTCTTCAGGAAGATACATTCTTTTCTACTCGACTTAAGTGGACTCAGTGGGCTCAGTTACATGGCAGGCTGTCTCTAACTTTGCAACCCTAAGATAAAGGAAAAAACACCCAGGCAAGCAAATGGCAACTATTATCTAGAGATTACAGGGTCCTGGTGCCTTCTGCTTGCCTTCTATTCCCCAGTGACCTCTAAGTGGACCTCACATTGAAAAGGGAGCATGGATATTTATTTCTTACAGGGATTTCAAATGGCTGCCTGCTTGCCAAACGTGGGTCTATATCCAGTTTCCCACACTGTGTCTTTCTTCCTGGATTCTCTGCGGCTCTGTTTTAATCTTGCCTCTGGTTTGAGTTCTCAGATTCAAGTCTTCCCAGGATAAATTCAAATGAGCTCAGTCACTGAGGAGGGTGAAACACCTTTGCTAATTAAAGATCTCAGTAAAGCCACCACAAGCGAGATTCTCAGTCGCACACGTGAACACACCTGCACATGCATTCACATTTGGGGGTTCCATAGGAAGAGCCACTGGGTGCACACTCTAACTTATGATCAAATAACTATCAAGAAGACCTGGGCTATTGGGGTGCCACTTGACACAGAGGGTGCTCAAAACTGTGCAAGTGTCTTCCCAGTACAAATCCATAAGAGAGAGTTGAGCACCTAATAAATGCATACCTATGACTTCAGTGCCCTCCTCTATCCAGCTGAGGACACTGTTCCATGAGAAGTGCCCTTTCCAACAGTCCTGGCTTGTGCTGCAATACCACAATGGGAACTCACAAGGTCTCATCTCTCTCAGAGGAACTACACAGTTAACAGTTGCGGGAGGAGAAGCCACTTTCCTCCGTGGTGTAGCCACTTGCACATTGTCCCACTCAAGCAATTATTCCCATCCATGCTCACACAAGAAATCTGGTATAATATGATGGATCTGTAGGGTAAATAAGGCATGAGAATATCAGAGAAATTTGGAAAGAAATTGGGTAGGAGGGGGAAAGGAAAAGGAGAGAATGAGTGGACTTTGATCAAAGAATATTATGCATGTGTATAAAATGATACAAATATAAAAAATTGTTAATGCCTGATCTGCCTGACACATTCCTTCCAGGCCAGTGCTACTGAGTGGGTATTTTTGAGGCCACCTTTTAGCTCTGAGCTTCACTAAGATCATGAGTTTTCAACATTTGTGACCATCCTAATAGTAACAGTAATACCTGGTAGGTAATCCTTGATAGTAGAAGTCATGAGTAGTATCTTTCTAGGTTGTAAGTACATACTGTATTTAAATTGGGTAAATATGGCATGAACTTCTCTAGAGGACAAACAAGCACATCTGTAAGTATATACACACCATCATTTATTGGCATATCGTAAGGATTCAGGCATTATGCTGACTTTCCCATCACCTGGCAGAATGTACTCTGACAGCACTCTGGTCAGCCCAGGGTTCCACTACTCTGCATGCAGATGCAAAGGACCCTTTAAAAGGAAGACCTCTGCCCACTTCCACTCCCCCCTTCTCTTTCCCACTGTTACACTGGGACAGACAGGACTTTTCCTGTCTCCCTCCTCTGTTCTATCCTTTCTCTGTCTCTTTACCTCTTTTATCCCCCCCCCCTTCCCTCCACTTTCTAATAAAACTTCTCACTTGAGCTCTGTCTGCCTGGCATGTTTGTCCCGCACCTCAGTCAACCTCACCAGCCATGGAATCCACCAAGTTCCCCGACACAAGTTCCCCCTCAAGTTTTATCATAACACATATACCTTACAACATTGCAAAATCCTGTTAAATTGTATGTAGGGAGATTTGAATTTTTATAATATATATGTTCAAAAAGCAGCTGTCATAGAAATGAGCATATTCAAAACTGAAATGAAGTAAGGACTTGAAAACAAGAAACGAACTATTTGCCATTCATGAATCATTTGCAAGCAGTAGTCTGGTTAAGAGAAAGAGTAGCTGAATCCCCTTAAGATAATGATCCTAACTATGCATAAAGAAAACACAATCCCATTTGGAATTCCTCCTTCTTAACTGGATTTTCTGTCCCACAGCATTACTCAGTTTCTTAACCATTTTAGACCCCCTTTTCCTTATCTACAAAACAAATATAGGCCCAGCAGGGTGACATACACCTTTTAAAGCCAGCACTTGGGAGGAAGAGGCAATCAGATCACTGTTAAGTCTGAGGCTGGCTTGGTGTACATATCAAGTTCCAGGCTAGCCAACAAAATAAAATAACACTTAATAATAATTACTGATGATCATGGATTTTTACTGACTGCATATTGTTGTTCAAGTACTTTCCTATGTGGCTCACATGCATTTATAGTTTCTAAGTCCTTCTGCATCTTGAAGTAGATATTAGCTACATTTCACATAAAGAGACTGAAGCACTGAGATGATAAATGGTTAGTCTCTTAGTGAACAGCATGAATTAGTGCAAGAAACAGGGTTTCAGATAAAGGCTTAAGATGTGCTTGTCTGCAGCAAGAATGCTGAATGTAGACCTTGAAATGTCAATGAGTCCATCACAGATCTGTGTCTCTTGTATGTTCTTGATCTAAAGACTGACTCAATCAATTAGGGAACTCAGAATATAACAAAGGAGAAAGACACACACACACACACTATGACCTATCAATTCTACTGAGTGTCCACCTAAGGAATATAGAGTTCTGTTTATCAAACACAAACATACGGACATGACTTAAACACATTTCCTGAAAATTTCCCATATTTACTGAAGGTGAGTGTCAATTTTCATATCTTCACACTGTAGAATACTACTAAGTAACCTGAATTAAAAACTGAAAATTCCTTCATGTCATTAAATGTCACAGAAGAGGTGAGTGAGAGTTGCCAGATCCTAAGGTACACTTTATACAATACAGCTGAAAAGGCTAGTTGGAAGAGTACAGAAAGGGATTCTGCATATCTGGAAATCTGTGTGCCTTGATTTGGTTATTGGTTCCCACAAAAAATCCATCTTAATTTTTGTATAATTTCATATTTCCTATACTTAAGTAACATTTCAAAATGCAATGTTTAAAAGAGTATTTTTAAAAGCATAAAGGTCTTTTATAAATCTGTATTTTCCACAAAGAAATAAAGCATCATCTATATCAGTCTTAGGTCTTTTCTCAAAGCACAAACAATGAGTAAAAACAACTAGCCAGGTCTTTCAAGTCTGTTTTGTTTCCTGATAGCTTAATAACTAGTTAGCAAAGTAAAAAGAAGTAAACATGCATTTGTCAATTAGCTAACAATCACCAATGTGAGAGTTTTAAATATTTTTTGACTTTGTAATGCAATGGCATCGTTTTTTTTCCTTCCCCTTTCTCCCTTCAAACCCTCCCATGCACATTCACCACCCAATCTGCTTTCTTTAAATGTCATGTCTTTTCTTTGTTGTTATACACACACACACACACACACACACACACACACACACACACACACACACACACACAACTACATACACATAAACTTCTCAGCCTGTATCTTTTACTGGTATGCTGTGTTGTCCATATGGTATTGGATACCCAATTGATTTTTCTCTTCCCTTGGGAATATTTTATCCAATTTTCAGCATTCCTTAGTTGCCTATAGTTCTTTGCATAGGGTTAAAGACTCATGTGTGCTCCCCCATACAGGTTAGCACATCTATTGTTTGTGTCCTCATGTTTAGGCTGTTATGCTGGCAAAGACTGAATGGGTGTGGCTTCTGACATTCCTAGGAGACACAACCTTACAGTAAACTCTGTTACAATCTTCCCAACGTCTCTTCTCAATGATTCCTGAGTCTTGCATGCAGGAATAGTGATGTAGATGTATCTCGACATACTTTAAAATATAATTTATAGCCCCAAATTTTCTCTAGTTCAGCACACCCTGGAGGTGTTCTACACATACCTTCTCAAACATGAACACTTGTGTGTCCAAATAAGTAAACACAGAAACATATGCTGTCATGTAGCCACATCAGTACACATACACTTACATTCATTCACAAACTCATCTGAGTTTTTCTGCTGTGTTAGGAGC
Source organism: Cricetulus griseus (assembly GCF_003668045.3). NCBI lineage: Eukaryota > Metazoa > Chordata > Mammalia > Rodentia > Cricetidae > Cricetulus > Cricetulus griseus. Next base: position 19,320,321 of record NC_048603.1, read on the forward strand.
TATCTCTTATTCTAGCCTTTATTGTGTCCTCACACTCAGCTACCAAAATTTCCTATTTCCTACTTAGAAATTCTGTGTCCATTTTCTCTTTACTCCCTACTGGGCCCCTCTCTCTCTCTCTCTCTCTCTCTCTCTCTCTCTCTCTCTCTCTCTCTCTCTCTCTCTCTCTCTCTCTCTCCCTCCTCTCTCTCTCTCTCTCTCTCTCTCTCTCTCTCTCTCTCTCTCTCCCTCCTCTCTCTCTCTCTCTCTCTCTCTCTCTCACACACACACACACACACACCGTTAAATATTTACCACTCACAAGCTGAAACTTCTTTTGGCTTAAAACTGTGGCTTTTAGCAATCTCAGCACTAGAAATTAGACTACATGGTTCATCCAAGAAGCATAAAAAACTAAGTTATTACCTTTCCATCATTTAAAAAAAATATAAAAGTGGAACCACTCCAGGTTGCAGAAAGAAAGCTGTTGTATCTTAGCAGCAGATATCTTTCCTCCATACCTTTCACGAATATCTCCCAGGAAGTCCATTTGTGTCCCAGTGGATTGATGGAAGGATTCAACAAGGATGCCCTCATTGAAGAAGGTGACAGTATGCTATAAGATGAAGAGAAAATAGATGAATAAAGAGGTTTGCAAAGGGGAAGAAAGCAACTAAGAGTTATTTACAAATTCAATGTAGAACGAACAATAATCAGGGACTCTGAGGAGCATTGCTGGAGACCACATTTTATTTCAGCTCATAAATCATCTAGGGATGAAATCATGGCCAAGCCTACATTTGGAAGATTTTGTATTCAGTGATAAATCATGCTGGCTCTTTGGTGATCTTTTAAGCTCAAAGCACAAAATAATGTAATATAATCCTCTGACCCAACAACAACCCCATCATGTCCAGTGTTATGGCACAAGAGACCCGTATTGATGTCACGAGAAATGATCAGATTAGGAATAAACTCAAGGCACAAAGGGATAATTAGGGAAAGATTTTTTTCCCAAAATTTTCACACCTCTCATCCATCGCTGGAGATCCTGGAAGATTCTACACATATACTTTCAATTTTAGATATCTGCTGAGAACTTGACCAGAACAGATGGCAAGAGGAGGAGGAACTCACTCCTTTGTCCTCACTATGGCTGCAGTTTGTCTCTTCATGCCTACCTTGCCCCCAGACTGGGATTGGCTTCCAGTTCTCAGATCTTCAGAATTGTATTCAAATCTTCTGAATCATGCAACTGCCTCGTGGTTCACCAGTTTACCCATGGGAGATGGGGTTGTTCTCACATTTCCTTGTCACAAGACAGAACACATACACATATACACAGGTATGCACATATGCACACTCGAAATCTCGCGCATGTGCACACACACACACCCTTAATTTCTCTGAAGAATCTGAGAGAAGAGCAGAATTCCGAAATTTTAGATCCTAGCTATTCTTAGTAGCCTCTTTGCAAGGCTGCTACCCTTGTGTACACCAGAGCCTCTCTGTGAGGCTTTCCCAAGACAAGTAGCTTTCTCTAAGAATGATATATAAAATATGTAATATATAATATAACATATATATTATATAATATATAATCTGGCTAACTATTTTCTGTGTGGCAAGATCCCATTCATTCTTCAGGCTTTACTTGAATGACATTTCTTAGGATGGCATTTCCTGTCCTTTGATTTGTTTTGGGATCTCATATTTAAATCCCATAAGACCACCTATGTCTCCTTTTAGGTGTTCACTACAAATATAGTTTTTTTGTTGTTGGTGGTGGTTTTTCAAGACAGGGTTTCTCTGTATAGCTTTGGAGCCTATCCTGGCACTCGATCTGTGGACCTGGCTTTGAACTCACACAGTGCTAGGATTAAAGGCATGTGCCACCAATGCCCAGCCTCAAATATAGTATTTGAAACATCTGCCTCATTCATTGTTGCATACCCATTGCCCTGTATCCACTTTAGTGTTTTAGAATGTGTCTTGTTATCAAATTTGGTGCACATAAAATTACTCTGGGAGTTTGTCAAAGATGTATATATTGTCAGATTCAGTGGGCCAGTGAGGGAGTGTAGGACATTACTGTGAAGAAAACAAATAACAATTTTTTTCAAGTTTTGACATAAGCAGATATTTAGCAGACAGTGATTGAATGTTTGGAAGGATAAAAAGACAGATGTCTAATAATAAGCAAATACATAAATTAGTCATTTCATAGATAAATAAATGCATGCCTAACAGAGGCTAGATTTGAGAGTCTATTGAATCCACTGGGATTCTGTTCTTGCATGTATCCAGCCTGGAGAAACAGTGTGTCTTACTTCTGACATCTCTCTAAACACAAGTGCTCTAGAATGAAATACTTCTCTGATCATCATCATTATATTTTATACGCCCCACCGACACACCAAATGAAGCCTTTGTATTAAATCTGTACAGAAACAAACAACTGGGAACAGGGCAACATGGTAATTGACTTGAAAGTAAACACTAGGTTGCCATTTAAATAACTATCCTCTCCCCAAACATGAACTCCACAGACCAACGCTGCATAAATGCAGAGAACACATCCATTAACTGAAAATGAATAAAACAGTATTTATAAAATGAGCAATTTAGATTTGATTAATGTTTATAAATGTGTTTACATATGAATTGAATATTAACCTATAGCTTGAAAGGTTTAATTAGGCTTGGAATATTGTTTTGGAGCACAATAAAAAGTACCCAACTCACAAAGGGAAAGGCAGAGGATATCTGCAAGCAAAAATGAGATCAATTAATTAGGCAATTTGCATACATTTGGATGGTTATTTTCAGAGCATTTTTCCCCCTGACGGTTGGCTCTCCCTATTCTCTTACTGTATTTCCAACATTTTATTTAGACAACATGTCAATCACCCAGCTAACTTGAGTGCATGATGATCAGCTCAGGAGCAACATTGATATCCACAGCCTTCCTGAGCAACAGACTCATCAAAGAGGACAGAATAACCTGGCTAAGTAAGCCCCAGAATGACAGACACATGGTGGGACATTAATTTCATATGGAACCAACAAGTTTGATATAGGCCCATGAAAAATTGATGTGCAACCATCAAAACAAAATAAAAATGGCACTTAATTGTCTAATGAGTAAATGAGTGAAGGGGAGCTGTCATGAATTTCTCAAGGTCATTGAATACAAAACTTCTAAAGACTATTTTTATGTAGCATCTCTGAAACCTTTATGACTCAGACCTCATCATTAATTTTGTCCTTTGTATTTATACTTACTTAACTCCCTATGATAGTTCATGAACATTAGCCATTATTCTAATTGTTTTACAAAATTATATATGGAAATATATCTCCAGGCATACTCAGATTTCTACAAGTTAGTAATTTTGAGGCTTCAGGTTAGAAGACTCAGAATGGTTGTAAATTGCTATGAAGGATTCTTATTTTCCTCAATAATGAGTCAGTATTCGTTACACTACCATTAAAAACACAAGCATCCATTTATTCACATAATCATTGTCTCAAATAGATATAATCTCATATGCTTCCCAACAAAGGTACAAGGGGTGTTGATAAGCAGATGCCAGGAACAATATAAATGGTACATAGGGGACAATAATAGCACCAGAAACAGGTTATTCCTTCTAAGATAACCTTGTGTCCACATGTTCAAGACATTATTACTGACATTATCTGGTGTCTATTTGTGAGAGAAGCAAGAAATATGTTGAAGCTTGCACTTGAAATAAGAAAACCCATGCTCCTTTCAGAAGCCTGGTGTATCTAAAACATTGTCAATCAATGATAAAGCAAATTCTCAAGGACTTCTCAAGCCCAGGACAGGAAATGTAGAAGATACACACAGGGAGGAAATTCATTAGCTAAATGTAAAGACGCCATCCTCTGGTACTGTTATTATAAAGGCACCTGAGAGGCTCTGCCCATCTCTCAATACAATTTTCTTAACTTTGAGAGGAATGTTTAAATGTTTAACAGCCCAAAGTCACTGTTGCCACAGCAATAGACAAGAACAAAAAAAGATGGTGTGACAGCAATCATTGTTTAAGCTAGTAACCCAAATTGAGTTATACAGAACTAATAATAAAAGCTGGCCTACCTGTATTTTCAGTTTTATGTAGGTTTAGAAAGAGCCTGATAGGAAATTCGTCAATGGTTTGGTTAATGAATTGGTTAGAACCGATGATTTCAAATGAAAAGCTACTCAGAGAAACTGCCACCATAAATCAGCCCCTTTCTGCTCACCTGCTTTTCAAGATCTGGAACAAAATGAGATTTCTGCCAACTCCATATGCAAAAAATGTGGCTACGTGTCCTCTGAGTGCTGTATTTGGTTCTGGGAGAGGTACATACATGTAGCATGAAGGATGCTGAAGTTCATATCAACTCACTAGGCAGATGAGGAAATGAATATATGCAGAACCCTCAGTGCACCTGGCTTTACACACTGGTAGGCATCATCTACAGACTTCTCATAGTATTTCCTTAATGAAGAAATCATTTCTATTTATTTATTTTGCAACCAAGACTCGTGGACTATTTAGATATGTCTAATACTTCTAAAATAGCAACATTGACAAAGAAGCCTGGAGATCAAATTTGTCTGATCTCAAATCCCAGATTCTGAATTTTGGCTATCCTGATTATTAGTGTTGTCTCCAACACCTCTACTTAGTCCCCTGAATGTTAAAACCTTCAGTTCCATCCAGCATTTTATACATAGTGCCTTTTTGATGTTCTTTTCCTTCTGAGTCTCCAAATAAAGAGTGGTATAGTAAAGCAGGCCTAGGTTTCAGAATAAGAAGCAAGTAGGTTACTGCCATGCAGAAAGACTCATGGACAGATTTCAGTTAATATTCTGTTTCATGTAACTCATTTATTTCACTAGAAAAGAGTTGCTTCAACTACAACACACTTTCTCTGTATCAAGTTATTATTTCTCTCTCTCTGACTTTTGAACTTTAGTTCAATGTAGCAAATATTCATTAAGAGGTCGTTATGGCATATAAGGACAAGGGCTGGGGCTTGCTTTTCTGTAACATTAAGGAAACATCAATTTAAGCCATCTGTCGATAGTTAAGTGGGGAATATCCCCCACAGGTTCACATGTTCAATTACCTTAGTTTCTAGATGTTGGCACTATTTTGGAAGTTGTGTTGCCTTTGCAATGTAGACTGGTGAAGGATGGCCTTTAATAGTCCAGTGTGCTCTCAGTTCTGACACAAGCTGTCTGCTTCCTGATCCTCCAAAGTGGCACAACCTCCTGAGGCCACAGATTCTCTGCCATATGATAGATTGACAAACCTCTGAAACCTGGAGCCCAAGTTACTTGCTCCTCACTTAAGCTGCTTTCGTTAGTTATTTTTGTTTCAGCGGTAAGAAAAGTAACTAATACTCCCAATCAAACCCAATAAAAAAGAGCCTCATTGGAAAAAGAGGAAAATAAAATGAGAGCATTGAGCATTGCCAACGTAGGGGGTTAGGGAAGCAGCAGAGGGGAGCATAGCAAGGCACGAGTGGTCTGACATGGGAAATGAAGGTAATTAGTGAGGAGGAGGGAAGACAGGCACAGAATGGAAGAGGAGGGTAAAATAGCAGCAAAGATGTCTGAAAAAGTTATAAGGACTCATACTATTTACTTTTTTTTATAAAAAAGCAATGCAAATAAGTCTGTATATGGTTTAAATACAATTTTGGCAGTTGGGCTGCCAATGCCTACCCCCTCCAAGAGTCAATTGAGGGACCAAAATTCAAATTTATAAAAGTTTAAAAACTTAGGCCCTGAAAAGGGAATGTCTAATGATAAAGGAAAATTCAACTCCTTAAATGGGGAGTGCCATGACTGGCACCTGATGTCCTGCTCTCAGAGAAGGAGAGGTAACTAACTGTCCACCACTCCTGTTAACATTCCTTTGCCAATTGCTGGTCATAAAGATCTCCCAGCCCAGGGGATAACTGACAGACCCTGTGACTCTGTAACCCTGCAAGCCTATGCCCTGTTTATCTCAGTCAAATGTATCTCCCTTAAAATATATAGTTACCGACTAACTCTGTGCTTTGTGTGACCTTAAGTAACCATACAAACTCTGTAATTTTCGGCCTTCAACCTTATGGTCTGCCCCTTTAAAAGCTTCTCTTTTTGGCTGGTTGGCATCTCATTTTCCTGCCATGCAGTGAGATCCTAGCTGGCCAGCTTGAAACAAAAAGAAACCTTTTGCTTTTGCATCAGAGTGTCGACTCCTTGGGTTAGTCTCTGGGCTCTGAGAACCTGGCACAACATCAACGACCACCTAACAAAGACCCAACACCAGGTTTGGGAAGCTCTCTTTTGAATTGTTGGTCAGGAATGTCCAAGAGGATCCCCAAACTTTACAGACTATTGCTATGGCTTTTAGTTGCTCCCTGGAGGTGGAGGGTAAAGTTCATATTACTATAAACACCATGCATTTCAGACGCAGATCCAGGAGGAACCGACCTGAATGCCTCCTTTTAATATTATCCCTTAACAAAGGTGCTACAAGCCGCGAGACCACACAGTATATAGTCATCTATCATGAGATAACTCAGAGAAATTAAGGATTCTCCTGATGGATGAAACCAGTACACAGTCTGTACTTGGCGCTATAATCTCGTGAATGAATTGGCTGTTTCTTGCTATAGAGTCTTCCTGTAGCTTATTCCTTTCTTCAATGTACTTGGGATTTCCTTCCCACAGTTTAGCACTATCTGATCATTTCCTGGGAACAAATTTCTCCCATGCATTTGGAATTTACTGATTATACTCCCTAGCTATGTGTAAATACCTATTCAACATTAACATGTCCTAGTTTACTGATTATATTCCTTAGCTATGTGTTGTTGGGAGTGATGTTGGGCCCCAGCTCCCACAGGGTCTCTGTGAGTTGATAACCACAGATGCATCCTGTTTTCTACACCTGGATTACAAGCCCAGGCCTTGCCCCACTAGCATCAAAAACACGAGCTCTTACACCTGGGGTTTTTCCACTGTGCCATAAGTCTGTTTATAAGGCCGCTCCCTCCCTGCAAAAAACACTTTCTCTTAGCGCAAGCGACCCGATGGCTCGGTTTTTAATTAAAGCTCCAGGCTTTCGCCCCATACTCGGACTTAGTCATGGTGCAGAGGCCACAAGTGGAGGTTCCATTAGATTTAGTCATGGTACAGGTGCCACAGTGTGAGACCACATGATCATCTCACTAGATGCGGAAAAAGACTTTGAAAAAATCCAACACCCCTTCATGACAAAGGTCTGGGAGAGATCAGGGATAACAAGAACCTACCTTAATATAACAAAAGCAATATACAGCAAGCTGACAGCCAACATCAAATTAAATGGAGAGAAACTAAACACAATTCCTCTAAAATCAGGGACAAAGCAAGGTTGTCTACTCTCTCCATACCTCTTCAATATTGTCCTTGAAGTTCTGGCTAGAGCAATAAGACAACAAATGGAGATCAAGGGGATACAAATTGGAAAGAAAGAAGTCAAACTTTCACTATTTGCAGATGATATGAGCGTCTACATAAGTGACCCGAAAAACTCTACCAGGGAACTCCTACAGTTGATAAACACCTTCAGCAAAGTGGCAGGATATAAGATTAACTCAAAACAATCTGTAGCCCTACTATATACAAATGATACACATTCATGGAGAAAGAAATCGGAGAAACATCACCTTTTACAATTGCCACAAACAACATAAAATACCTTGGGGTAATTCTAACCAAAAAAGTGAAAGACCTATACAGTAAGAATTTTGAGTCTCTAAAGAAACAAATTAAAGAAGATACCACAAAATGGAAGGATCTCACATGCTTTTGGATAGGTAGGATCAACATAGCTATCTTGCCAAAAGCAATCTACAGATTCAATGCAATCCCCATCAAAATCACGGCACAAAACTTGAAAGAACAAGTCTCAAATTTATATGGAAAAACAAAAGACCCAGGACAGCCAAAACAACCCTGTACAATAAAGGAACTTCTGGAGGCATCATCATCCCTGACTTCAAGCTCTATTACAGAGCTATAGTCCTAAAAACAGCTTGATATTGGCACAAAAATAGACAGGTAGACCAATGGAATCAAGTTGAAAACCCTGATATTAACCCACACACATAGGAACACCTCATTTTTGACAAAGAAGCAAAATTTATACAATGGAATAAAGAAAGCATCATCAACAAATGGTGCTGGCATAACTGGATGATGGCATGTAGAAGACTGAAGATAGATCCATGTCTATTGTCATGCACAAAACTTAAATTCAAATAGATCAAAGATCTCAACATAAATCCAGCCACACTGAACCTATTAGAAGACAAAGTGAGAAATTCCCTGGAATTAATTGTTACAGGAGACTTCTTCCTGAACATTACACCAGTAGCACAGACACTGAGATCAACAATTAGTAAATGCGACTTCCTGAAACTGAGAAGCTTTTGTAAGGCAAAAGACATAGTCAGCAAGACAAAACAGCAGCCCACAGACTGGGAAAAGATATTCCCAACCCCACATCTGACAGACAGCTGATTTCCAAAATATACAAAGAACTCATGAAGCTAGTATCCAAAACACCAACCAATCCAATTAAAAAGTGGGGTACAGAACTAAATAGACAATTCCCCATAGAGGAATCTAAAATGCCTGAAAGACACATAAGAAAGTGTTCAATATCCTTAGCTATCAAGGGAATGCATATCAAAACAACTCTGAGATACCATCTTACTCTTGTCAGAATGGCTACAATCAAAAACACCAATGACAGCTCATGCTGGAGAGGATGTGGAGAAAGGGGAACACTGCTCCACTGCTGGTGGGAGTGCCAAATTGTACGGGCACTTTGAAAATCAGTATGGCGACTCCTCAGGAAAATGGGAATCAGTCTACCACAAGATCCAGCAATTCCACTCTTAGGCATATACCCAAAAGAAGCACATTCCTACAACAATGACATCTGTTCAGTGATGTTCATAGCAGCACTATTTGTAATAGCCAGAACCTGGAAGCATCCTAGGTGCCCCTCAACTGAAAAATGGATAGAGAAAATGTGGTACATTTACATAATGGAGTACTACTCAGCAGAAAAAAAACAAAACAAAACAACAACAAAAAAAAATGGAATCTTGAAATTTGCAGGCAAATGAATGGAACTAGAAGAAACCATTCTGATCGAGGTCACAAAAAGTCAAACATGGTATGTACTTACTCATATGTGGATTTTAGACATAGAGTAAAGGATTGCCAGCCTACATTCCACACTGCCAGAGAAACTAGTAAACAAGGAGGACCCTAAGAGAGACATACATGTTCCCCTGGAGAAGGGGAAAGGGTCATGATCTCCTGAGCAAATTGGGAGCATGGGGGAGGGGGGATCTAGGAGAATGAGAAGGGGGGAAGCGGAGGGATGAGGAGGACATGCAGGAACAAGAAGGTTGAGTTGGGGGAAGAATAGAAGAGAGCAAGATAAGAGATACCATAATACAGGGAGCCATTATAGGTTTAAGGAGGAATCAGGAGCTAGGGAAATGTCTGTAGATCTACAAAGATGACACCAAGTAACAATCTAAGACATAGAGGATAGTCTACCTTAAATGCCCTCCCCTGGTAATAAGATTGATGCCTGACTATTTGCCATCCTATAGCCTTCATCCAGAAGCTGGTGGAAGTGGAAGCAGACACCCACAGCTAAACACTTAACTGAACTGGAATCTAGTTGCAGAGAAGGAGGAGTGATGAGCAAAGAGGTCAAGACCAGGCTGGTGAAACCCACAGAAACAGCTCACCTGAACAAGTAGGAACTCTTGGATCCCAGACTGATAGCTGGGAAATCAGCATGGGACTGATCCAGACCCCATGAAAGTGGGTGTCAGTCAGGAGACCTCTGAAATCTATGTGGCCTTTTATAGTAGAACAGTACTTATCCCTAGCATAGGAATAGATTTTGGGAGCCCATTCCACCTAGAGGGATACTCCCTGAGCTTTGACACAAGGAGGTGGGCCTAGGCCCTATCCCAAAGGACATGACAGACTCTGAAGACCACCCTCATGGAAGACCTCATCCTCCCTGGAGAGCAAAAAGGATATGGGATAGGTAGGGTGTTAGCTGGGATGGGGGAGGCAGTGGAGGAGGTGAGGCAGGGGGAACTGAGATTGACATGTAAAATAATCTTGCTTCTAATTTAAATAAAAAAATGGAGAGAAAAAAAAGAAACACATGATCTCCTGTAAGCAATCCCAATCAATTCGTTAACCACCAATCTAGCTAACCTTGGATGGAATAATGTTCCTGTACTGTTACCAGTGCCTTATCTACAGTGAATGGACATTTTTCTAACTCTCAAACAAAAGTCGCACAATAGCACTCCACCCTGGGTTTTTGTTTTCTTGTCAGTGTTCAGTACAGAAGAATTAAACTTCAGTTCAATTTACCGAAGAGTTGCTAACCCCTCACTAGTCTGCTATGATTACATGTGTAGACATAGAATGATGCCACATATTACATTAACATTTATTTAGCTTCTTTTATCTGCAAAGTATACAGCCAATAAAAATATAAATCAGACAAGTCATCCGGTTGCCATGAACTGAAAGTCACGTATTGGAAATAAAAGGCAAAAACTCACTGGGAAATAAAATAAAGAAGTAAATAATAACACAGATACAATTTATTGAGGAATCTGCCCATTTGGGAATGTTTTGTTTAGTATTTTGATTTCAGAAGTCAAATTTTATTTGTTGTAAGCAACACTGTTCTCTCCCTATATTCCTACATTGGCTAATAAAATAGAAATCTTCCCCAATTCTCATGTACTCTCAGAAGTAATCGGAGCCAGGGCTTTGCACATGCTAAACAATCCCTACCAAGGGATCCATACCCCCAGATCCATAAAAGCTATTTTTTCTCCATCAATTTGTCTCCATTATAGTCTGTATATTAAATAATAAAGGTTTGGTTTTTTTCTTTAAAAATAAAGATAACAAAACAAAATAAATTTCATCGAAGAGAATTCTGAGACACTGGAAAGAATTTCTGAACTACCAAGCATGAGTGCCGAAGTCCTGGGCAGGACGCTGAGGAACCTGGAGATCTTTTAACTGAGATGTGACAATCGTGGGGGTTTGGTATAGCACTGGGAAGAGTACAGTAAGCACTTGGAGTGATTATAAAACACAGGGAAGGATGGTAGAACAGTAGAGAAATTACACTGGTGAAAAGCTGTGGAAGCAATGGGAAAGATGCTGAAGTAATGGATGAAAACACTGGGAAGGAAGCTGAAGCAATGGGAGTGATGATGACACAGAAAGAAGGATGCTGAAACACTGGGAAGAGTGAAAAGCGTGGGAAAGATGCTGAAGCAATGAGCTGAAGAACTGGGACAGATGCTGCAAAGACTAAGAAAGATTTTGAGGAACCATAGGGGAACTATTGAAAGAAAAACTACTGCTGTAATAAGGGGTGTAGAGGTGCCAGGGAAGGTGATAATGTGTGAAACAGGGTGTTGGAGGTCTAGTAAGAGTACTAACATATGGAAGACAATGATGAAATCCTGGGGGAAAGGCGACTGTCCCTTAGGGAGAAGGCTGAAGTCCTGGGGTTAAATAGAGTAATTCCATTTTCTATTTAGCAGTCCACAGGACTAGGAGATCTAATCATTGATCTGATATAATGGATTACTTCAAAAATAGAATTCAGTCTTCCATTTAGGTATTGTTATGGTTAATATTGAGGTTGAACTTGACTAGATTTACAATTGCCATGAAAACACACCTCTAAGTATATCATTGAAGATATTTCCAGAAACCTTTAACTGAGCAGGAATGATCCACCCATATGTGGGCAGTGTTCTGTCATAGGCTGGAGTCTTAGATTGATTCCATGCAGAAATTGAGATATGCACCATAATTCATTGCTCTCTGATTCCTGGCTGCAGATACAATGTGAGAAGCCTCCTCATGCGCATTCTGTCATGACATCTCCACCATGATAGACTGCACCCTCAAACTGTGAGCCACAGTAAATCCTTGCTTGAGTTACTTCTGTTAGATATATTACCCAATCAATGAAAAAAAGTAGCCAACTCTAATTCTCATTCAGCTTTGCCTTGTGAGGGGATGAGATGACAGTGTTCCCCCTTGCCTGAGTCCACATGGGGTGGACTCAGAACCTGCCTTCGCCAGAACTTTCCCCTTCATTCCCTCTCTACAACTCTGTTTCAGCCTGTAAGAGTTAGGTTAGCCAGTAAAATCAGACAAATATTTCTGTGCATCTATAATATACACTCTGTATCCTGGCTTGGGAATGGGGAAGGCAATCTAAGGTAGAAAGGTGAATTAAAAGTCTCTGTCACCTCCTTTGTTCTTCTATTCAATGTTTACAAAGTAACAGGGGTTTCCTGCACACACAGTGCCCACAACTGCTCTTCAAATGTCTAAATATCCCCTGGCCTGTATACTTCTCTGAGTTGAAAAGATCAATTCTCATAGACTTTATCAAAAGTGTCCAATGGAATACGACTCTTGAATATGAGGAAAGATATTAGTGAGAAGGGCATGTAAGAAAGATGAAGGATGAAATTTTCAACTCCCATCTTATTAAATCATCCTATGAGGCAAATCAACATCAAGAAATGTCTTTTTTATCCTATACAGAACCATGATGGTCTTTTCCAGGGTGTGACTGTCTCTATTACCTTTTCCAACATTTTCTGAACACTGTCATCATTTTTGACAAACCTTCCATGTGGTCCAGGCAGCATCCTTGTGTGATCCTTGCCAACAACAAATGCTTTGGAGACCAACTGTGACAGAGTTTGTGTCTCATTTCTAATGATGCATCCTACAGATACGTCATGTTGAAAGAGTTAGATTATATTTCTTGATTTTGCTTTCATCTGTTCAGTGAAATAAGAACAGCAACAAAAGCTTGTTCTTCATATTGTCTTGGATTATCAGCAATAATATACACATGGGAAGACTAAACTTAGTGGTCAGAAAGTGATAGCAAGGAAGACAATCTCCTGTAACAGGATAAAGCTTAAAGTTTCCTCTCCCGTTTAGGATTCTTGAAAGTCAGTTGCTTTTAAAGTCTGGATACAAATGTCAAAAGAAAATAAAGAAGTAGAGATAAACTAATAACAACTCAGCTTTGAGTAGTCCCCATGCTTCACCAAACTGTCCTGAAATTGGTAATTTGATCCTCCTTACAATGTGATTAAATCTACAGAATAGAGAATAAAATTGTTATTCTTGGGGACCCAAAGAGCTAAAGGGCATTTCCCAAGGTCATGGTATTAAAAGGTAGCAAAACCAGAATTTAAATTGTTGTTTTCAATCCCATCATTTCCAGCCAAAAAGTCATTCCATTCAAGTCAAATACAATCTGCAATTTTATTATTTAGGTATCCAGGAAAGTTGCAAACAAAAGGCTACTTGAGAGAGAGCATGGAGGATTCCTACAACTCAAACTGTAAGGTTTACTTACAGGGTACCATGAATCTTCCTTTGTGTACTTTGTACAGTCAGCTGCTTAGGCATAGGACCAAGGTCTGTGTAGACAACAGAACAGGATATGGCCAACAGCACTAATCTAGACATGAGCAATCAGGCACCTTTCCAGAACCCAGCCATGCGTCTCTTACATGCTGGGTGTGACTCAGCCTGTGCCCTTGAAGAGGTGATGCTGTTCATCACACAGACAGAAAAAACAAAAAAACAAAAAAACAAAAAACCCTGCCTCCTCATGCTTTACTAACTTACTTCAACTTTGCATTTGGCTTGCTTCTAGTTGGTGTTTGAAATCTCACCCTAGACCAGGAGCACTTATGTCACTGGCATATAAGTAGCTCTCTTGTATCTTGACACATGTTCTTTGAAAGACTTTTAACCAAAATGTGGTCTCCTGGGTTCTGGGTAGAGGGCTGATACTGGGGTAAGTTTGCCAAATGCTGGTGATATGTAATGTTAGGTTCCATTCTTCCTCCTTTTTCTTCCTGCTCTCTCTCTCTCTCTCTCTCTCTCTCTCTCTCTCTCTCTCTCTCTCTCTCTCTCTCTCTCTGTGTGTGTGTGTTTATGTATGTTTATAGTGAATATGACTCTTCCATATATCCTGTCATGTTCTGTAACATGAAGATAAGGAATATGCATTCCCCTTAGCTTTTCTTTTTTGTTGTTGTTGTTGTTTTGTTTTGTTTTGTTTTCTTAGTTTTTTTCGAGACAGGGTTTCTCTGTGGCTTTGGAGGCTGTCTTAGAACTAGCTCTTGTAGACTAGGCTGACCTGCCCCTACCCCCTTACCTTTAAGTTCTTGTTAGCCAGTTGAGAAGGACAATACCATCAAAATGATAGTTCAGTGTAGGCTGAATAGTACATTTTCAAACAAGATATATGAAAGCTCAGAAGGGTGAGGCTTCAGGCTCATAGTTGGATACTAGAATGGTGTTCATTGTGGAGCATGAAGACACAGTATCAAGTGAGGAGGAATCAGAAGGGCAAAGACAAGTGAAGGGCGAACAGGTAGCCTTGTACATAAAAAAAAAAGAGCTTGTGGGTGAGTTATGAGTCCATGGGTTCATGAGCAAGGAAGACACAGGCATGTGGTGGGAGAAAGGTCACGGGTGTGACTGTAAAAATCAACTGGGTACAGGTAAGGCGAGTGTGAGGATGGTTGAGAGTCCTAAGAGTCCCTGTACCCTAAAAGACAATGCTATGTCCCTATGCAGTTAAATATAATTCAAAATTTAGTATTAGTACACAGAATAGAAAAGTTATACATATGGTAGAATTAAAAATAACTCTCTAGACTTCTAGACTTTTTTCTTAAGAGTAAATTTCCATTCAATCTTATTGAATATTAACTTTTCTCTTATTTTTTGCTGAGCCCTTGCTTACAGATCCCTAAACCAGCTACCGAATTACTTTTATGGAAAAGGAAGTCTGTGCAGGAAACACCACAAAAACTCTCATCTCCAGTATCAAAATTCTTTCTTCAGCATTGAATGATGGGCAACCCAGGTACACTGGCTTAGGTAGTGACATCTACCTGCAAATGGGAGTTAATGAACTGGCATGGATGTGCTGTGAGTCTGGTGTGACAGCTTAGCTCACACCAGGAGAACCTCCTGTGACATCTGTGCATGAGTGTGAAGCATGTAAGGAAACCATTTGAGTACTACTTGCCTTTCTAAGTTCTGGTTTAGTATGCTATCTGGAGATGATTTATTCTGCTTCATGGAGTTCCTGGAAAATCCAGACCATTAAAAAAAATGGTTTTATGTAGGCAGCTCAACAGGGACAGGGCACAGTGGAATGGAGATGAGAGAGCAAGGTCGTTGTCTAGACTCTCACTTGTCTGTGGGGCTAGTTCACACCTTGCAGTGCAGGCCATATTGCACAAGGTTATTGGCATAGACATCACAATAAATCAAGACCCAGGTGCTTATTCTTTGCACTGACCAAGAATTCCCCAGACAGAATCAGTGGGGCTCTGGTCCAGAAGCTCAGTGTCTCTAAATTAGAATTGTTTGGTTTTCTGCATTCTGATTCTTTCTGCAAAAGAATCTCTCCTTCTTTTGTCCCTGCCATGATGACACCCCCCAAATACATACCTAACCTGCTCATCAGCATTCCCAAGTCCATCCTGTACAGAGAATACTGAAATCACACAAGTATCTACTCTGCCACCTGCTCTGTGAAGGTGCTTGCCATGTTTGACTCTGACTTCAAATCTTTTCACAAGACAATATCAATGATAAGAATTGGGTCTAAGACCACCTGGGCCTTTGTTTCTTCATTTTGAACACAGAACAGGATGATTCTGTGTTGTTCCCCCACTTCTTTCATACCTTGTCTCATCCTCTGTCTTCTGACTGCACTTTCTAGCCACATTTCGCATTTCTATAAATGAGTCATGCTCTTTCCCATCTCTTTGGTAATGAATGTGACCATCACTCCCATAGATAATGGCCATTTAAATGCCAAAGATCACCTCTTCCATGGAGCCCTTTCTGAACTCTCCAGGGCTAGATCAGTTGCTCTTACAATGAACCCTGATAACCCTGTAATTGTGCCTATTGATAAATTAATGCAATTCTAATTTTTTTCTTATTTCTATTTCTGTCAAGAAGATGTAAGTTGCTTGCTAGAGGCATAGCTTGGTTTTAATATCTTTGATGGCAATACACCACACCAGTTCAATGAGGACTTCTTATTCTACTTTACAAAAAAAGTATAGTATGTAAAATGAAATAGCATTCCACTTTTATGGCTTTAAGAGATAACATGAAAGCCTGGCAGTGTTGGCACATGCCTTTAATCCCAGTACTTGGGGAGCAGAGACAAGCAGATCTCTGAATTTGACGTCAACCTGGTATACAGAGTGAATTCAGGATAGCCAGGGCTTCCTCCCATGATCTCTTTCTCAAACACACACACACACACACACACACACACACACACACACACACACACACACACACACACACACAAATGAGCTAATGAATTTTTCCACAAAGAAAATATGTTTACTGCATTCTATTCTTAACCCCTTGACATGAGCAGGAATACTAGAGGACATTCACACTCAACAAATCCCCATGGGCATCTCCTTTTTTTTCCAGGCCCCAGGAAACTCAAAATGTTCTATCTTCTCCAAGGGAAAGAAGTCTAAATGAATCACTCCTAGTGGGTGGCAGTTATAAGCTTTTCTTGTCTCCTGTTCGAGTGACTGGAAAAGCAGGCCTGAAAGTGAGAGAATTATAAGCAATCAGAAGATGAGATTTCTGCTTCCACTTAGACAGCCAGTATAGAACTCTTATGGAAACAGAAAGTATCATGGATACCTCAGGTCAAATTCAGATCATCAACCTTGCCCACAAGTATCCTTACCCACTGAGTAATCTCTCGGGCCCTAGATTTCTTCTTATTGTTGTCACATTTCTTGATGCTGTTACTGTTCATGGTACTCCCTGTCCAATGTTATTGTTATTAACATACCAGGCCAAAATAATTGACTTATAAGTGACTGCCTGAAGTTTAAAATTAGAATGTCAATGGACTTAAGGACAACTGAGTGTGATCTGATAAGTTTTGTACTCTGAAAAGGGCTAGGCACAAAGGAAGCTTGTTTTACGAGAGATAGCATTTTAGGGCTAGGCACAAAGGAAGCTTGTTTTACGAGAGATAGCATTTTTTAGATGCTTGACCCTCAACTCATGGGATTCTAGGTGATGTCTTTTCCACATGTAGTAGAGGGGTCTGAGTTTCCCAAAAAAAGAAGATGCTAATTCACATCCATACACATGCAACTTTCTGAACGATAGAATCCAGATTCTCAGCTGTCCTTTGTGAAAAGATCCACACTGATATCTTACTTGTTTGTGTGCAAGAGGAGGCTCTGTAAGACAGTAGTTGTTCAGAACCATCTTTGGTATCTACATCTTCCTGCATATCTCAGGAATGACCCCCTTAGTCAGGATGAAAGCTTCCAGATTAACATGCTTTGACCACTGGACAAGAAGAATGAACCTCTGTTTCTCCTATGAATGCTTGATGTCTTCCTATGCCCAAGAACCCACCCTCCTAGTCATAGATATTAAACTTAAACAACAATTCTCCAACTTGCTCCAAAGGAAGTATCTGCTGTAGAGAGTTGTGACTATGTCACTCAGAGGATATGAACAGAGGATAAAAATCCATTTGGCATGACCTTAGTATAACCTTTAGGTGTCTCATGAACCCAAATCACTATCAACAGTATGGACCAGGTCCAACATTATAGGAATAGCTCCCCAGAGCCCCTGAGATTTCATTCCAACTTGCCTTTGGTTGGAAATAATAATGAACAATTAACAAATATCTGTCACCTAGAGTATATATTAGGCCCTTAGTTACCATCACAACACTTCAAAACAATACAGGCATACTTATAAATCTAATGAAGCTGTAAACCCAAGAGAAAACAGATATAAACAACATAATCTAAACAACATGAAGGTCATAGTCAGGCTATTGGAGAGGTTAAGGGTTTAAAATGAAGGCTTTGAGTCAGCCATCCTTGATCAAAAGCCAGGCCCATCTCTGAGGAGTTGTCTTATCCAGACAACTTGTGTGTAATATGGAGACAGTGTAGCTATCTAAAACCATGATGTTGCCATGATGAGAAGCCATAGAACTCACATAAACTGCCTGCAAGTGATTATTCCACAGCAACCCCCTGGAAAACAACACCTATTAATTGCATTGTTTTTACCAAGTAGTTCAAGGTCCTAACCAGTGTACATGGGATGGGAAGGGTAGTTAGTCTGTGTAGCCAAAATATTTCTAAAGCAGTGACACTAAACTATTAGAAGATGGATTAGGGTAGAGGGAAAAGAGACTGGGGTGCTTTCACAGCAGCCATGAAAGAAGACCAGCCTGAGTAAAGGTCACACTAAAAAATGTTGATGAAAATAAATACGTATTGAGGTTGCCTGGAAAATAATTTACTTAGTAAAATTTTTGCTACACAATAACCTGCTTTGGAGCCTACTCATGTAAGGCTGAGAACCTGTAATTCCAGTGTTTCTACAGTGAAATGGGAGGTGGAGACAGAAGAAAACCCTGAAGCTTTTGAATTATGTAGCCTGGCACATATAACAACAAAAACACAAAAAGACCCTATCTCAAACAAGGGTTGTGGTTGCCTAGTGAGCACCATACATTTTCTGTGGCACATACACAATAGCATTCATATAGTAGAATGAGAACTAAAATAGCGCACAGAGAGAAAAATGCACAGACACACACATACATACACACATACACATAAGACTAGACTACATGTATGCAATGGATGAAAGAATGTAAACAGGATTTGAAGTTCAGGTATGGACCTCAAGATTCAAAGAATGTCTGTCCCCATCGCCCTATACCCCAGTTTCAACAGTTCATATTTCTCCATGGCCAAGGGCCCAGGGAAGTCTCCTCTTTTCTGGATTTTAGCAATGGCCTCCTTAGCTGGTATTTCTGTTTTCCCTTTTCCACCCCCTCCCAAGAGTTTAATATCCCACACTCAGAGACCTGAGTAATCTCTCTAAATCGTAATCAGATTATGTTATCTGCTGCTTAAGGCTCTAAGCAGTTTCCTTTTCACTTAAAAACAAGCCAAATTTTGATGTATGCAACCTTATATAACTAGATTATTCTATCTTAATCATTCTGACTCAGTTCAAAAATTCTACTTTCCAGACTTTCTGGCATCTTCAGATATAAACAGAACAAACAGCACAGCTCTCCATACACAGAATAATTTTAAAATGTTTTGTCACACCCTAAACACATCTCCTGTATTGATTTGACACTTTAATGGTTATTGTCTCCCTCCCTAGAAGACACATTCCACCAGCAGCAGAATTCTGTCTGCTATACTCACCTTTGTTCCCTAAGCAAATGAAGGAAGATATGATACTTGGAAGAGAAGAATGTTTGTTAGCCAGCTAAGGGAGAATTTCTTCCTTTGGTTTTATTCAGCCAAAGTATCAGTCCATCCCAATGAAATTCCCATGTGCCAAATTATTTCCCATTGAAGCTACATTTACTCAAACTTCTAGTCACTTTGGGGGGGGGGGTCTGAATTTCTTTAGCCTATCATCACCTCGACATCTCCGTCAGTCTTTATTGATATATCCATGATACCATCCCATGAGAACAGTCATCTCCTTCCTATACATCACCCATGGCTGACATGCTTCTGTTTTCTTATTGAAGCCTCAGAGTAAGCCCAAGTTGACAGTATTTTCTTTGCATTTGAGATAGAGAAATGATGCCTCGGCACTCAGAAAATTTAAATGGCTTGCTAAAAGAAAATCACACATCTACTATGTGAAGGAATACGTTTCTGGCCTGGAATTGCTTGATTTGAAATGCTTTTCCTGGGCAAACCTGCCTCTCCCATTCTATTCCAAATCCTCATGACTCACGAACATTGTCTATGTCCCTAAGATTCCAATTCAAGCCATCTGTTGGACTCTTAAAAAAAAAAAAAAAAAAAAAAAAAAAAACAGTTCATTCTATGTCTTTTTCTGGCAACAATCTTAGCCTGATATTGACTTTTGAATCATCTGACCTTGGTCAATTTGAACAGATTCAATAAACCTGTCATTAAAAGATCCTAAACAAAAGGACAGCTCACCTCAGGTCTCTTCCCAACTGGGGAAATGTGAGGATGTAAACCCAGATTGGTAAACTGAGGGTATTAAACTCACTCAAAGAGGGCTCTCATCATCCCTGGGTGATCGCTGTTGTCTTTAGTAAACAGGATTTGAAATTCAGGCATGGACCTCAAGATTCAAGGAATGTTTGTCCCCATCGCCCTATACCCCAGTTTCAACAGTTCATATTTCTCCATGGCCAAGGACCCAGGGAAGTCTCCTTTTTTCTGGATTTTAGCAATGGCCTCCTTAGCTGGTATTTCTGTTTTCCCTTTTCCACCCCCTCCCTGCTGTCTTCATTTTAACATAAAACATTTAAAGCCCAGAGAAAACTAAGGTGTGTGCCCATTCCTTATACTCCAGGTCTCTGCTCAAAAATTCCTTTACAATGATTTTTTTTAATAGAGACTAAGAGACTTTCTCAAGATGAGTATGTTGATAGGGTGCTTTGTGTTTGCATAATGTGAGCCACATCAGAGCCCAGGGCACTAACCCCTGCTTCTGGAACTCACTGCTAATAAGACCAAGAATGGCAGATCCAAGTTAAATCTCTGGCATCTCAAGGGGGAAAAACGTCAGAAAAACATGCCTCACATTCTCTTTCCCTTGTCAGACAAATTGGTATTCTGCTGATCCTGTTTCTGAAATATCTTGCAATTCAAGCCATTAGAGGGAGAAAACACTTATTTGTCATGACTTCCCTAGGATTCCGAGATGTGCTCTGTCAAAAATGATTTTTCAGACATAATCCATTCAAGTGCAGATTGCTATTTGTGTTAATTACTATGTGGCAACCCAGATTTCTCCAGAGAGCCCCCTAATTTTCATGGCTTATTTAAAGCAAGGAGGAACATGTCTACCAAGCAGTAAGTGAGATACGGGTCAAACATTTCTTCTGTTGTACCTCTGCCCTTAGTAGATTTGTAAGATGTTTATCTCACACTGGCCAAGTGTTGTTTTGTGTGGTCAAGTTTCTTCCTTGTGGCTTTTCTAAGCTGTCTCTATATTGTGAAACCAAAATCTCTTTGAAAAGTGAACTTTTTCTCGAGCACTTTTGAAGGATGAAATGTTTAAACTGCCAAGTCGAGTCTCTAGTTAACCCATTAGAGTGAAAGTTTCCATGGTTTGCTACAGTATCTAAGCACTTACTGGTCAACAAAATACTAAAACTTTAAATTAAAAACATGCATAAAGAGAGAAAAATTAAAAACAAATGTGGCTGCCAAAAATGTTCAGTATATGATTATGAATCTGAATTTCTATGCCAATGGTGCAGTATAGCCTCCCATATAATTTTCAGAGCTATGGAGGCTTTAGCTCAGACATCGTGTCTAACTATATAAAAACACTATCTCCACCTCTCCCTTACATGATACTTCCTTCTACATCCCCTTAACCCCCCATGTAAACATCATAATCTTCTTTGATTCCTTTTCTGTTCACTTGGCACAATCTGCCTTGTTCCCTAGAACAATCCAGAAATCTTTACAATGTCTAACCATAGCTTTAGTGTTCATTTAAAAAAAATTCTTAAAATTCCATCGTTTCTGCCTTCCCTTTCCTCCACTCAAATCATCCTATACATCCCTCCTTGCTCTCTTTCAAACCCATGTCCTCTTTTTCATTAATTATTATAACATACATAATACATATATATGTATATATACACATATTCCTCAATACATAAATAAAACCTACTCGGTGTGTATATTACTCTTATGTTGGGTTTTATGAACAAACATTTGTAATTGGATAAACAGTTGGTATTCTCTTCACTGGGAATATAATTTCTTCTACTCTCAGGCTCTTGGCATCCTTTGGTTGACTCTACTTTCATATCTACAGTTAAGGTCTCCTACCACCCCTCCTCACTCCACCTCCAAAACCACATCAACTCGGGCATTGCTATTGTTGTCCTTGTTTAGCTCATGTTTAGGCAGTCATGCTGGTGAGATTTTATGGATGTAGGTTCTGAAATTACTAGGAAACCCAGTCTCACAGCAAACTCCTGGTCCTCTGGCTCCTAAATTCTTTCCACAGACTCTACTGTAACATTCCCTGAGCCACATGTGTTATTGTATTACACATATATCCATTGGGAATGGGCACTGCATCTCTTCATTTTGATTGGTGCAGTTTCATAATGGTCTCTAGCCATTGTAAAGAAAAGTTTCCTTGATGAGAAGCAAGGACTACATTTACCTGGTTTCTGCAACTGCTTTATCCCTGTCTCCAAACAAGTAGTACAGTTAAGTTCTTATTCCCTCTCCTACATAGTCTGAGAAATCTCAAGCAGTAATCCAAGTATGGTGAGAAACAAACATTTACACTGATTTTCTTTTTCCTTTGATTATTAGATGACAGGGTACAGAAGTTAAGAGTATATACTAAATCTCCAACAATTTTCTTTTTCAGAAGAAAAACATAACTGAAAATCAAGGTTCAGAAAACTCACACAATTAGTCCAAGAATATGCAACTTATAAATTATAGACTTAAGAGTTTTAACTTGGGTCCCTCTGACCCAATAGTCCTTATACCACAAATGCTGCAGTGTCTAGGGAACATATTGTCCTATTCATTTTGTCTCACTCTGTGGGTCATTATCAAAGTGGTTTTCAAATAGATAATTAGATATTGCTCCTTTTGACCAATGAATTACTCAGAGAACACAGACATTACCTGACTAACTGCTTTGCAGAGCCAAGGAATCATGTATTGATCTACATGTTTGAAACTGTCTTTTCCGTATGACACATCTGCTAATTGTATGCATGTCCACAAAATATCATCTCAAACACATGCCACTTACACAGGAGTGTGAATAAAATTTACTTTGGAGGATAATTTAGTGACTTCCTCTCAGGGTGGTGAGCAAAAAGGGAGGACTCAGACCTTCTCAGTTGCTTGATTTTTTCCTATCACTTCTGTCCCTGGAGTGGTTGCGTGGTCATTGTGGATCTGCCATGAGATATCATGCTTCCAAGAAAGGAAAGGTGACACTGAGAGCAAAATGCTCACCTATAGCTTCTGAGTATGGTTAGTGAAATATGAACTTTATGTTGGCTGTTCCCAGAGTTCTCTTGCGGTTTGGTTTTTTATTCTATCATATGCAACTAATTCACCTCTGTGGATGTCTATTGTGTTGATGTATTGTCTCTTGCTTCAGGGAGGCTCTAAATGAAGATATGCCACAATTAACCCAATGGAATGCCAGCATAAATTGAACCAAAGTCAATGTTCTACTGTTTTGTCATTCATTTATCCATTCACTTAGTCTACAAATGGATCTGGAAGCATATCAATTACCAAACTCTGTGGTAGTCAACTAGGAAAAAGCAATAAACAAATGCTATTGGGTCTTCATGTGATTTAGAGTCCAAAGTAAAGAAGGAAATAGGTCCAAATGCAGAGGCATCTTGACAAGATTACAGTTTCTAGTATCACTCCTACATTAAAAAATACTGTAAGCTGAAAATGAATTTTGTCCTATGAAACATCACCCTTAGCAATCACAGCATTTTGTAGGTAGTTCACAATCATGACCAGGTTTGGGGGAGGGGGTGTGTGCTGACTGAAAGCTAAGCACATTCTTACTGCACTGCATTGCCAGTGCAGATAATAAACTACATCTCTGTCCAGAAAAAGGAAAAAAAAACTTTTCATCTGCAGTTTCTAATAAGTGCACATCACTTTAATACCACTGGAAAACCAAAAATCCTAAGCAGAACAATGACAAGTCTAATTATCTTCCATATACTACATAGAGAGGAAAACACACAAGGATACAGTAGAAATCAGGGGTGGGCAAGAGTAATTATTTTAAACAGCACAGTCTGGGAAATCTTCATTAGGCTAGTCACTGTCATCTGGTGTGCTCTGGAAAAATACCAGCCCAAACTGAACACAAATGCCTTTAGAACTTTCAAGAAATATCAACTAAGCTATGGTGCCAGAAAGAAAGGCACCATACAGAATATATACCATAAGGAATGGCATAAGAAAATGTAGTACGAGGGTTTCAGGGAAAATTTGATCAAAGACTGGCATTATGGATGTGAATTAACACTTAATAGAATCATTGTGTCCGCCTTGTTGAGTTTGGCCAATAAAGGAACAGGGGCTGAGTCAAGAATCATGCTTAAGAGAAACTATGAAAATCAAGTTCAGAAATGGCGGTTAGTTTGACAAAGGCAGTAAGAAGGAATTATACAGATATTAGCAAGTTAAGTCATGAGTAAGGTCAAGTCTTCTTACTGCCTCTTCCCTGCATCCACACTAAAAATAATGTTAGTCTTTGTGGTTAACATTTTTGGCAGTGGCCAGGAGATGGAAGACACGCCTTGTGTTTTGTGTTCTTGTCAGGAGGTCAACAGTCCTGGATTAGCAAGCATGAAGATCTTGGGAGATATAGAGAGCTGAGTCACCCAAGGCAGCTCCTAGGGAGAAAAAACACAGGAAGGACCCCTGGTGAGATAAGCCAAGCCAGCCCTAGAACCAAAGCAGCTCCACTGTGCCATAGGTACCTACAAAAATGATGCAGTAGGATTCTGTTTGCCAGTATTTTATTGAGTATTTTTGCAGCCTAGATACAGCGGGGAAGGGCCTTGGTTCTGACCCAAATGATGTGACAGACTTTGATGATTCCCCCATGAGAGAGCTCACCCTCTTTGAGGAGTGGATGGGGGGATGGGATGGGGAGATGGGGGGGTGGGAAATGGGAGGACAGGAGGGAGAAGGAACTGGGAATGGTATGTAAAATAAGATTGTTTCAAATTTAAATTTAAAATTTCTTTAAAATGATGCCATAGCTTGAAGTAATTTGTTCTATAAGCATTTTCTAACTGACACACATGCTATAGAAGCCAAATGGGGAGGTTATAGAACCAGAAAATGAAGTCAATGACTAACAATGAAGACCAGAGAGGGGGTTCCAGACTTCAAAAGAATGGGGGAAAAACATATAAAGTGCTCCTGGGAGGAAAAGGCTGAAGAGAATTCAGTCCTGTTATTTATTGGTAGAAAGTTGCAGATGTCACAGTGCTTAAGAGTGGGAAAGGAGGCAAGATGAGAGGTTAGTGGTTGTGTTTTTCTTCACAAATGTCTGACTCTGTGAGACAAGTCAACCCATGCCAGAGGCTTTGCCAGGCATGCTGGTGCACAGCTTTAATCCCAGCACAGAGAGATACATGGGTTTTCATTTTGAAAGAGGAGGAGATGGTCTCATGAGGGTGACACAGTAAGTATCTGGGGGATTCCTAAGGCAAATAATACTTTTTGTGACTAAGGAAATGTATCATTACAGCAAAAAAACTCATCAGGAGGTAGTGTCTAAATGATGGGAGATGGCTCTGTTCTCCAATAAAACCTTACAAAACAAGTGTCTAGCACCACTAGTCTGGGAAGTGACTTAAGCAAGTGCTTATAATGACAGATTTTGCAATCAAATTTGGATAAAGAACCAAAGAAAGGCATGAGGAATGAATATCCTATATTGTTCATATCAATTTGGTCATGTATGTGCCTGCCTGGGTATCTATGTGTCTGTATGTGGTGTGTAGTGATATGTCTGTTTATGCTCATGTTTATCATTAGGGGTATATGTGTGTCAGTGCATGTCTGTGTATCTCCATGTTTTTATATGTGTCTCTGTATATGTGTTGTGGGCTATAAGTGTGTTATGTGATACAGTGGGTGTCCATATGTGTCTCAGTGTGTTGTATAGGATGTGTGTGTCTGTGAGTACCTATGTATCTCTATATATGTATGTATTATAATGTGTATCAACATATGTCTTTATATGTCAGTGCATGTTGTACAGTATCTTTTTATCATTGCATCTTATGTTGTCTGTGGGGTGTGTGTGTGTGTGTGTCACTATATGCCTGTGTTTATCTGTGTTTGCCCGTCTGTATTAAAAACACTATGCATTTTCTCGGTGTCATTAGCCAATACTGGTACTTGTTGATACTATTTAATATCATTTCATTTTTTCCAATATAGCAAGAACTAGCTATCCCATACATTTACCTATAATGTGAAAACCATAAAAGGCATCTTATGATCATTTCGATAATTATATTTTTCTTTATAATTTTCCCTGCTTCTTGTTCATAGCACATCACCTCTCTGGAAAGACAAATTGTAAGAGGCCACTAACACATGTCCTTGGAATCCAGCCATGTATGGGAAGTAGATATGTGATGAACCTGGTGCTGGCCTTGTGTGCAAATTAGATATGTGAACCTGGTGTGCATGCATGGTGTGCTCCTAGCTGGTATGCTACACCAGAGTAAGCAGGTGGGACTGTGTGGTCTGAAACCCTGATTTCATAGGGAAGGTTCTTTTTTAATCATTTTTTTAATTTTATAAACTGTCTTTTCTCATTTTACAGACCAATCCCAGTTCCCATCCCCTCTCCTTCTCCTTCTACCCCATACAGCCCCCCACCGCATGCCCCATCCACTCCCCAGAGAGAGTAAGGCTTCCCATGGGCAGTCAATGAACTCTGGCACCTTACTTTGAGGCAGGACCAAGACCGCCGCATATTTAGGCTGAGCAACGTATCCCTCCAAAGAGAATGGGCTCCAAGAAGCCCGTTTCAGTACTAGGGATAAATCCTGGTCCCACTGCTTGCTAGTGACCCCACAGACTGTCCAAGCCATATTTCTGTTACCCACATTCAGAGGGCTCAGTTTGGTCTTATGCAGGTTCCCTGGACATCAGTCAAAAGTCAGTGAGCTCCTGCTAGCTCAGGTCAGCTGTTTCTGTGGGTTTCCTCATCAAGGTCTTGACCCTTTTGCTCATATTATCTCTCCTCCCTCTCTTCAACTGGACCCTGTGAGCTCAGGCCAGTGCTTAGCTCTGGATCTCTGAATCTGCTTCCATCAGTTTCTGGATGGAGGTTCTATGAGGACAGGTAGTCATCGATCTGCTTACAGGAAAGGCCAGTTCAGGCACCCTCTCCACGGATGCTTAGGGTCTTAGCTGGGGTCATCCTTGTGGATTCCTGGGAATTTCCCTAGTGCCAGGTTTCTGGATAGCCCCATAATGGCTCTCATAGGGAAGGTTCTTAGAACACAAACACAGTGTCAGGACCTTATTAAGAACTACTGAATTCTATTTATATCTGTGCCTATAGGAAATGACTTCTTTAGAATGCATGGTTCCTGGTACTAATAAAAATACAAAACCACACAGTGGTTTGGACATTCCTTATATAGTACTGGTTTGCAGACAGGCTTAAGGAAAGAGTCTCTAGCCAGAATGTTGCACAAATAGAAGCCATTGTGTGTCTCATCTTGCCTCTAAAACAAAAAAATGTGAATGTGAGCACTTGAAAAGAATTTTAAGAATTTCAAACAAGAATAATATATCTATATTTTGACAGTTACATTATTATTCAAATTATGTACTTCACTTTTCAAAATCTTAAAATCTAAAAAAAAAACCTGACAATAAAATTTATTTTATACTAATCCATATCACATAATCTTGTGATTATCTGATTATGATGTTTGTGTATACACACACACACACACACACACACACACACACACACACACACCCTACTCCCTATGGGCATTCTTTACTTTAAGATATAGACTGATGTTTCTATACTTTCCAGAAAGGACATTTGCAGTCAACAACTCTAGGACAACATAATTAAAGCCCCTTTGCTCCCTGGCTTGGTCTTCATTAGATAGTTAGACTCTTCCCCCAACAGTCATTGTTTCAAAATAACTATAATAAATGATAAAGTATGCATGTGCCTGAGCAGGCCCACAAGGGACTCCTGACCTTCTCCTATACCAGCAAGATAGTTTTTGGAGATTCAAAAAAATTACATGGCTGAGATTTCCTGACAACATGCTAAATTCTAAAATTGTTCTAAGAACCTTCCTCAAATGAGGTAATGAAAAGAAAACACAATACCATCTCCATTTTATAGATGAACACACTGAGACATTCCAACTCTTAGCTAATTCATTAGTAAACCAAAGTAGTATCCACCCCATAAGTAGTGAAAATGGGCACAATTCAATAAAAATCCAAACACCAACTACTGTGCCTGGTCCATGATGCATACTCAGGAAACATTTATTCCTTTCTCTCTTCTCACGATCTAACAGGTTTATCTAAACTAACACTTCAATTATGTTTACAATCTCTCAGTTAAAAAAAATCAGCCATAGTGAAAAAGGATAGAGGGACAATATGAATAAGACCAGGTGTCATGGCCATTGCTGACACAATACTTCAACAGACGTGCTTACAGATACAGAGAGAAGTCTAACCAGACTCTGTACATTCATCTGCCTCAGTTCACAAAAGTCAGATATGCCAGTCTTCAAAGTGAATATGCAAAGATCAGAAATGCTAGAGTGAAACAGATACCTACAAATGAATGGTCTAGAAGCACCCAGCAAGGATAGAGTGCATTTCATTGAGGTGGAGCTCCATGAATGAGTGGAGAATTGGAGAGAGGGGATAGGAAGGCAGTGTAGACTACACAGATGAGCAAGGTAGCCATTAATAAGTTAAAGTGGTGAACCATATGCTGATTCCCTAAAGAGACAACAGAACCCAATACGGAGATCAGTTCCCCTATCCTCAGTGAGAAAACAAGGGAATATCTCCTGCTCACCTGCAACTGAGGGCTGTCTCCAGGGGAGATTTCTCTCAGTATTCTGCCTGTCTCTGACTTACTTGTGTGTGGATCATAATCTGGGCAGCAAATCCTCAGAGGTAGAGCCCTATGTCTTTACAGAAGAAGTCCTGATTGGGAAAACAAATGTGGTGCAGGGATAGAAACAATGCCGGAATTGCTACACTAAGAGCAAATGTGAAGGCATCTGAGGTTAAGTTTGAAGACTTGAAGCACAGCAAGCATGGTACCTTCGCCACATCGCATTACAAATATTATAACAATGGACACATTAAAATTCTCCACACATGTAGGTGAAAAATACCATAAAACGGAGGGAGCTGTGACTTGCAAGACAGGTGCTGGGGTCTGGAGCAATGGCTCACTCATTAAGAATACTTGGCGGTCTTCAGAAGACTGAAATCCAGTTCCAAGCGTCCACATTGGTGGGTTCAGAATCACCTGTAACTGTAGCTCCAGAAAATCTGATGCCCTTTTCTGGCCTCTTCGAGTACACACACACACACACACACACACACACACACACACACACACACACACACACACGTAAATAAAATTTTTACAAAATCTTTTTAAAAAGAACAGGTACTAAATTCTTGTTAACAGGATTTTAGATTTGGGTCCAGGCAGATGGCAATGGGCATCAAGCCGAGGCCTCACACATGCCAGCGAGCTCTTTAACACTGAGCTACACCACAGCCCACCTTGAAATGTTTTCTAAGCAATAAATACAATGCTGTTTCTTGAAAAAAAGGGACTATATTAAATAATCAATATTTTCCCATGTAAAGAGCTTCTAAAATGTTTCCTAAACTAAGTGAATTATGTTTTGTTTACATATAGAAGGTAAAGTATCTATATATCAAAGTCTCTCCTTTTATTTATTGTATTTGTTTCTAGTATAATGAATTTAGATGTGAGTTTATAGGACATGATGATTGATAATGATCTTAACAGTGCAGTTCCCAACATATGGCTCCTCTAATTTCAAATCCTTAGCAAAAATCTATAGCATAAGAAGGAGCAAGGCATGAGAGGGTCTGGGAAGTGTCTTTTCAGACACAAGAAGCAGCAAATTGTGATACATAGGAGAAGGCTGACTTGATTAAAGGCTGAACATAAGAGCCTTATATCTACAGAACACTGGAAAAGAATTCGATTGCCAGCTAAGATGAAAAGGCAAACACATCCCATACTCAGCCATTGGGCAGTCTATAAAACCATACTCAAAAGGCAGTCATGAGGCTTCTCAATACATTAGTTCATTTCCTTTGGCAAGGTGACTTTGACTGTTTTCTTTGTTTTTAAATGGTAGAACATGTGAGCTACCATCCTAACTATTCATCACACTCATCTCTCACTTGGCTCTTTCAGATTGTGGAGAAATTGCTCTTTTAAATTAGTTTTGACAATTAGACACACGCATAGAATATAATTTGTTCATACACACTCCTACTGCTCTCTCTTATCCCTCACCCAACTCTTAGCTGATCCACCCTCTTATCTCCATAATCTTTTTTCTATGTGTGTAGGTAGCACACACAGCGGCTGTGTGTTCATGATTTCAGCAGCCAGGGCATATCCAAATGAAATTTCAGAGGACATCTCTCCACCTTCCAGTAAGTCCTTACTTTCCAGTTCAATTAGGGACAGGTGGTAGATTTGGGCTTTGATTAAGGGTACCTTAGGACCAGAAATCATGGCCCTTCCTTCCATATCTGTATAATTTTGTCAAAAGTTTATACTTTTCAAGTACCACAGATGATGTTTCAGTTAAAGAAAAAATGGAACAAAAATAATCCACACTTTTGTGTTGTTAACATCCTAGTGGCAGAGACAATCAATGAACTGATAACAAATATTACAGGTTTTGAAAAGCTCTGTGAAGATGAGAAGACAGGAAGATAGGGAGTAACTGATGGGTTACGGTCTCCTTGGAAGGTAATCCTAAGAGCATACCTGGTCCTTGAACTCATTCTTAGCCCAAGAAAGAACTAGGCATGAAAGTGTCAGAGAAGGAGCCTTCCTGATACAAGTAGCAACAAACCATGTCACCAAGACTGGAGAGGGCTGCTTTGATGAATGCACACAAGAGTCAGATGTCTAGAAATAGTGAAAAAGAATGGGGTAATAGAGGCAGATGAAGAGGCAGATAGTGTTAAATAATGCAGGTACTTCACCCTACCTTAAGAAATCCAGGAAAAGTGTTAAAGATTTGAAGCAATAAAGTGTAGTTAAACAGTTCATGTTTGTCACTTTGACTCTATCACAGTGCTAGTAATAATCACTCCATATGTCAGGCATAGTTTCATATTCACTTATTGTTGATTCACGAATTCATATTTTACAAAAGAAGTACAAAATCCTCCATCAAGTCACACTAACAATGACAGTTGAGGTTGAAGCACAGTTCATGCAAAGACACTGAATGAACAATGACATGAAAAAGCAGACTTATCAGGAGGTCTTGGCTCATCATGCCCATATGCTCATAACCATAAAGCCTAATACCTCAAGGGTTTCTATAAGACAAGACTCTTCCCTCTTAACTCCAAAAATTTTTCAGCAAGATGGAGACATGACTCCAATTAGACATGTACCTTTCTCTACGTGGGCCACCAAAAATCCAACATAGACTCAAGCATCACCAGTCATGTATCAAATTTACCATTAATAATCAAATCTGTATATGTTGAGCATCTGCAGTTCTGTGAACCACTGTGTGTTCTGTAATTGGTGGTTTGACCCACTGTCATCACAAAGAGGCAATTGCTCTCTTGTCAGGCAGGAGCAGACAGTCTGAACAAGAAATAACATTTTCTTTCCTGAAAGACATAAGTAAAAACAAACATTCCCAATAGCAGATGACATCAAAGCACACAGTAGCATTATACAAATGTCAGAAAGTAGAGCCAAATGTCAAGTGCTCAAAGGAAAGATTGTTTTGCTGATGTGGAAAACCATGTTGCACTAATATCTGATAAGCTACCAAGCACTTGATTGTATGAAGAAGATCACAGACTTAAGAAGATAATGTTGGCTTCCTCTATTGACTTTGTTTTGTTGTTGTTGTTGTTGTTGTTGTTATTTTATTGTTGATGCTTTGTTTGTTTAGAAGAGATGTGTATCCAATTCCATTTTCTTATGAAACTAATCATTGAGCATTGATAAAAATAGCTGTCTTATCATTTATAAAAAGTGGATGTCTGAATGTTATCAGACTACATTTCCTATGTTTTATTGGGAGGATAAATTGAAGAGCAAGATAGGGGTTGCAATCATATTTGATTTCCTGAATAGTTAAGAAAGGACAGTGGATTTTCTGCATCCAGGCATCTTCAGTCAACACAGATTGTAGAATGATACTTCCCATCTCATAACTATTATGACTGTGGATTTTCTATGATGATGTATTGAATTCATTATTCAAGATGTCTTTAGCCTTCTCAAGTGTCTATTTTATTGTCACCTTGCTGGACACATAGTTCAATGGTCATTTTTAACAGAATATGGCATAATATACTTCCAAGAAGTCTCACTTCAATTTAGCCAGATAGACTGATGATCCATGATACCTTTCCTAAGAATAAAATGTTTCTACTTGGTTAACTGCCCAAAACACACTATCTAGTGGGATCTCTGGTACCATGGGACAGACAGTCTTAGTGACTTGCCTGTCATATTACACAGCTTATAAGTCTGCCATCTCTTTCCCATCCTTGGGCATTCTTGATACCAAAAACCCATCTAAGCATTGGATCTTAGCGGCGTCCTGGAATAGTTGTAATTTATCCAATTTCTGTCAACAGTAGCTGTTTTCTGAGGTTCACTGTGTCATAAATCTCCATTTGTCTCTCCTCTATTTCTCTCCCCTTCCTCCTCCTCTTCTTCTCTTTCCTCCTCCTTCTATCTTCCTGCCTCTCTCTGTCTCACTTCACAATAGTCTCATGATGGTTTCAAGAGTGACTGCAGAAAAACATCATTAGTTGCACAGTCTTGCTTGATGTGGCTCTTAAAAGTTTCATAGATTCACTTCTGTCATATTCTGTTCATCATGAAGGTCATGTAAGTTTCCTAGATTCAAGGCAAGAGAACACATGCTTCCATCTTGTACAGAATATGGGACTCAAATTAGAGCATGTTTCAAAGTTACCACCTGGAATGACCCATTTACAAAATGTTTTCTCTGTTACAAAATGTGCTGTGGCATTTATTTTTCATTTCATAATTATTTACAAAAATAAAACCTTGAAAATACAGCTGGCCAGGCTGGGTGGCACACACATTTAATCCCAGCACTTTGGAGGCAGAGGCAGGCAGGTCTCTGAGTTTGATGCCAGCCCAGTATACAGAGTAAGTTCCAAGATGGCCAGGGATACACAAAGAAATGTTGTCTTGAAAAAACAGAAAGAAAGAAAGAAAGAAAGAAAGAAAGAAAGAAAGAAAGAAAGAAAGAAAGAAGGAAGGAAGGAAAGAAGGAAGGAAAGAGAAGGAAAGAAAGAAAGAAGGAAAGAAAGAAGGAAAGAAAGAAAGAAGGAAAGAAAGAAAGAAAGAGGAAGGAAGGAAGGAAGGAAGGAAGGAAGGAAGGAAGGAAGGAAGGAAGGAAATAAGGAAGGAAATACATCTGGCCCTGTCCTACCAATTTAAATAATAATTCAATTAAAGTTTTTCTTACCTTTTCTATTTATATATCTTTACATGGGCAATGTGATATAATTGCTTTGTATGTTTTTCACAAAAAATTCATCATGTTGTTTAAAACTTGTGTAATTGACATTAGTTTATTTTTAGAGATCTCTCTACATCTGGGTGCTAACTTACTCCCTCTAGCTTGCTCTAGAGATCATTTGTATCTACTTTCTAATTGCTGGGACTATTGGTTGGCTGTCACATGCACTTATATTTCTGAGATGATGGGAGATTTAAACAACAAGTGCTTCACCCCCTCATCCCTTCCTCTGCAATTCTCTTATGATGATGTTGATCATGCTGGTACATGCCGGACAAGCATTGTACCACTAAGCTGCATCTCCAGGCCACCCCCACTCTTTCATAAAGAATGAAACCAATTCACAAGAGTAGAGCATCTCAAGGTCTTACCTAATCATTACCTAAAGGCTCCACCCACTAACAACACTGTTTCATATGGTAATAAGCTTCAACATAAGTTTGGAGAAACACATACATTCAACCAATTATCATCTATGAATACACGGAGATGCATTTTATTAGACTTTCTAGTTTGTGTATGTGTGGATACACAGATGTCATGACAAGCATGCAGGAGCCAGAAAAGAACTGTGGGATATGGGTCAGCCATCTATCCCAGGGTTCCCAGGAGCTGCGGAGCAGGGTCTTGGGAGGCTAGGAGTACAGCAGCAACATGTGAATGACAGATTGTTTATTTAAATGGTAGGGCAGGGGGAGGGGAGAAAATAAGCCAAAAGAGGAAGTGCTGGGGGTGGCTGAAGGATAGGAACCTCCAAGCCTATTAGTCAGATTAGAGTGCTGGTCACTTGATTTCTGAGAAGCCAGTTTTCTTGGGGGGCAGGGGAAGAAGTTTAACTGACTTTATCATGACATGGCCTTGGTCTCTATGGGGTTGAGTAGCCCCAACTCTGACTATCCAGAAGGGAGAAGCCACACTACTGCTGTGCTCTCTGGGAGATGTCCTGTCCCTCACAGGGCTTGGGAAACACAATGGGGGTCAGTATTTTTCCACTATGTGAGGCCCACTTTAACTCACGCTGTCCGGCTTAGTAGAAAGCACCTTCACCCACTGAACCATCTCACTAGCCTTCAAATGTTTTCAGGATCTAGATACTGTCTCACACTCCATCATCATCTCTTCATTTGCACAAGTGTGTGTGTGTGTGTGTGTGTGTGTGTGTGTGTGTGTGTGTGTGTGTGTGTGTGTGTGTGTGTCTGATGTGCATGAAGGTGCTCTTGAATGTGTCTTGTTGAATCGGGAACTCTTTAATTTGACTTGTCTAGCTAGCCAGCTAGCTCTAGAGATCATCGTCTCCACTTCCCAAATGCTGGGACTGCTGGTGGCCTACCACATCCACCTGAATTTGTGAGAGTGTGGAAGATTCAAACTCGAGTCCTCACAGTTTTGGAGCAAGTGCTTCACTCACTGAACCAGATCTCCTTCAATACCGATAAACAATCATCTGAGCAATCACGCTATAAAAGCTGCTTTCACAGCTTTATATTAAAATGTGAGCTTCAAGGTGGTTAGATAATTTTGGTCCAAAGTGGCAAATCCAAAACTCACAGTCGGGCCCATTCTGGCATGCTCATATCCACCTGGGCATTCTCACTTGCCTAGCATATTAAAGGATGTCAATGAGTGACTGAATTAATGATAGATTTCAAGTATCTTATTCTTAAACAGTCAATATTATTCAGTGTGACTTAAGTATCACATATATCTCTGGGATATAGACTGTTTCGATGTTTCTGAATGTTGGCAGGGTCCTTTATTCTATCTGTTCCCTCATCCAAGCATATCTATAGCATTATTTTATTTCTGATATACCAAGGTCCAGACAATTTCTCAGATGCCAAGGATAAGCAGTAGGTCAGCCCAAACAGTCCTTGTAATCAGAGTTTATAGCATTTGAAAACAAAAATTGTAGGACTGGAGGGATGATTAAGCAGTTAGAGAACTTGTTCTTATCAAGGGCCCCCATGTTTGATTCTCAGAATCCACATATTGACTCAGTACCATCTGTAACTCCAGTTCCTAGAGATTCAATGACCTCTTCTAACCTGCATGGGCAAGTACATACATTCAGTCAAAATGCTCACATATATGAAATAAATAAATCTAAAGAGAATTAAAAACTTAAAAATTGTCAAGTGATATCAACCATCCATAAGTAACCTATGGGTTATGAATCAAATATACTACAGGGAATGTCTCTATTGCAAGAAATGATTGTGTTGCACCTAGCTGGTCTGAGTGGTTCACTGCTTGTTATGGTACCAAAGTTCATTGATCTGGGTATGCACAGCTTTCTTGTAGCCAGGATTTGAAGTATTCCACATAGGTGTTTTCTTATTGGCCAATTAGCTGGCATATTGTAATTATAGCACACAGGTTAATCAATCCAATTAATCATTATCCCAAGCATAATTTCTCAACCTGGATATTAGTGACATTGGATAGAAAAAATATTAATGATGATTGTCCTGTGCCTTTGTAAGACATGTGATGTGAAAAATCTTGCATCTCTACTCACTGAATGCTAGAAGTAACATCAAACTATGAAAATTAAAAATCTCTTGGTATCACCAAAGTTTTTCTCAGGGCCAAAACTGTTTCCAACTCAGGACAATAGAGACAGAGACAAACAGATATAGGGACAAACACAGGACTTTTCTATTTTGGTCCTGAGACCTTGAACAAGACACTTAATCACCCCAAGTCTCAACAACAGTATCTATTATTATATCATAATATATACAGCAAGTCAGTCACAGAATTTTACAAGATTTTAATAACTTTAGCCATTCACTGGATGTTTATTATAGTCTAGGTATTTTTTAAATGTTGTTCACGAGCTCACTGAAAGTCACAGAAACCTTATTAAGCAAGTGTGATTATTTAGCTCCATCTTGGAGACGAGGGAAACAGAAATAATGCAGGTAACACGTCAATTAGATGAAAATACTAAATTAGAAGTTTCAAAACTGAACTCAGTCTCAAGTTACATGGAATCATGTTTCTATGAACAGTAAAGGGCTCTGCTGAAAGAACAGCCAACTTCAG
The DNA here is from genome assembly GCF_003668045.3 of Cricetulus griseus. Lineage (NCBI taxonomy): Eukaryota > Metazoa > Chordata > Mammalia > Rodentia > Cricetidae > Cricetulus > Cricetulus griseus. Next base: position 19,356,974 of record NC_048603.1, read on the forward strand.
TCCTCCGAGTAGACCATCAGCAGCTCATTGCCATGGGCAACTGCTTTGCATCATAGACAAAACCCATAAGAAATATGGAAAGACTATTAGGAGGTATTTAAGAGTAATTAAAGAACGTTTGGGTTTGATGATAAGCTTTGAAAACAGAGAGATGAGCCTGGTTTGAGATCTGTCCTTTAGTGCCTCAAAATTCTCCCTTCTCTAACTAGGAGGCCAAAACTATGATCTGTGGTGAGTGTCCCAAACCTGCATGGCTATAGGGAATCACAGAGCAAGGAGGATGGCATGAAGACTGTTTACTCTGGTAAGAGAACCTGGAACAAGATCAACTACTATAAAATCTGAGAAGAGATAGAAGGGCTGTGCACAGTGGCAGTCAATAGCAGAGCTGCAGGCAGCTGGTGGAGGAATAATGTTTGCCTGTCTCAGTCTCCTTATCTACAGAATGGTGACATGGTAGTAGTCACATATCTAGACTCCATAAGAATTAATGCAAGTACATTGGAGAGTATAGGTAACAGAGTGGTGATCAAGTTGATCAATCATTCTATTCCCTTCAACCCCTATCACTCTTGTTACAAAGCACTAAGTAGAGTGGATGTGAAAACCAAGAGCTTTTTTTCTTTCCTCAACACCACTCTCCAATGTTTCCTTCTCTCCCTATAGCCCTGAGAATAATCTTATTGCAAACACTGACCTCATAAAAATGCACAGAAAACCCTTTTCATACACTGAAGCCATGCAAGGCAAAACAAAAATCCAAAAACAGCAAAACAATTCTCTTTCATGTTTCTCAAGTTCCCCTGGGATTTCCCTTCCAAACGAAGATGTTCTATTTCTGTTCGGGGAAATAAAGATATTGAAAATAAGAAAGTTTCCCCTTAAGGTTCACTATTCAGAACCTCAGCAGTTTCTCCGTTTTATTTTCTCATTTTCCCATCTATCATCTGACTCACTCTCCCTGTTCTCTTGCCAAGAATATGTTGAATACATTTACAGAGGAAAAAATAGCCTCTCAAACCACAGCATTAAAACCAAAGAAATATTGTTTGTCCCTTCAATTTGTTCATCCTGCCAATAATCACTGTACCTGGCTTCCTCTAGGCGCTGAACAGGTTTTGTTTTGTTTATTTTGTTTTTAATCTCTACTCTCATAAAACTACTAGTCTAGGAATCATGAGGATTAGGAAGATGAAATTAGTAAATAACCAACAAGTAAGTAATCCATTTCAAATGGTATTAAAAGCCATTAATGGTTTCTTTGAAAGAGCTCAACAAGAAGGGTGAAATTTCTAATACAGGGGCAGAACATAGAAGTCTTCTCTGCAGAGGTGGAATGTTAATGGCAAACCATCCCAAGCAGGTGATGGTCCTGAGGAAGAACTTGCCTGACTCCAGGTGGAGACTTCTGAAGAAGGGGGAACAGGGGCAATGGAGATGGGAAGAGTGGAGAAGTTCAGAGGGCAGATCACATGGCATCTCTTGAAACAACATAAAGACTCTGAATCCCATTTCTTCAAAAATGTTTCCCTTGACAATTCCACATACACATCTGATAAATTCTGGTTTAGTGTTCCCTACTCTCACCCCTGCAGTTTTTCTTCTTTCTTACAAATCTATTTCCCATAATTACTAGTTTTTTTTTTTTTTTTAGAGTCCTACAGGGTTTAACTAGAGGTATCTGTGCTACCTCGAGTTTGGGACCAACCATCAGATACTGGGGGGGAGGGGAGCTTACCAGTGGTTATAAAACTGGAAATTAAGTCTCTCCATCTCCCACAACCTGTTAGTTAGCAAATGTTTAACAATTTTAAAAATAAATTAGTAGGGAATTTAAAAGGAACCTTAAAAGGTGGTAAAGAGATAGGCTTGGTCGGTTCAAATTTGAAGTAATTAGGCCAGCTCAAGAGCCTAAAAAACAACTGACACTGAGAGATCATGCTTGAGACTGTCATGTTTGACCATCGTGTCAGAGTCGAAAGAGCCTGTGTTGAGGTAGTCATAGAACACTGGGAAGATGTACTATGACTTCAAATGACTTAGATTTTGTGTCACAGCCAAAGGTTTTACAGAAAGCAGGCAGATTGTGAGGGTCATAGGAATAAAAGAGCATGAAATACTTTCACCACAGTAGTTGTACGTATCAGGTGCCATATTTTGTGATACAGAGAATACCGAAGAGGCAAGTTTCAGAGTGCAGAACATATAACTCTAGATACCATCTGCAGGTTGTGTGGAAAGCCTATGAATGCCCTTATAGAGATGGTGACTAATCACTGGGCCATATCACCTGTGGTCACTGAGATGCTGTCTTAGCTTCTTTTTCTGTTGCTGTGATAAACTAGTCTGACAAAAGCCACATAAGGAAGATAGGGTTTATTGTGACCAGCAGTCCTCTGTTACAGACCATCATAGTGAGGAAGACAAGACAGCAAAGGCTTGAGGCAGCTGGTCACAATGTAATGGATTCTGCTGATAAGTTTCCTTTATCCTTTTCATATGAGCCAGGATAATAACCCGTCAAGTGGTTCTGCCCATTGTGGTCCTCCCACCTCTGTTAATGTAAGAAAGCTAATCTCCTGTGTGCATACACAAGCCTCCATCTCCCAGTAATTCTAGATCTCATTAAGTCCACAACTGGAATTAACCCTCACAGATGTGTAATACCCTCCCTTTTAATCATGGACCCGTGAACACTGTGCAAGATACCCCCTCTGTTATTTCTGTTATTCATGGGCCTGTGAGCACTTTTGGAGATTAAGCACAATATTCAGCTGACAAAGTGCTCAGTGAAAGTAACCCCCGATCTCTAGGAATCCACAGTGTAGAAAAGATAGTCACTCATGGGATAAACATAACTGGAAGAAGTCTTAAAGAAGTAGAGGTGTCTGTGCCACATAGGAAGCCACAGGAAGAAGAGACAAAGGGGTCGTCTTAAGACATTGAGAAGAAAGGAGAAAACAAAGTTGGATCCAAAAGTATGAATGATGATTTGTTTATGTGAAGAGATGGAAGAGAATATTCCAAAACCAAGAATGGGGAAATAGTTTGGGAGATTTTTTTATTTAAAATATTTATTTTTCATTTTATATACAAACCCCAGTTCTCCCACCCCTTCTTCCCCCAGGCTTTCCCCCCTTCCCACTCCCCATCCATTCCTCAGAGGAAGTAAGGCCTTCCTTGGGAAGTCAACAGTCTGGCATACCAAGTTGAGGCAGAATAAGCCCCTCCCCCAGTATCAAGGCTGAGCAAGGTATTGCACCATAGGGAATGAGCTCAAAAAAGCCAGTTCATACACCTGGGATAGGTTCTGATGCTACTGCCACCCTCTACCAACAGATCAAGCCACATAACTGTCACCCACATTCAGAGGGTCCAGTTGGGTTGCATGCAGGTTCCTCAGCTGTCAGTCAATAGTCTGTGAGCTCCCACTAGCTCAGGTCAGCTGTCTCTGTGGTTTTCCCCATCATGATCTTGGCTCCCCCTCCTCCTCTCTTCAACTGAACTCCAGGAGCTCAGCCCAGTGCTTGGCTGTGTGTCACTGCATCTGCTTCCATCAGTTATTGGCGGCAGGTTCTATGATGACAATTAGGGTAGAAATTCTCAGGAATCCACAAGGATGATCCCGGGTAAGACTGACTCCTTGCATTAGTGAAAAGCCTGTCTCAAAGGACCTTCTCCTTTAATTAGATTAGTTTGGGAGACTTTAGGTTACTTTGTGTGGGTGGGAGAAAAGACTAAGAATTGGTTACAAGTAGGCTTTGAAGAGTCCCAGGGACTTTAACCTGTGAAGCAAAGGAAGAAGTCCTTAATGATCAGAGCTATCCATAATCTTCCCTATTATGAAGTCTGAAAAGTCCAAAATCTGCAGTGTGGGTCATCAAACTTGAGACCTGGGAAAACCACAGAATAAAGGAAGCCAGATGACTAAATGATACAGAACTCTCCCTAACTAGGGATGCCTACGTCTTTTATCTTACTAGACTATTTTAATGAACATAGAAAGGAATAACAATACTAATCATTTACCACATGGTTAATGCTAGGAATTATTTATGTTATAATAGTCCATGCAATTGTCATAACATCCCATTCCACACAGACACAGTGAACCTTACCTTTCCAAGAGCGCATAAATTGGAACAGGAGACTGGACAGACTTTATTCCAAATTTGATACTTTGAAATGAAACTAAGCTGTGACTGTTTTCAGTCTTTTCTGTTCAACTCCCCCATCTATAAAAAATGGGAGGCATGCTAAAATCTAGTAAAGGTAGGTGGGCAAAAGTAAGCTAGCAACATGGTGGTGGTGGTGTGAATGAGAATGCCCCCCACATGCAACAGTGTTTGCATGCACATACACACATGCGCGCGCGCGCGCGCGCGTGCGCGCGCGCACACACACACACACACACACACACACACACACACGAGAGAGGGGGTACTATTTGAGGAGATGGTAATGCCTTGAGAGAGTAAGTACATCACTTGGGTGCAGCTTTGAGTATCCATAGCCTCATCTAGCTTCTAGTTCACTTTATCTGCTTTCTACTTGTTCCTGAGACTGTACACTTCCAACTTCCTGCTCCTGCCACCATGCCTGACACTTGCTGCCATGTGCCCCTCCATAATGCATTCTCACCCTCTGAAATCCTAAGCCAAAATAAACTCTTTCATCCATCAGTGGTTGATTCAGTGACAAAAATTTTTATATGGTAAATAAACTCTAGGCTCTTCTTAGCACAAGCCCACATAACTTTTGCATGCATTTATTCAATCATCCATTTATCTATTCAACACTTACTAGGTCCTGATTTTGTTAATAGCTAAGATGCCTTCGCAGAGTGAGGGTCTGACTCTTGTCACCTATCATCCCATTAAAAATGATCCAAACATCTCCATGTGACATAAAATGCTTTTAGACATGATCTCACATTGCCAGCTTTCCCTTGCCTTGTTCTGCACAGTGCTTGACATGAGCAGGGACAATACAGAACAACCTGCCAATCAGCCAGTGAACATGGGACTGTCACACAGATCTTTCAAACCCAAGCCACTCATCTCCTTTTACCACAATCTTCATTGCCCCCTTCTCTGACAATTACAGGAACTATACTACAGTTAGAACAGCGGCTATTATTCTTATTGCTATGGGAATCACTGCTACAGTTGTAATAGTAGCTATCATTCATTCATTTAAACACACTTATTGAACAACTTGTGCTCTTAGTAAGCTAGGGAGCTATGAAGTACTTTGAGAAAAGGGGTGCTATTATCTAGCTTATATTTCAAAACTAGGATTCTTATAGTTATGCTGTGAATGGGGCAATAAAAAGACAAATCTGAAAGCAGAGGGACCAGTTAGGACGTTATTGAAATGATCCAGTTGGGACAGGAAAGTGTCTCAGACCACTTTGATACAGTGTAGGTGGCTAGAATTGGTCAAATCGGCATTTGCTGCAAAGAGAGGGGCATTTAAGGGGTCACCTGAACCACTGCAAGGAGAAATATAAAAGCTGAGGATAAGTGAAGTCTTTGGTCTGAGAAAGCTGCACTTACGTCTAGCAAAATTAGGGGTTGCATGAAGAGCAGCCCTTAGACCCTCAGCAGTGAGGAGATTAAGATGCCCTAGACATTGGACTGTGTATTGGGAAAACACAGCTACAAGGTAGCATCCTGTCTTTAGATTCTATCCACAAAGGGGTTAAAGTGATTCTATTAGATACGAACCCAGGTGGGAGTCCAGGACATGGAAAAGAGAACACCTGCTAAGAGAAGAACTCATAAGGGAAAAGCAGCTTCAAAGAATCTTGAAATTCATTGCAAGCCCTTGTAGTCGATAAAAACAGGGCTGCAGCGGTTGGTTAATTAATCAAAAGATTCTGTTAAAGAGAAGTTCATAAAAATGATGCATCTACACTTTAAACATTTTATATTAACTTAAAAATTTTTTAAATGTGTCTTCATTTGCCGAGGTAGAGATGTGCAGGCAAGGCTTCGGGTTTGGAGAAGAGCTCAGATTGATTATAGTTCCCCCTAGTCCTTTTTGCATAAATCACGCTCATAATGTATGGCCTCTGATTTCCTATATGAGCTTCTTGAAAAGAGAGTAAAAGTGTAAAGTTACTTGCAAAGCAGTAAGAATATAGCCTTCCGGGTGTATCTTTTTTTCATCTGATAATCTCTTTTTACTGATTATCATATCTTTTAAACCATCACCTTCATCATGGCTTCTTGAAGCAACGACACTTGTTTTCATAGGAATGCACCTCTTTGTCCTCACATTTACACTTTACCATTTGCATAGAAATTAATAAAAGTATACAAATACAAGAAGAGCTGTCACAAAGAGAACTAAGTGCTCTGCAGGAAACATCAACTCTCCTCTTGGGAGCTGAGCTATGCAGGTGTAATGAGAACAACCTATGCACTCAGAACTGTCAAACATATTCCAGACAGTATCAGAATGTTTTATTATGAGTAGCTGGGTTTGTTTACCCAGAGCATGATTGGAAACAATTCATTCCAGAGACAATCTTGGAAATAAATGTGATACTAGAACGTTCTCTTCAACCTCTTCTGCCCTGCTCCCCGCCCCATCCATCCAGCTACCTGTGTACCTTATGCAGACTCTAGTCAAAATGATCAGTTGAAGAGAATACATTTTTAGAGCATGTTTGCTGGGTATTATATGCTTTTCTACCTTTTGTTTCAACATAAGTAGAACTCATACAAATACTTTATTGAAGCCATCATTTGTGTGTTAACTTGCACAGAGAAAAGAGCATGAACTGAATGCTATTGCTATCTTCATATTGCCCCTTTCTTGTTTTTCTACTTCTGTAAAAAGATACCATGACCAATACAACTTATTATAAAAGAAAGAGGATATTTGGGTTTTATGGTTTCAAGGGGTTAGAATCCATGACCATCATGGCAGAGAGGGCAGAGAGCATGGCAGCAGACATGCAATTGGGACACTGGAACACTAGCTACTGAGAGCTCACATTTTGATCTGCAAGCGGGTGGAGAGTGACACAAGTCTTTTGAAACCTCAAGGCCCATACCCAGTGTCATACATCCTCCAACAAGTCCACACCCCTAATCCTTCCCAAACAGTTCTAACTGATAAACAAGTATTCAAACATAAGAGCCTATGGAGACCATTCTCAGTCAAACCCTCCCATCCCACTGCCTTGCCCCCTTTGCTTCATAGCCATATCATAACGAAAAACACATTGTGTCTGGTTTCTAAAGTCCCCATAGTCTTTTGAAGTCTTAAAAAGTTTAGAACTCCAAAGTTTCCTCTGACACTCTAAGCAATCTCCTCATTATAACCTTCTATAAAATGAGAAAGCAAATTGCATACTTCCAACATACAGTAACACATAATGCATTGCCATTACAAAAGGGAGAAGTGGGGGCATAACATGGATATACCGGACTCAAGGAAGACTGGATTCCAGCAGGGCAATGTAGTTGGAAGCTTTTATGCATTCTTCCCAGTACCCCTGAACTGGTTTCTTTTCTGCTCGCTGGGTCCCTGTGGCCACTTATGAAATAATCACTCAGAGGCTAATATATTAAATATAATTGTTTAGCCAGTGGCTCAGGCATATACTGACTAGCTCTCACAATTAAATTAACTGATTTCTATTCATCTGTGTACCGCCAAGAGGCTGTGGCTTATCGGTTATGCTCTGATGTGTTACTCCTTTGTGGACTATATATGGCTTCTCCCTGACCTGCCTTCTTTCTCTGTGCATCTTTGTTTGGAATTCCTGCCTAGCTATATTTTGCCTTCCCATTGGCTGAAACAGCTTCATTCATCAGACAATCAAAGCAACACATATTCACAGCGAACAGAAGGACCTCCCGCATCAGGGCAAATTCTTAGCCCTGTATGTATGACGTCAAAGGATTTAGATGGCCCCACTCGTCCAAGGCTTTACCAACTGCAACATATTTCTTTCTCCTGGGCTGTTTCCAATGCCTACATGCAGCTCTCCCTGGCAGATGTTTCAGGGCTCTGGCATCTCTAGGTTTCACATTCACAGTTTCCTGCAATGGCTTTACAAGGTCTCTGTACAAGGGTTCCCCTGCCACACTCCTGCCTTTCCTTATCAAGGAGCAGGATTCTACAACCCCTTTGCTCGTGCAACCTTCGTGACACTAAAGCCATAACCATTGACAACATTGCCAAGTTGAACTGCCTGCTTGTGGTGGAGCCTGCCCCTCCAGCTCACCCCTTCCTGCTTGCCCACTCCCACTACCCAACAAGAGAAGCATCACATTTGCAGAAGTTGTCCTCTGTTGCTGCTGTTTAGGAAAATAAAAAGTCCTCAAACTGTTCCTTTTTTACAAGATAAAAGCTTAGCTGGGTGGGGTTTGTCCTAAGGGTATTCCTCACTTTATTCCATTTTGTGTCAGCCCTTTCTTTTTATCTTTGTACCACTTTCAGCTCAAGCCTTGGTCACAATGTTACATAGCCTGGTGCTCCTTTTCCCCTCAAACTGTAGATCCTGTGTTTCGTTTAGTTCCACCTGTTCTTTTCCATTGTAGACTTGCATAGGAATGATTACTAACAACCTATGACAGAGTCTACTTTAAACTGTCTTGAAATCTTTTCATCAAGGGAATTAGTCCAGTACTTTTCAGTTTAACTTCAGGCAGGGTCTCAGGACAAGGCCAAAAAGCAGCCACTTTCTTTGTCAAAATATCATGAGTTCTCTCACTGCTGGTTATGGACCCATGAGATGGGTCTCCGAAGACCCTATTGCTCTCAGCACCACTGTCTTTAAAACTCATGATAGGATAACTCATTAAGCTCTGCCTTATTCAATCACTTTCCTACTTCAAAGTCTCAAATTCTTCCACATTCCTCCAAGAATCAGAACAATCTGGCCTGCCATAGCAATAGCCACACATCCTGGTACCAAATTCTGTCTTAGGTACTGTTGTGTTGGTAATTCACTATAAAATTATAGTAACAATATAAAAGAAAGGGTTTCCTGGGTGTTTATAGTTTCAGAGGAAGTGAGTCTACTATGACATGGCAGTAGGCAGGCAGACATTAACTGAGTGCTCACATCTTGATCTGAAAGTAGGAGGCAGAGAGAGAAAGACACTAGATATGACATGAGTCTTTTTAAAACTTTTTAAAGCATGTGATGCACCACTTTCCACCAACTGGATACCAAGTATTCAATCACACAAACCGAAGGAAGTCATTCTATTTCAACCCACCACAATTGGTCATAAAATTTTCCATCTGTAGAGACCTAGCATTCCATACCAGGAGTTCACTTGTCTTTTTTTGTACCGGGGCAAATAGCAAGGGGCATCAGATCTGTGTGGCCTGTACAGTTTTTGCCATAGCTTCCTAACTCTGCTACTGTGCTATGCAAACAACCATAGGTTTGGGTATCAGTGAGTGGCAACTACAGTTCAATTAAACTTTATTCAAAAAAATGGGTGATGGACCAAATGTATATCAGGTAACACAGTTGAAGATTCTTCTTTTACATAAAAGAAACACCCAATAGTCTCTTACAGGTTATTGTTTTACATTTATTAAGACAGACCCTAAAATTTTGAAGCTGCTAAAATATAATTCTATTTCTTACATGATGCCCAAGGTAGTTGTTCTGAGAAGGGGCAACACTCCTTCCATCAGTGATTCAGTGAGTGATGTGGCCTTTTTCCATCCTTTGGTTCATGTCACCTTTACTAGGCAGATTCCAAAGTCATTCAGACACCAACAAACTTGAGAAATTACTTAGCAAGACTAAAGGTATGGAGAGCATCACATCTTTACTAATACCATTGTCTAATATGCACCTTACAGACTAGACAGAATTTTAATAAATGCTGTAAGTAGGGGATATTGAAGAAATAAGTGATGAGTGAGAAACAGCTTTGTATCTGAATAGGAGGAAGACATTTAGAGAAGAATATAGAAGATAAACAAAAGAATACTAGGACATCAGCACACTCGGGCATGCCTTTAGAAAATATGAGAATGCTGAAGAAACCTGGAAATAATTTAAATAGTCAACAATAGACAAATAACAACAAACCTTTCATGTTGGTTTAGGGTGTCTTTGGTTCCACTGGGACAAATACAGTACTTGATGGAATTAAAATAGGAGTTAGTTGTCCCTATAATTCTATGGGCTGAAGTCTAGTTATTTACTTCTTCCTTTGTGAGTGTACAAATAACTCAGCTCATTTTAAAAATAAATGCTACTATTATTTTTGACTGAAAAACCTCCAAAAAAGGGATCCCAAATTAAAAGACGAACATAGAAAAGAGAGAAGAAAATATATGGAGTTCATGTCACAGGTGAGTAGAGTCTGCATACAAAGAAATGATGGAGGAGACAGAGCATTGACCTTGGGGTCTAAAGCCTGAACATAAGTATCTGGACTCCACAATCAATAACTGTCAGTTGGTGTCAATCACTTCTCCTCACTTAGATCCAGAGTCCTGGTTCCTCACACAGAGGAGTGAAGAAGTTGTGGGATTCTTCTTCAGCTCTACTACTTAGGCAATTGGCAAAAATTAAAAATAACAAGAATCCATTTTAAATCTCTGCCACTTGTAATCCAGGAAAAGAGTCTAATTACAGTGCAGGAAGGCTCAAGTGGTAACTGGAGGCTGTAACCGAAGAACCAGTACATGTTGCCACCTGTACATGCCCTGCCATAGCCTGGGAGTGAAAAAAAGTATGCTCCTGCAAATGCACCAGAGGGAACTTCCATTTCCACTCATAATAATGTTCATTAATTTATTAAACTTGCTTGCTGTATTTTTTTCTATTGTCCAGAATCCATCAAATTATTCTGCCCTCCCACAAGAATTGCTGATAGCCACTGATCGATTACTTTGTTTACAAAGGCTTGCAGTGCCCTGGTTTTAAAGCTAAAATTAAAATGGGAGGAAAAAGAATCCTAAGTTACCCTGCAGCAATCAGGAAATTAATCGTTGGCTTCCAAAGCATTCTTGAGGCTGAGATTAAAAAGTCTCAACCCCCGAAGGATCACAGCATATAAGGGCCTCCATTCACCACTGGGAAAAAATTATTTCCAGGCTTCAAATGAAAGCAAAGCAAACACTTTTCCTGGCAGCCACTCTCAAAAACATCCTGCAATGCACTCAGGCAGGGCTCTGATGAGCACCTTAGATGGTGCTTACACAAAACAGAGCTGTTTGGAAGCCATTTTGATAAACGGCACTTTCCTCCAAGCCACGGCTGAGCACGCAGGTGATGTCACTTCTAAGTGTAGCTAAATTGCCCATCACAATTAAGGTGTCATTTAAGTTTCAGGAATGCTCTGTCTGATTCTGAAAGAGGGAGCTGATTTAAAAAAAAAAATAGGTCTTGTGAAGACATGTAATAGAAGTAAGAGGACATTTCTAGTCACACTTAAATACCTGAATCTACCTCTCCATCTATCACACATGTACCTCCTGAGTTACATCAGCCATTAGATAAATCGTAAGTATAGAACAAGTCAAAGGAGTCCATCCAGGTTTCCTGAGATTTGGGGATTTACCCAGATTTCCTGGGCTTTGGGACTCCAGGGGTCTTGTATCTGAAAGACAATGTGAATTAGGTTTAAAAAAAATATAATCAGGAGAGACAGCCTTGGAGGCCAGGAGGCCAGGATATTCAAAGAAAAGAGGACAAAAATCAATGTTCCAGAGTTGTAGGGGCATAGCAAATTTACTGTAACAAAGACACGAGATATGTTTAGGCTTGAGTCTCAGCTCAGCCACCTTAGAGCTGTGTGATCTCAGAAAAGCTCCCTCAAGGGACCTCTGAATCTTCGACTCTGTACTGGTGATGAGAATTCTGTGTCTGCTGTGACATGGAAGCCAGAGGAGTCTTGCAGGATCCATCTGCATCTGGAGCACCACAGGAGCCTGTGCATTCAAATCCTTAGCACCTACTCTTCTGCCCAGACTCTGGAGAGTCTGGTTCCTGGGCATCCTGTCTTAGTCTCTGCATTTCCTCCATAGATGTACGCCAGGGGTGATGATTACCTAGTACTGGTATCAACCCTGTGAATACCCTCAAAGTCAGCACAAGGGCCTGGTCTTGGAGTTAAGAGTACTAATACGTTATAAAAAAGCTAACGAGTGAAAATGTTTCAGAGAACACTGGAGGTGAGCACTCAGTCCAGCCTCAGTGAATCTTCATCAAGGGTGGTTTCCTAGTAGTAAAACAATGTCTAATGTACCTTAATCCACAACTAAAACTTACAAGCAAAATAGAAAAAAAGAAAACAAAAAAATCACAGGCAGTTTCCAAGGAGTGATACAAGGTGGATGGTTGTGCAGGGACTAAAGGATTGGCTAGGTATAAAATTGGAGAGGAATGTGGTTAGAATTACAGAAGAGCCTATATGCTTGGCATGAATGTTAGGGAGACAGATCACCAGAAGGAGTAAGGCTAAGGATCATGGAGTAATAGGTAGACTATGTTGGAACTCAACATCGTGCTGACCCCACCTCCTGAGAACTGGCAGGGCACACACAGTGGTGAGGCCGAGGCCACATCATCGCTATGCACTCGTTACAGGGCTGCGTGAGAACTCAGTACACATGTGCAGGCTTCCCCTTTTAAGTGAGCACCCCCACGTTGTTGCCCCTTCTCTCCCTTCTCTCTTGCTCTCTCCCCCACGCTACCCCCCACTTTTAATAAACTAGTTAATGTATCTCTCCTGTTCATATCCCATGTAGCATGTCCTTTATCTTAACAGAATATAGAATTAAAAAAATAAAGTGTCATATTAATGTATATTTTATTAGAATTATGTTTTTAATTTTAGTTAGCATAGAAGAAATAGGGTTCACTATGGCATTTTCATACTGAGCTACCATCAAAGTACCACTTTGTAAAGCAAATTCCACATATCTATTGTTTCCCTATCATAAAGATTTTAAAAGTGAAACTAATACAATCTTTATGATTGATATGGAGATACAAGACATAATGTTAGTGGTGACTCAGACTTTTGTGTCCTTACTGTGTGGTATGAGCTTCAAGATCTTTCTAAGCATGATACAATTTATAAGAAAGCACAGGCTCAGAAATAGTGAAAATCTGTATTTTGGGTTACTGAAAGTCTGTGGAAGATTTTTAAAAGAGCATGTATCAACACCCCAAGTGAATTCTGTCAACATCGGAAATAAAGCAAGTTAGGAGAAACACTGAATAATCTCCCTGGTCACCAGTCAGCAGAAATTGGCCTGTCAATCATTACAGTTTCTAGAACCTTGGAGAGATTAATGGAAACAGTGTTCGATATAAAAAGTACTACATGAGTCCAGATCAGGAGGGTATGGTGATGTACTGGAAAAGACACATGTAGAAGACACTGGAAACAACAAAAGAGGAAGTCAGAGCTAGCTGATATGATGGCTAGGTAGATAGGAGAGCCTGGAATAAGGCTACCAGTGGAGAAGGAAGGATATGGAGCTTTAGCTTAATATAAGATCATTTCCTCCCCTTAAGCTTTTGCTGCTAATGGTGAGTTTGGCATCCAACTGTAAATCTATCCATGAGTCATATGTAGTCACATAGTCACATCCACTAAGTTCCGTCCTTCCAGACTAGACAGCTCTACTGGGTTTGAAAACTGGCCTTAGTATTACAGCTTTGAGCCTGATTGTGTTGTAAACCTTGACTCACAGTGCTGTTAAAGGACCAGGAGCTTGGCACTCAGTGTGGGACTCTTCCATGCACAGTGGTAATACTTTCTAGTACTTTCAACCCTGAGAACTAAATTTACATGACTCCTTTGGATTTTTCCTTCCTGTCTTTCTTCTTATGGCCTATGTGAGCTTCACTGCAAGAACTGAAGGTTTAAGCTAATAAGGGTGAATTAGAAATAGTCATGTCTAGGACAGAAACACATTTAGATGCAGGCAACAGTGAAAATCATAATAAGGGCATCGAGTTCAGTAGGCAAGCATGTGATCAAATCAAGAAAGATGAAGGAATAACTGGGCTCTCTTATTTTTTATTCCTGTTCTCTTTCCAGATTTTCTGACCCTGACTTCTGTTTCCATCCTCCATTGTGTTCTGTGTACTTCTTCAAACCTAGTAGAGCTGATTTTCTTTTTTAGCTATGGTTTCATTTCCCCAAGGTCAACTGCATTTTCCATCCTCCCATGACTTCTGAAAAATACCTCACTCATTCTATTCCAGTCTTGAAGATGCTATGTAGATGTTGTCATGGTTCTATCTAATCCACTTCAGCATCATAGACACAATTCAAAGAACCTAACAAACATTTGGCGAATTCGTGATGTTCCCTACAGCCAAAACATAGATCAACGGGTGGTATCTGATTCATGAGAGGATCAATAAATATACTATCCATGTTAAGTTTGAGTACTGCGGTCTTGGATGGCAAAATCAATAAATTGGCTTGAGCAGCAGTGTAGCAAACAGCTATCATAGTTCTGATTCTGGCTGACTTGTTTTCAGTGCTCCAAGTAGAGCCAGACAAAGGCAGAAACATGGGACACTTATCTTGGGATTTAATTAGCATATCTGAAATGTCCCTTAAGTCATGGCTGTGTAAATTACAAAGAGCCAAAGAGCAAGAGAGCATATCCTAGTCCTGGCTCTACTGCTTGTATCTATGAGGAAATTCCTTAAATTCTCTATATTATTGGCTCCTCATTCCAGAAACAGAGAAGGAAATGCTCCCCATTGCTACTGTTATCTCTTCTGGGGAGTCTTGGTTCCAGCCACTGTGCTCCTCAAATGTCCATTTGTTTTTAGTCACTATGATACTAAAGGAGGAAGTGTGCTCAAAATTAAAATTTTATGCAATGGGAATGTTTTCTGTAGTGAGGAAGATTTATTTCACTTCAAGCAGCTAACTGGACCAGAACTGGGGATATCTAATATTAATATCAATTTTAATATTAATAATTATAATACCAGATATGAATTGAATTCTGAACTTTGAAGTTAAGAATATGGTTTAATAAGTGATTAACTTTAGTCAAAATCATAGAAAGAAGGCAGAGTGCAGGGCTTCAATCCCAATTATGCTTTATATATAAAAACGTACAGTAATTCTTTGCATATGGTTGCAAGTTTCTCAATTTCCACATACATTAGTAATAGCAGGTGCTTTGAGAAATTTAAAAGAAAGAAAAGACTTGCTCTCCTCCCACAACTTTCTCTCAACAAGTCATCCTAGTTAACTGAGTTTCTTTGGTGTCCTTTTGGAATCCTCACAGCGAGAATAAAACAGTTGCAAACATAGCATTGTTTTTTCTCAGTCTTATATAATGATATCATGCCATATATCCTGTTTTATGAAGACTTTACATTTTAGAGATAACCCTACATGTTGTCTGTATTATGATTGCGGAAAGTCATATAATTCATTAAATTATGTCCTATCAATGGGCATTTATGTAGTTTCTCAACTCAAGTTACCAAAAGACTGTTTCAGTGAATAGTAAGTGCGTGCATAGTCATGCATATGCTCATTCATGATCAGTTTGCTCTCTCAGATAAATTTTCAGAGGTGGAATGTCTGGACAAAAAGTCACAAGAGCTTAGCATTTTGATCAATAATGCCATTCATATGGTTTTGCACATGTTCACACGCTCTCTCTCAAATGATTGATCTCACCCCTGAAATTTTCATTTTCTTTTAAGTAGGTACACGAATCGCCATTTATGCTATTGTCACGACAGCAGGTATAACATCGTAAGTCTGGATAGTTCTGTCTTCCACGTGAGTGGTATTTTTCCTGGGTTGAAGAACCTTTTGTGTGACGTCTTTATGCATTGCCCTTGTGAATGACAATTCTTCTCACTCTACAAAGTAGACCAAAGGTGGTTCCCTCAATTTATAATTTGTTAGCAATGGGAAGAATTTAATTTTTATTCATTATTTTTCTGGACTCCTAATAATAAAGATTCTAAGGGAGTTCTTGCGCTTTAAGACTTACATTTGGAGACCCGGGAGCAGCTTCAGAGGTAGATTCGAGCTTCGGACCCCGAGCCGCTTCAGAAGAAGGCCCGAGTCCAGCCTGGAAGGAAGCATGCCCAGAGGAGGGCTGGAGCTTCAGGTCCTGAGCAGCTTCGGGGAACCAGGAGCCTCAGAACTGGGAGCTGCATCAGAGCCTGGAGGCAGCATCAGAGGTAGGCTCAAACTTCAGGCCCCAAGCAGCATCACAGAAAGAGGCTGGAGCTTCTTGCTTCTTGCTCAGAGCAGCGGAGCAGAGTCAACATAGCCGCGCCTCAGACCTGAGGGAACACTGGAAGCTCTGCTCTACTTTGTGCCTGAAGGAGCAGTCAAGGGAGCCACAGCCTCCAACCATAACAATTGGAGAAAGAGACAACCCCTGAAGCACAAGCTCCACCTATACTAATTAGAGGAAGAGATGCTAAGACAACAAGGTAAGTGAAAGGTTCAGGCAAATACTTAGGCTTGCGTGGCCACGCATGGCTACGTCACTCGTTACAGGGCTGCGTGCGAACTCTGCACATGCGCAAACTCCCCCTTTTAAGCCCGAGCCCACATTCTTCCATTCTGTTTCCAGTGGTAGACCACTAATTCGTCTCTCTTACTCTCTGCTCTGCTCTGTTCTTCCATTTTTCTCTCGTCCCCTCTCACACTCCCACCCCGTAATAAAACGCTATGGTTAATGTACTTACTCTACAGTTCGTGTTCCATCACGCTAGCCCAATCCCGCGGCTTTATTTTTCTATTTTTTAAACTTTTACAAAATAACAACAGTAAGAACATACTCGACAATATAAAGAGCTTCGGTAAAGCAAAGAACACGGTCAACAAGACAAAACTGGCTCCCCACAGAATCAGCTGACCAGAGCTGGTGAGAGATCACTAACTCAGGTCTGACAAATGGGGAACCTGCAACGACCCAACTAGACTCCCTTAATATAGGTGACAATGGTGTGACTGGGACAATATATGAGGCCACTGGCAGTGCGTCCAAGATCTAACTCTAATGCACAAACTGACTTAGTGGAACCCATTCTATATGGAGAGCTACCTTGCACCACCTAGACACGGGTGTGTGTGTGGGGGGGGAGAGGTGCCTTGGTCCTGGCTCAATGAGATGATGGGACAGACTTAGTAGACTTCCTAGGGGAGGCCTTACCATCTTTGAGTAGCTGATGGGAGATGGGAGGGGGGAGAGTTAGGGGAGCTGGAGGAGAGGAGGGAGGGGGAACTGGGATTGGAAAGTAAAAAAATCAATTAATCATTTTAAAAAAGAAGAAGAAAAAAGACTTGCATTTGGTCTTTTATCAGCCTGGGGGCTTATATCTACCTCCTTAAGTGGCCTGAAGTTCCCCAACTGAGTAAAGTGTTCACCTAAACACTACATTCTTTCAACTATGGCAGTATTACTTTTTTCTTGTTTTTTTTTTTCTCTCTAATGTGACCTTTAATTGATTCTTTGTGGATTTCACTTCATGCATCTCTATCCCACTCATCTCCCCGTCCCCTCTCATCTGCCCTCTTCCCTTACAGCCTTCTCCTAAAGATAAAAGAAATTAAAATTAAAGAAAAGAAAAGAGTAAAGAAAAATCTCATCGTGGAAGCTGTGGTGGGACACAGTGAGTCACACAGTGTACCCTTTCCTCCATAGATTTTAACTTCCAAGTGTTCTTTGCAATGAGTCTTCAGTTTGGTTTGAGACCTCTGATTTCTGCTACACTATTGACAGTGGGCCTCACTGGAATTCCTCTTGGATCTGTTGTACTATGTCACTGAGATCTTGAAACTTTGTGTCTTCAGGGCTGACTCCTTCACATGCTCCATCAGATCATAGGTGGGGTGGATATTGAGGTTGGCTAACTCATAGCCCTGTTTCTGGGCCTGGGTGTTTGCTGGGTTGGTCAGCCTGCCGGCTCTCCCTTACCCTCACCACCAGGGTGAGCTCTCTAGTACCACTGGGGCTAGCTCACACTATGAAGGAAGCAGCAAGGGGTGGGGCTGGTTCATCTGCCCTTATGCCCTCAGGAAAGCTCACTCACACCTAAATCACTAAGGCCAACTGTATTGTGCTGCCCAGGTAAAGTACAGGTGCCATGCTCCCAAGTGCTGCACCTGGTGAGGAGCAGGGCCAGCTCTCTTGCCTGCAGCAGTTGGTAAGGCGCCACAAAATGCCCTTGGCATCAGATGGCAGACAAGGGGTGCAGGACCAGCTCTCCCACTCTCATAGCCCCATTGAAGGCTCACCCATGCCTCCACCAGCAGGGTCAGCACTATTGTATTGCCCAGGGGCAGTGCAGGGTCTGCTCTTCCAAGTACTGCAGCCAGACAGGGGCAGGGCCATGTGACCAGTTTCTCATGACCTTAGTTCTAACTCTCCCACCTGCCACAGGTGGTGAGGAGCCGTGGAGGAGGGCATTTTCCCCTTGCTCATGTCACCTTAAGGCAGATGAGGGGCAGAGTCAGATCTCCTATGCTCACCTTCTTGGGATGGCTCACCTGTGCCCCTGTCAATGGGTTCAGCTCCATTGTGCTGCCCAGGTGAGGTGCAAGGCCTGCTCTCCTCAGTGCTGCAGTTGTTGAGAGGCTGGGTCAGCTCTCCAGGCTGCTGCAGGTGACTAGGGGCAAGGCATGGGGGAGGGATGCAACTAGATGGCAGATGAGGTGGGCAGGACAAGTTCTTCCACTCTCACGCCTTCAGGACCAGCTTGCCCACAACCCTGCCAGCAGTGTCTTGTTGCTCATGTTGTTTAGGCCAGGTGCAGGGCATGTTTTCTGGAATGCCACAGGAAGTGAGGGGCAGAACCAGTTCCCCTAGTGTTACAACCAGTCAGGGGTGGACCCAAATTTGTGCAGCCCTATCCTCTGCCTTCAGTGGAGTCATGTACATCAAAAAAGACCATGGCTGTGGCAGCTCCATGGGCTCAGACATGGCCCTTGGCAATAGCCTAGGCCCTGAAATCACCATGGCCCTGGGTGGCAAGCAGGTCACCCAACTTAGTCCACTCTTCACATCTACCTCCATCCACAAGTCATGAACCATTCTCTCTCTCTCTCTCTCTCTCTCTCTCTCTCTCTCTCTCTCTCTCTCTCTCTCTCTCTCTCTCTCCCTCTCTCTCTCCCTCTCTCTCTCTCTCTCTCCTCCCTCCCTCCCTCCCCCCTCTCTCTCCCTCTCTCCCTCCTTCCCCTCCCTTCCTCCTGTTTTCTCCTCTTGGCCTGAGGCAGAGAGCCCTGGGCTGGCATATGGATCTCTGTCTCCCACTCAGTCTTACTTAACGTATGAATGTGGAGATGGTGCCAGCAGTTATGTGCTAGCCTTGAACACACGATGACCTGAGTTTGATCCCCAGAACCAATGTGAAGGTCACTTGCAAGAGCAGCACTGAGGACATGGATGGGGACAAGATGATCACAGGAATAGCACTGGATCAGTCTGGCCTAATTGCCCAGCTGTAGGCTAATGAAGGAACCTGTCTTTTTGTTTGTTTGTTTTTGTTTTTGTTTTTGTTTTTGAGACAGGGTTTCTTTGTATTGCTTTGGAGCCTGTACTCAATATTGTCTCTCTCTGCTTCATTTCCAACTACAGAAATCCCTCATCTACCTTATTCATTTGTATTTTATTTATTTTCTAACATATATATGTACTGATTATTTCCTGTTTTTGCTACTACACACTATTTGAAAGGAGTACAGCTGTTTTGTCTGATTACAGCTATACTTCCAGTACTTCAAAGTACCTGACATACGGTAGGCATTCAGTAAACATTTGTTGAATGAAGAATAAAGTAATTCTAATACATTGATAGTTTTATTGTTCTTATAATTAAGCCTTTAATCTCATCATTTTAAAAAAGATTTATTTTACTTTTAATTGTGTGTGTATGAGAAGAGAGTGTATGTGTGTCTGTGCATAAATATATGAGTGTAGGTATTCACAGAGGCCAAAAGTTTCCCTGGATTTGCAGGGGTTCTGAACCACCAAACATGGGAGCTGGGGTGTGATCTTGCGGCCTCTGTAGGAGCAGCACATGTTATTAAGTGCTGAGCCATTTTCCAGCCCCTCTTCTAATTTTGTAACTGTCTGAAATAAGAATTGCTGATCCAATCTGGAAGTCTGGATGTTTCACGATTTGTTCTAATACTTCTGAGTACTCTGCATTTTCACAACTAATTTAAGGATGACATCTTTGAACAGAATTTTATGTATTTCAGAACTCTACTCCATATATTCCTAATTTATTATAATTTAGTCCCCAGAACTATCTGAGCAAGAATTCTCATTCTGATTCTACAGATGGGAAATCTGATTGACTCACAAAGAATCATGAGTAATTTATATCCGGAATTTTAATCCACTGTCTAACCTGTGGTGCTAACACAGAAGCTACCATAACATAGTTAGGATGGGATATGGCTCCTGTGTGCTGCCCTTTTTAGAAGCAAGCTATGAACTGATTCACATTGCTCATCACCACAAAGGCAGAGACATTTGGGGTGACTCAGTTTCATGCTGGAGAGTCTCAGAAAACACTGTCGTTTCTTCCTTAATGCACAAGATAACTTATGTCTGGTCCTTAGTGGCCAGAAGAGCACATCTGGTAACTAAATTTTGTCTAAGCATAATGGGAAGCCAAGCTTTTCAGGGATGAAACTCTACAAATAACAAATATCCTTGGCCAAGTAATTTCAAGCACAAGTTATTTAGGCTTATAAGGTTTTTAGCCAGGAAGAAAAGGGTGTCCTCATGTAATTACTATTCATGGAATGAACACATTTCTGGGATGAATCGCTCACATCAATAACAGTAATTACATTCATTGAGAAAAGGCAATGTAGCTCATGGGATTTACATGAAGTACACTATTATATCCTACTTAAAAATACTAAAGATAGTGATTTCCCTGGAACATATGAAATCAAGACACAGGTGGGGTAGGAAAGTTGGTGAGCTGACTAACTTGGTATGCCCATTGAACTGGAACAAGGGATGTTCAGAGGGCTGATAAAATAAAATTTCTTAGTCTACAGAGAGATGAGCACTGTGATAAGTGGACTTGGGAAAGCTCAACATCACAGTGCAGGCAAGCATCTGTGAATCCACGAAATGCTGAAATGCAAACTTCAGAAATGGTGGATGTGCTTCCTCCTCTTGAACTGAACATTGATCTTCCCCAGTCCCAGGACGTTGGCCACATCATGCTCTGGCCTTCAGACTCATCTCGGTGCTTACTCTGTAGACTCTCCATGGCTTTCTTCCTTTCCGTTTGAGTTGTAGAGATACATATTTCTTCCTTGAGTTTCTAATTTCAATGAATTGTGGAATTTGGCCTTTATAGCCAAATGAGCCACTCCTTCCTTGGGAGGAAAAAAAGTCTCTCTGTAGTCTCACATATGACCTGTAGGTCCTGTTGCTCTGGAGAATGTTATCTAGCACACATGACTTCGGTCCAGTGGCTCCAGAAATCTGCACAATTCTCTATTTAAATCTGAGATGCGGTTAATGCACTGTGTCTTCATCTATGCATCTATGTGGCTATCCTAGTTCAGGCATCAACACACTGAGTGGCCTGATATATTAGGTACCTCATGACATGTGTTTCTCTTTATTATCTATCTTATTTTCCTTGCATTCGTAATCCATAGATGTAATGCTATCTTTACTGTAGGTCATTTAAGATATTGTAGCCCATTCAACTTCATCTGAGCTTGCACTAAATGCATGTGGTAAACAATTGTTTCCATCATTACCAGTACTCATGGTTAACTTCTAAGTCTCTTCTGACTGTATCCACATCCATGTCTGAGAACTGATGTGGACACCCGGAGGGGTTCCTATATACCAGGACTTGAAATGCAGTTTTTGAGAGATATTCCTATGATAAGTGATGTTCTTTTAAAACAAAATGTTTCTTTAATAGTTGAATACACACATATAATAAATATCGATTGTATTCACCTTCATTAATCCCCTTAAATCCTCTGAGATCTACCTCTCAGATTCCAAAACGCTTCCCAACTTCATGTATTCTTTTTAAAAATTTCCCACTGATTCTAGTTTGTGCTGCCCCATCTACAGGAGGATACACCCATAAATAAAACTGGTTCCTTTTCCTCTCGTGGCCATCAGCAGTCATTATCTATTCAGCTAGGAATGGGGGCTTATCATCCCCACCTCTCCATGCTGGAATGTTCACTAATACTGAACAGTAACCACAGCTGTTGTAATCTTTGAATATGGTAGTCCTGTCATGTCCAGTAGACATTGTTTTTCTCTATTTCTCCACAGTTTTTCTGGAGCCTACAATCTTACTGTGCCCACTCCCTCTCCATTCATCCCCCTCTCTCTCTCTTTCTCTGTCTCTCTCTCCCTCACCCTCCCTCTCCTCCCCCCCTCTGTCTCTCTGCCCTACCTACTGGAAGACAGGATTTAAAGGGGGACCTGGGTCAAATATGTTCTTTTTTTTTTTTGTTAATTCTGATTTCATTCTCCACTGATCTTACGTTACACAGGAAGCCTATATCTACTCAACATCCTTTAATGACTCCTATTTCAGAATAGAGACATTTTCATCAGATCATGCAATTCTATGCTACATTCTTTATGCTTCAGTCCCAGGTACTAAGTGTCCAGAAACATGTCTGTGCCTATGGGGACATTTCACATTCAAAACACTGTACCTTGTCTTAGGAAAATGTGCTAGCCTAGGGGGAAACCCTGCAGAAATCAAGAGTCTCAGAAATGTGAATTAAGAGGTATGGTGCCGTGAGTGGCTTTCAAGTCACAGAGACAAGATTTCAAATCTTTCCTTGGCCTATTAGTTTGAGTTGGAAGAGACTATTCACATCCTTTCATCCTTAACACTCTCACCAATAAAAGTACAGCAGCAGCAGCCCATGAGGCATAGGTGGAATAATGTGGGTCGATGCCAAGGGTTCAGCAAGGCACAGGTAGCATCCATAGCAACAGTAATGCTAATACAGTAATGCTTCTGGCTTCATCTAAGAAATACAAAATCTTCTGGAAGTGCTAGTAAATGGGACAATTTAAACTGACCTGTGCCGCATTAAGCAGCAACACACAATCCCACCTGGCAGGAGGCTCCTTATAATCGTTATTAATCACAGTTGTAAATATTCATAAGCTCTGTCAAGACTATCTCAGTGCTTGATGGAGGAGTGCTGCTTGGGGTACCTGGGAATCAATGCGATACATGTGATACAACCGTTCTCTAACTAAAAGAGAATGGCGAAGCATGTAAGATAAGTTATTCTGAGCCTTTATTTTTGTGACCCAGTACAGTTTTAGTTCTGAATGAAAAGCAGATTATGAAGTCAAACTTTGCCATAGCAACACAGTATGCTTTAGTGACAAAAGTTTCTTAGTTCTAAAAGAAACTGAAGTGGCTGCTGCTCTTTCAGATCATCCAGTGAGATTTGTGGCTCCCTGAGATCCAGCTTGGAGTGTCTGATGCCATCAGGTGGAATTGAGGTGATGGTTCAAGTTCAGGGGATTTTTAGCCTAAGCAGGCTGCTGGGGAAATGAGACACAAATGTAGAGGATGTACTGTAAGACTTAAATAACACATCCTTCATGTTCTGATGGGAGCTATTGGTGCTATTGAAGCCTTTCTATGTGATCAGTGCGCGCACGTAGCTTTCACATGCAGCACTGGGTTTGAACTTCAAAAGTCAAAAATCTGGACATCAGAGAGGGAGTCAACAGACTAATGTCAAATCTTATCTCTGTCCAACAACTCAGGAAGAGGCAAGTCCTATTATTCAATAGATGGTTTGATAACTTAATTTACAATATAAAAGAAGATGACAGTCAGACTGGATCACACTGGGGAGATAGCTCATGAAATACAATTCTATGCATCAATCAGCCCAGAGAGTCTTCATTTTAATAGATACTGTTGAAAGTTACATGACCTAAAAATTTAGGAGTAGGGTTTTTGGAGGGAGGTGTGCAGTCTTCACATAGATAGTAGAGGGCACCCAGGATATCTCTTAAGCTTAAAATGTAATAGTGCAGCCATAATTCTTGATCATAATTCTCAATATAGGAAGATACCAGCTGTCTGAGTCAATCATTTTTAAAAATGGGTTTTAGAGGAGAGCCGTTCATAAATACAAATGGCCCAGGTCCAGTATGGCCTCAGTGCAGAAGATAGGAGGAAACAGCATTGCTGTCAACAATAGTTCGGGTGTCAAGGAAGATTAAAAAAATAAGGCCACAAAAAGAAAAAAATTGACCTGTTTGTTGCTTGTTTGTTTGCTTGTTTTGGTTTTGTGAGCAGAGGGGAGAGATTCCTTAGTTAATCAGAGTACCCTATAAAATAAGCACAAAACATTTCCTTCCCTGCTGTTCCTTCCCTTTAAGTCCCTGCCTCTTGTTTACCAGGAAGTAAACTCCATCTTTTCCTCCCTGGGATGGCCTCATTTTTACCTTCTACCATCATCCCCTTTACTGAAATCCCAGTACCTTTGGGTTTCTGGGGCTACACAATTGTCCTCATTTTATTGGCCTTCCCCTTAGTACATCACACCACGCTCTACTGTGATAGAGCCTTTTATCCACATATTACTACATTGCAATGTATAGATTTTTATGGTCAGGAGACAAGTCATAACATCATAGACCGAAGGATCCCTTTTTGGAAAAAAACGGGATCCCCCAAATTCAGTGCTTCCTGAAGAGTAGAGTACAGTAGTTGTTAGAGGTCTATTGAAGATGCCATTTAAGATGTATTCCACCCATATAATTTCAACTAATGAGTAACCATTTCAACATGAAAGTATTTGCTACAGAAATTTTGATGAACTCTTGACACTCTGGGCACATGCTTATGGTATAGTTGAGACTAAGTTTAAAGCATCAATATAGGCGGCTAATTTAATTTAGATGTCTCTTTTCCCCCATTTTCTTACTCCTCAAGAATGTGCTAACACACTGGAAGTTAACTCCGCCTCAAAAATTATCCAAGGTACGCAACAGATTTGTTTGTAAGCAATATAGATCACTCTATTCTTCAGTGTGATAAGTAACAGGGCTGATTGGACAGACATCATGATATGCTCCTGTTCGTCTTAAAGTGGAATTCTTTTTGGTGTAGGCAGTCCTTTATTTTCAGGAAGAAAAAAGGAGCTAAATTGCTCAAGTATATAGCAAACAAGAGCTTCTCTGCCCTGCAGCAAGTGTTGAGACAGACGCCTCAGCAAAGCAAACGGTCTCTGTGATATATCCCTGGTGTATATTGAGGGCTCCATCAACACTAACAGAAAAAGAAAGAGGAAGGGGGGACATACAATAGAAACTGGAGAGTACTCTTGTGCATCCTGTACCTTTATTTTTTTTAAAAAAATCTATTTTTATTATTTTTAAAATGTGTGTAAATGTTTAGGTTTGTAGGTTTATGCATGTAAATTCATGTGCCCATTGAAGCCAGAAAGATGTCATCCCATCCCAAAGATGTAGAGTAACTAATGGTTATGAGCCAACCAACATGGGTACAGGGAACCACTAATGGGTACTCTACCGTAGTAGTAATAGTACATTGTTTTAACAACTCAGCCATCACTGCAGCCCCAATGCCCAGGACCTTATATTTTACTAAAATTTTCCTAATCCTCACTATATATTTTGAACTTGGGGGTGGGGGAAGCCAGAAAACCTGAGACACAAACATGGTTTACCTTTTTCTAAGCCTATTGAACATCCCAGCAAATGATCAAAATATATGGTAATATTTAAAAAAATGTTAATGTACTTGCAGTTATAAGCTATGCAATCTTGAATCAATTAAAATGTTGCTTTGGAGCTCAGCGTTTATATATCCCATGGGACTCATGTTATTTATCTTATGTATAGTTTGAGAAATAAGTTAGTTGGCATTTGTGACACACTAAGCATGGAGAAAAGCAGATAGAAAGTGTTCAACTTACAGCACTGTTTTCTTCTGTGGCTTTGGGTCTGTTTATGATGTTATTTTTAGGATTGTTGTTCTTATTGCAGCTGGCCAACTTAAATCCTTTTAGGACAGGTGCCAGGCATGAACCAAAAATGAATGATGCTCCAACATAAAACCTGGCAGGAGGAAGAATGACTAAGACATGCTTATGGCACCTGTTCTTGTGGATAGAAGACAGGGCTAAGCAGACTTCCGACAGCAATAAATCACTGCTTAAATGTATCCGACAGGGTGGGAACCATAATTGCTTCCTTTGTTGCTCACAATTGTTCATTACAGCTTGGAAAGGCCCCCAGATCATAGGAGAAACATCTGATGTAAAATATTATTAGCCTCTGCGCAGTTTTCATTTAAGTAAAGACTGATACTTAAGGCCTAGGAAGTTACAAATTCTTCTCCCACCTTATTTCTTCTCTTTAGTTTACACTTTTGTCTTTGGTATCGAGAAAATCCTAGGCAATAAAGTGTTTAGAGTCACAGCACCCTAAACAAGTGAATACAAGACCTCTAACCTTTTAATCCTATACAGTGATGGGACAGCTGCACCATGCTCCATCTTCTAAAAACTCATTAGATTCACTGAAGTGATTGGAGCATTTTGATTCACTCTCACTATAAAGTGATATATGGTGGTCCTGTTTCTCTGGTGTTATTATTTGATTCTGAACCATTCCCCAACAGGCTTTTGTTTTGAAAGTTTTTTCCCTAGATGTTGAAGTTGTCTTGAGAAACTCTGGACCTAGGAGAATACAAATCAGTAAGGTAGACCTTTGAATGCTATGCTGAAACTAGTTCCTTCCTCACTTTCTGCTCCCTGCTCCATCAAGATGTGCAGTGTATACTCCACATTCCAGATACCACGAACTGATCAGACCCACCATGCCTTCCCTACCAAGATGGCTGCATGAGCTAAAATTAATCTTCCTGCCTGAACCCACCAGATCTCAGAAGTACATTTTACCATCTACTGTCTGGAGAGTAGTTCCCAGCTGCCAGAACTTTGAGAACTAAATACTTCATGATTCCTCGTAGCAACAGAGAGTACACATGGTGGTTGTCAGAAGCTAGGACAGGGAAACTCAGGAAGCTTCTGTGTTTAAGCTTCCCAGAGTGAATACTTGCTATGGGTCTGCTATAGGACACAGTAGCTATACGCAGCAGCGGGGCATTATGATGTTACATGCTTAAAATACGTAAAAAGTGTAGCTCCTATTTAAATATTCATATCATGTATACATGTGTATACACATGTATACATATACATTTACATACACCTATATTCTTCATTTTTGTGTTTGTGCATTTGCATATATACAAACTCATCAAAATGTACACACATGGAGACTTTCCATGAATTATGTCTCAGTGAAAATGCAAAAGCCCAACATCATTGTAGATAAAAGTGTGCTTAATTATACACAAAGATTTATAAAGATGTCATAGGACATGGAATATTGGGATTGTGTGAAGCAACCAGGTGTCTTTCTAAGGTCTTGAAGTATTTTAACTTATTTATATATTAGGTTCTTTCTTTTGTTCATACATAACTAGTGATAAAATAAAAGATTTTACTCAGATAAAAGTCAGTGTGATCATTTTCAACTCAATGGTTATAAATTGACAGATGCCACACCAATGAAAGTGACAATATGATGTTTTGCAAAAACTTAAATATGTCAGTCACTGAGTGCTTGGAAAGTTCTATGCAAGTATGTTTATAAAACATGTCTTTAATTCCCATGCAGAGTTAACTTTTCTGACCTTCCAGAGGCTCTGATGTAGAAACATGAGTTTGGTTTGTCCAGCCAGTTGTATCTAATTGAAAATGTTAGAATCCATCTCTGTGATACTCAGCTCTAAATTACTTTAGTAAAGACACCACTGATAACAAGCTTTCAAGATAGCGATCTTCTGTTTCTTGGTTAGGTTTATCTCCAGCAAAACTACTGACTGTTTTGTATCCTGACACATTGATGAAAGTGTTTGCCATCATCAGGAGGTTTTTGGTGAAGTCAGTGAGGTCTCTTATGTATAAAATCATATCATCTGGAAATAGGAATATTTTGTCTTTCATTTTCATATTTGTATGCCCCTTTCTACTGTATTACTTATACAGCTAAGACTTCAAGCACAAAATTGTATAAGAATGGGATGGGTAATCATCTTTGTCTTGTGTTGATCTTAGTGGGAAAGCTTTGAGATTTTTTTCCATTGAGCACAGTGTCTGCTATAGGTTATCAGACTACTGTGAGAATCAACCATTCAAGTTCTTCATAAGCAATGCAATAATATGTGGATACCAAGGTGTTATTTAAACCACTTGTAATGACATTCCATGGTCATTAGAAGGCCCCAGAAGAAAGGGTTTGTGTTGTTCAAAGCACCATTGCCAGGAAATAAATGAATAAATGAACTAATCAATCTTCTGGTGAACAGAGATCCCATCCCATATGCAGTAGACTACAGACAGGTTTTGTTTTTAAGAATGAAACTATGGAGTCATCCTTAGAAAATCTGTAATGCATCAAATGAGTTCTGGCTTCTGTTTTTGTTGTTGTTGTTTGTTTTTTGGTTGTTTGTTTTGTTTTTGTTTTTCTGTCTATAAAGAGAATCATTACCAGAAAACCTGGAAGTCTCTGTGACCTGAAAGATAATGATAATGGGAGAACTCCAACCCAAGACTGCCAGGTTCTTCAGCTATGAAAAGCAGCCAGGAAGAACTCAGTCCTCTGAGTTCCCTCCTGAAGGCTAATTAATTCAATGAGAGACCATGATGGATGCATTTTAGTTCCATGAGCGCTTGTCCAGCTGATTTATATCATACAGCAAAAATGGCCATTTGCTCCTCCTGGTCTCTCTTAATTGCTATTGAAGAGATGGCATGTAACTGAGGAAATATAGATGGTCATTCATCAGTTCATGCAGCTCATGTTCAGAAGGGTTGTTTTTTAATGAAAGTAACATTTCTTGACATCAGTGAGGAGAAACTTTTATGTTTCTACTTTATCCATACCTTTTAAAGTCTGTCAGAGCATATGCTCAGGCATATCACTAAAGAGAGAGAGCCACCTCCGTACCCAGGCCATCTGGTCCAACCATCAAGTTTCCTTCTGGTCTTTATTCATTTAAGGAAAGATGCTTCTCTATTGTGGAAACTTTTGGGTATTGTGGGACATTTTTAAATATTTTTGTCCACTTAGCAAAATAGCAGTAGGCTTGTAGGCTTACTCCTGGGACCTTGGAGTTCCAACATGATGTGTTCTTGCCCGTATTTATGGGGTGGGTTTTGAGTTCACTAAGAAAGCAATTGGTTTTCCCCATTACACCCATGGCACTATTGCACTCATGTGTATATCTTGTCATGCCAGTCATTAGAGTTCATAAGATTTACAGCCGGGTAAGACTGTTGATGATTTTTCTATCCTGGCAGCCTATATAGCAACTTCTGGCACTATGAAAGCAAAACAAACAAAAAACACCAAAAAACAAAAACAAACAAAACAAAACAGGCCTGGTAAGCTTCCTGGTAAGCACCAAACTGATTCCACGTTCAATAACCAAAAGATATGATGTCTGCAGCAATCGGGTATTACTGTTAAGTTCCTGAGGACTACAAATAGCAATGACAATCGCCTATATTATTTTTGTAGTGTCTATGACATGTTGACCAACAACTCAAATGGAGGTATCCCATACCTGACATTTGAGCCTTTTATTTAGAATCCCATGGTTTCTGGGAGGAACAATATCTCCTATGTAGGGTAACTCAAATTAAAGCATATATTATATATCTATAGATGGAGAGATGAGAGATAATACAAAGCTAGATAGGTAGATACATAGATATATACATACACAGATAGCAGACAAACAGATATGATAGATAGATATAGATAGATGATAGTCCACTTAATATATACATGTATGTATAACAACATAGTATCACTACCCTCTAAATTTGTATCACTGTACTCATAGATTAGTGCATCAGACAACATCGAAGTCATTTTTATGCGATGAACAATGATTAATATAGAAATTCAAGACACGTCAAAGTGCAACTTGCTTTATCCACCCTTTTTCTCAGCCTTCCCCACCTCAATAAGGAGTGGATGTACTCTCATGTAAGCCATACAGCAGCTGATGTGAAGGGCTGACATGAGTGTTCATTCATATGCTTGCTCTCGTTCTTCCTGTGTACTGACATCTCTGGAAGAATAAGCTGAGCTCTGGTGCAGCAAAGGCTGCCTCATGGAACTGCCCTCTTGGGTCTGAGATGTCAAGATGTGTTGGGTAAATCTCTTGTCATTCACTTTGAGTGTATATCTGTCTGTGTGCATGTATGTGTATTCATGTATGTGTACATATGTGCACATCTGTGTACATCCTTGTGTACTTCTATGTGCATATGTGTATGTGTTTGTTTCTGTGTGTATGGACGTGTACATTTGTGCATGTATGTTTATTGTATGTCTGTGTGCATATGTGCATGCATCCATGTGTGTGTAGATGCATATCCAAATATATATATATATATATATATATATATATATATATATATAGTGTGTGTGTGTGTGTGTGTGTGTGTGTGTGTGTGTGTGTGTGTTCAGGCATGCACATGTGTGTATGTTTATGGATACCACCTCTATTTTGTCTCCAAATATTTTGATTAAGTTAATGACATAAGATTAGCAAACAGTATCTGGGAACACTTGAATCAAAGACAATTTGTAAATACAGGGGGAACACTGTCACTGTTGTTTGGAACTTGAATTTAACATTGACTAACTCCAAGTTACCTGGAAAAGTATGTAGGGAATAAACCATTTTCTTTGCAGTCTTTTAAAATTTATCCTTTAACCATTTTATATGGTATAACATGTATATAACACGATTGTCACTCTTGTCTGTCCACACTACCTCCTCTACTCTGACAAACCCCCTCCAACCGTAATAGGACCAAGTTCACAACACACTCTGAAGTCTTTTTTGTTTTGCCTTTTGTTTTGTGATCCATTGGTTTAAGCAGGGCATCCTGTGGGCCTTGATGAGAAGCATTGAAGCATGAAGTCCCCAGTAGCTACAATGCTAAAGACAATGACTTTCTCTCCCAGCATCTTTGAACTGCCATTAGCTTCCCTAGGTGGGGCCTCATGAACCCCCTCCCCCATCAATGACTGAATGTTTACTGGCTGTGTCTCATTCAGGCCCCAAGCAGGCAACCAGAGTTACTATGAATTCATGAGTGTCATTATCGTGTTGTGCTCCTAAGTCAGCTTTTGATAGCCTCCCTCCCCATCTATGGCCAAATGTTTATGGGCTCTGTCTTATGCTGGCCCTGCTGTGTTTTATTATAATCACATGCTTCTGATTGAATTAAAATATAGACACTCCATAACTTTCATTATGAACATATTTTTGTCGCTACTTTTTCTCCTCATGTCATATTTGGCGAACGCAAAAGTAACACTGTGAGGACAATTCTTCAAGTGAGGAATGATGTCATTGCAAAATGAAAAAGGACCAAAAGCTGCTTCTTAAGCTAAACCCAAATCCTAAATGCTTTGAGTGCCATGGCTTTAAGAAGCAGAGTGGCTGGTGTGGAGAGACCAGTCCTACCCCAGTAGGGGTACAGTAGGGAAACAGTAGGCAGCAGTTTTTCTGCTTATCATGATTAGAATGCTCTGCTGTTCAAACCACTGTAGAGTCTTCCCCGGCATTCGGACTCCTTCTGTCAGGGTCAGAGATGGGACATGGCATCCCTAAAACATCCCAGGGAATGCTGTTGATGATGGGAATACATGTGGAGAAACACTGCTTTGTTTATTCTTAATCTTCATAAGCCACTGAACATATTAATGCAATCTCAAAGCCATATATAAACTTAAAAATAAAACATCTTACAATGTAAGTACACCCCACTAAGGTAACCTAGGGTGACACAGCACGAGTTTAAAGAAGATATAAAACCTTCCTGGCAACCCTCCCTTTCTCTCACTAGATGAAGGGGACAGGTTGCATTATTCCTTTAAAAAGAAAATTTGTCACTTTGTTTTGTTCACCTCTGATCACACTGTATTCCAGCAGTAAAGGGAATTTGTATCTGAGAGAATATTTAGTAGGAACATAGCATTGCAGAGAAGAACACCATCCAATCCAGGTATCATTAGCACATTTTAAAAATTAGTCAAAGTATATTTACCTAGGTGGTTATTTCTGTCAAATTTTGTCACATATAATTATCACTTCCACTTTTTAATGTTTGCATTTTTCAAAGATAGTTTTACTTGAGATTAAACTAACAATATTTTCAATTATAAAACTCTCAAATATTATGTACATAGAGCTAATATATTAAAGAACCAAGAATAATAAAATAACATCTTTTGCTTTAATAGGAAAAAATAATATGTGGCTCAGTGGTGATAGTGTTCAGATGGCCCTTGGTAATTAAGCATCAATATACAGTAGGAATATACAAATGGAATTTATTGCAAAGAAGGCAACCTGTGTTTATCTGCAGTAACTGCTGTCAGATTTCTGTGACAGAATATTGTGTTTATAAACTAATTTAGAAATTTACCTTGGAAATATCTGTATTTTGGAAATATCTATAATTATAAAGTTTCATATACTTGCAACATTCAACCCAACAATTCTGAATTATCAAATTTGTTGATTAAAAGCATATCCTGAGATTGAAAATGCAAAAACAGTGCCTGTGGCATTGTCTGTGAGAACAGAAACTATATCTAATTGAAATGCCTCTCAATAAAACTTTAACCATAGAATCAACTAGCTGAGTTTCCTAGAGGCTCACAATGATTGAAGCAGTAATCAAAGAGTCTTCATGGGTCTGTACTAGGTCCTCTGCATATATGTTATGGTTGATCAGTTTGGGGTTTTTGTGAAATTCCTGACAATTGAATGGGGGGTTGTTTCTGACTCTTTTGCCTGTTCTTTGAACCCTTTTCCTCCTACTGGATTGCCTCATCCAGCCTTGATATGAAGGGTTTGTCTACAAACACATGTAATCATATCTGTGTATGTACTTATAACTACATTACACATCAATGTCCCTTATTCATCTACACTTCTTATACACATCCTTAAAAATAAGTAAATAACTACTAATAGTATTGATACCAATAAAAACAAGATTTGGGGGTAATCAATGATCAAAATGAGTATTCTATTGGTTATTTTGCTTTATTTGAAGCATTAAGCAACCATGAGTCTTAGTTTTTCACTGTACAAATACAGGCAAATACATATTTTCAAATAACTCTCAGATAATCACATTTAAGACTTGACATGTTTTAAAATACAGTCTGTGAAACTTTCTTTGGTTTCTATATCTGTTTTCCAGCTCAAGCCTATGGTAATTTTGCCCCCAAAATTGTCTCAGGCTTACTTTATTCATTTTTCTTTGTAGATATTCTATCAGATCACAAGATCTTTAGGTCCAATATGTCAACAAGGAAGTCAATGTACCATGGAGCAGTGGAGAATAGGTATTACTACTATCTCAAATTCACATTACATGTTAGAACTTGGGGCAAGCTGAGTCCTGAACCTGTGTTATTTCAAATGCCATGTGTTTGCCGTTGCTGTGTCTTTAGATGGGTTTTGAAATACACACCTCATCAAGACCCTAGAAATAGAAGATTAGGGAAACTCAAAGGAACATATTCCTTGCATTTTGTATGATTCAAATCAAATGAATGTCCATTGCTCTATTATTTCACAGCTCTACAATGGTTCTTCCACTACTAGCCATCCCAAAATTGGCTCTTTCTTCCCCTTCTCAATTTTTAGGAAAGACTAATCAAGGCCCAAACGCTGAAGCTGCTTCTTCAGTACCACACACAATTCAATGATATAGTGATACTGAAATCCAAATCAGTTTAATTTCATAAATCTGATTGGTGTTTGTTTTATATTAGCCAAAAATGGAAACTGAAGCTCAATGAAATAGAGGACAATGAATACAGATTTTTATTTTGCTTGTGAACATTATCTGAGTTAATAACTCTCCCCTCTCAGGTCTTTTGAAGAATGTCTGAACAGTTCTATGGAGTCTATTGCAGTTGAATACATTAACATGTTTAATTAGCAATAAGCACCACTCTATCAGTAGGCAATATCTGATACTGAGATATTGTGCTATCTCTGGGCCACAGAATTTCAGTACCTATGAGGGTTTAGCCCAGTTTGTGATGCTTCAATATGCAAAAAAAATACTTGATATAAGTCTTTCTGGATAAGCCACATTTGACTGCAGGGCAGCTCATGTCTCACCTAAGCCTTCCCTTCTGCATCAGGCCTTTCTTACCTACTCTACTATCTACAGACTGAAGTTCATGTGCCTCTAACTGAATGAAGAAAGCTTACTTTATGTGTGTTTGTCCCCTGCCTGTTTTTCCTCCTATCCCCTTAAACTTTTGACCAGACAGTTAGGGAAGGGGCACTGATGTTTATACTGGTTTTTCGCCTTAGCTGGCCTACGGCTCTTTCCCATGACAACCCCTACAGCATGAGACAGAAGCTTTGCTATCAAGAAATATCTGATAAAAGTATCCACTGTTGTCTAGGTCAGAATAAGGACCCTGATATGATCTTAATGATCCAGTTTGGATGAAGCTGAGAGATAAGATCCAGTTACACAGGACTGGATTCAGGCAAAGCTGGACCAATAGGACTAAGAGCTATGTGCTCAAGAATATGTGAACCCAAGAGCTGTCTTCCCATTGACCAAAACAATATCTACCCATTCACAGTGGTGGTTGTCAAGAACCACAGAGTAGCACAGACATAAAGATGTAAATAATCTATGGGCCATCAACATTTATTCTACTGGTATTGAGAAAACATTTAGGAGTCCAAGGAGAGAACCAAGCCACTGAGTCATAAAGGGGGTATTCAAGACGCTAGGGTTCCTTATGACATCACTTAGGTACTTAAAGCTACTTCATAAGAAATTGCATAACCATGGCAAATTCCTAGTCCACAAAATTTTTTACAAGGTTCCTAATTGTGTCAGATTTCTGAAGAATATGAGATATCATCAGGATACCAACACTGCCAAATATGGAAACACCAAAGGCTTTGAGGTAACTACTGAGAACACCCATGTTAAAGGACAGAGGAGTAACACAGTTGTAACTATTAAAGAACTTAATTTACCTACTCTCACTTGTCAAAATGGATTACTGAGTGATGACTATACTTCAGCAGCCTGCATTCATAGTCCCATAGAACTCTATTTCTTTCTACAAAACGTATTTCCTCAGTATAAACCACTATTCATTCCCAGTGCTACTGATAACGCCTCCATTTCCTGAGTCATTTTCACATTGGGGGATTTATCAATGACATTACTCTTTCTGTAACAAAACACTCCACAGAAACAATTTAAAGAAGACAAGGTTCATGCTGGCTCCCAGTTTAGAGGAGTAGGCCATCATGGTAGGAGGGTCTGTGTGTAACAGTGGGAGCTGATGGCACAGCTTGCTCTCATGGTGGCATGATTAGGAAATAGAACTTGGGATGGTCGTGGAGATGGTTTATAATCCTTCCATCAGCAAGCTCAGCTCTATATCACAAGGATTCTGAAAGCATCCCAAACAGTATCACCAACTGTAGACCAGACATCCAAGCACATGAGCATGTGGGGAAAACCTCACATTCCAAACATAACAGAAAACAAAATACGTTACAGTGTATTACAAATGCATCGCCCCATTGAACTCTTTTATTGTAGATATGGTGTTTGTCTAGGAATACTTATGTACAAAGTAGAAAAGTATCCAATTATTTGATAATCTTTATATGACAGGAAATTTTAAATAAAAAACAAGGAAATCTTATTCTTCATTGACTGAATCTTTAACAAACTAATTTATGGAATGGTAACAATGCACACATTAATTAAAATATGTATGTTTCATAGAAACGTCAATAATTCTTTGTAATTGGTTTACTTTAGTAGACTGGGTTACAGGAAAATACAATTTAATTATGTGTCATAATACATACACAAAACTCAAATCTACAGGAAACCAAGATCTGTGGAACATAGAACTTTCAGAAATCCACTGGGATAGATTGATTATTTGTGGCCATATGATCCCTGAGAGATGTGATAATGGCATTGACTCAGGATTTTCTTTAAAGTTGACTGGCTCGCAGAGTTTTATCTTTTCTTTTATGTTTTTTCTTCCCTTATATATTATATTCTGACCACAGAATCCTCCCCTCCTCTTCTCTGAGTCCCTCCTCCTCTAGATCCACTCCTCCTCCTTTGCCTTCAGAAAAGGGCAGGCAATCAAGATGTCAAGATTTGGTTCATACCCTTATATTTAGGCTGGATGAGGAAACCCAGTAGGAAGAAAAGGGTCCCAAAAGCAGACAAACGATTCAGAGTCCCTGCTCCCACTGTTAGTAGTCCCACAGGAACACCAAACTACACAAATATAACATATGCAGAGGACCTATGACAGACACATACAGGCTCCCTGGTTGTCACTTCCACCTCTGTGAGCCATGTGTACCCAGGTTAGTTAATTTAGTGAGTTTTCTTGTGGTGTCCTTGACCCTTCTGGCTCCTACAATCTTTCTTTGCCCTCTTCTACAGAATTCCCCAAGCTCCACCTACTGTTTGGCTGCAGGTCTCTGCAACTGTTTACATCAGTTGCTGGTTGAAGCTTCTCTGATGTCAACTGGGCTGGGCACAAATCGACGAATACAGCAGAATGTCATTGACTTTTTCTTTTTTCTGGTCATGTTCAGTTATATCCTAGGTCTCTCGGCTATCCAGCCTCTGGTTCCTGGAACTCCAAGAAGTTTCTCCCTCTAGTGCATAGATCTCAAGTTGGGCCAGTCATTGCTTGGCCACTCCCACAAATTCTGCACCACCTTTACTCCAGCACATCTTGTAGGCAGAACAAATTTTAGGTCAAAGATTTTTGTAGCTGCATTGATGTCCCAGTCCCTCCACTGGAAGCCTTTCCTGGTCACAGACGATGGCTGGTTCAGGCTCCATTACTAGAAGTCTTCAATTCCATTGCATTAGGTTTCTACTTCACTCCAAAATACCCCCTAGTTCTATTCATGACTCCCAGTACCCTCTCCCTCCACCCCTACCTGATCTCTCCTGATCCCATCCACAATTGCCCACATTCTACCTCTGGAATCTATTCTATTTTCTCTTTCCAAGGAGATCCATGCATCCCCTACTTGAGTCTTCCTTATTTCTTAGCCTCTCTGGTTCTGTGGATTGTAGCATGATTATTCTTTACAGCTAATGCCCACTTATAAATGAGTACATACCATGTTTGTCTTTCTAGGTATGGTCTACCTCACTCATGATGATTTTTTCTAGTTCCCTTCATTTGTCTGAAAATTTCATGATGTCATTGTTTTTAACAACTGAGTAATGTTCCATTGTGTGAATGTACCACATTTTCTTGATCCATTCTTCAGTTAAGGGGCATCTAGGTTGTTTCCAGGTTCTGGCTATTATGAACAAAGCTGCTATGAACATAGTTGAGCAAGTGTCTTTGTGGTATGATTGAACGACCTTTGGGTATAAGCCCAAGAGAGGTATATCTGGGTCTTGAGGTAGATAGATTCACAATTTTCTGAGAACCACCATATTGATTTCAAAAGTGACTGTACAAGTTTGCACTCCTACTGGCTATGGAGAAGTGTACCCCTTTTCTCCACAACCTCAACAGCATGAACTGTGAATTGTGTTTTTGATCTTAGTCATTCTGACAGTTGTAAGATGGAATCTCAGAGTTGTTTTGATTTGTATTTTCTTGATGACTAAGGATGTGGAACATTTCTTTACCTGTTTCTCGGCCATTTGGGATTCTTCTGTTGAGAATTCTCTGTTTAGATCTGTACCCCATTTTTAATTGTATTATTTGGTTAGTTGATGTCTAGTTTCTTGAATTCTTTATATATTTTGGATATTAGCCCTCTATCAGATGTGAAGTTAGTGAAAATCTTTCCCCATTCTCTAAGCTACTGGTTTGTCCTTTTGACAGTGTCCTTTGCTTTACTTTTCAGCTTCATGAGGTCCCAATTATTAATTGCTGATCTTAGTGTGTGCTCTATTGGTGTTCAGGAAGTTATCTCCTAATTATGCCCCATTTTCTAGTCTACCAAGTTCAAAGTATCTGATTTTATCTTGAGGTCACTGATCCACTGGGACTTGAGTTTCATGGAGGGTGATAGATGTGGGTCTATTTGCATTCTTCTTCATGCTGATATC
The DNA here is from genome assembly GCF_003668045.3 of Cricetulus griseus. Classification (NCBI taxonomy): domain Eukaryota; kingdom Metazoa; phylum Chordata; class Mammalia; order Rodentia; family Cricetidae; genus Cricetulus; species Cricetulus griseus. The sequence continues at coordinate 19,395,229 of NC_048603.1, forward strand.
CAGTTAGACCAGAACCATTTGTTGAAGATGCTTTCTTTTTCCACTGTATATTTCTGGCTTCTTTATCAAAAATCAGGTGCCCACAGGTGTGTGGGTTTACACCTGGGTCTTTGTTCCATTCCATTTATCCAGCTATCTGTTTTTATGCCAATACTGTGTGTGTGTGTGTGTGTGTGTGTGTGTGTGTGTGTGTATGTGTTTTAGTCATGGATGGTCTGTATTTGCCCTACATTGCAGGGCCATATGTCACTGACTCATGTCTTTGGGGCTGTGATCTGAAAAGCCAAATGGCCCTGGGTCTATTCCTGAGTAGGGGAGTGTGGATGAGGGAAGGCTAGCTATCTGGGTGTTAAAGAAAAGAGAGAGACAAAAGTTAATACTGAAAGCCATGACATTTATCCCTCCATCAATCTTAAGTAACCATCCAAAGGTGGGGGCAATGGCATAAGACATCTATTATCATGTATAAAGGGCAGATAGCAATTACTTCCTTAATCCTAAAGACCCTCCTTAGCTTCACATACTAAGGCCATCAGGCCCACCATCCCAGCATGTCTCACTTAGTCTTTAGGGTAGGTGTAGAACTTGCCCTAACCCAAGTCTATTGTTATTTAGATAGAAGTCATTCTCCACCAAGGCCAGGACATCTTGCAGCTATTAGCTGACATCTTAAAGACAACAGAAATCTAGGCTCTCCTGAACTCATAGCAGAGTGGAATAAATTTCCAAATATGCAGGCCCCAACATTTTTTATTACTATTGCTCTGTAGTACATCTTGGAATTGGGGATTCTGATACCTCTGGAAGTTCTTTTACTTACAGGATTGTTGCACTATCCAGGGTTTTTTTTTTTTTTCCATATGAACATGAGTAATGTTCTTTCAGGGTCTGTAAATAATTGTGTTGGAATCTTTATGGGGATTGCATTGAGTCTGTAGGCTGCTTTTGGTAAGATGGACATTTTTGCTATGTTAATCCTACTGATCCATGATCTTGGGAAATCTAGGCCCTGCTCTTGGACCATCAACACTCACCCAACCATAGGCTTTTTTAAAAGTTAATTTGTTATGTGAAGCCTGCTTCTTGGTTTTAAAATGTTCTCACTGAGGATGGGTTAACGTACTCCCTGTGTCTCTTGTCCCTGTTGTGATTACACCACTTACAAATGCTCTGTAAGAGGTTTTTGGTTTGTTAACTTCTTGGTTTCTGCTTTACCACAGCACCACCCACATGGTCCTGAAGATTTTTGAAACTGAATGGACGTTTGTTTCCTTCCAATCCATGACACCAGATTAGCACATGATGCCTCACCAAATATTATTAGAAAGGAAATCAAAGGATGTGTCCTTGACATGACAAGCATACATGTGAGTGTGTGTGTGTGTGTGTGTGTGTGTGTGTGTGTGTGTTCTCCATAAACTAAGAATGAGATTGTCAAATCTGTCAATAGAAATAACTAAAAGTGAGACATGAAAAGACACATAATCCAGGCACAAGCCTGAGATGTTCCTTTTTCTAAACAGATTGTTATTTAAAATAACTAATGGAATGACAGCTTAGTCCTTCTGAGAAGTGATTCAACAAAGAAGCCTCTGTAGCACCTGCTGAGCCCACCTGCTGAGCTACCCCAGCACTACTCAATTATGGGCCACTGAACAATAGAGCAGAGATATTAAAGGAAGGCAGGGTAGGAGGCTGTGATAAGTGATCTAATAAATTCAGGAACACTCTGAGAAGTCCTGCAGTATCAAAAGGTAACATTATTTAAATTAGAATTCCATTTCATCTCTAAGTACACAGAGTCTGCGGTGTATAGGAATCTATTACCACCTCCCCTATATGACTGCACACACAGAAAAGCATTGCTTTGAATGCTGGCTATCTGTCATCACTTTCTAGGACTGTTCTTTCTTCTCCATGGAAAGCTGTGCTTTATCTTATCCAAGTATCCAAAAAGTGAAAACTACATCTAAGTCTTGACTTTCCCTAGAGGCCTGTATTGCTGGCCTTGAAAGACCCTTGACCTCTTTCTTTGTCAGAAGTGGATGTCAGTGGTGTCTCTATAAACATGTCTAGGATCATGTCCACTTCCAAAGGCTGCAACATTGCTTTCTTTGCTTGCTTGTTTGTATTATGTTTTTGAAGAAAAAGAAGTGGATGAGGCATATTAACTAGTTTATTATAGGCATATTAAGCAGTTTATTATAAGGCCTGGTGGAGTAGGGAGACTAAGAGAGAAGAGGAACAGGGGTAATGGCTGACCGTCATGGCCGGTCACCATAGAAAGGCAGAGAGAGCATGTAGGTGGGAAAAGAGAAAGCAAAGCAGAAGCAGAGAGTAGCAAGTAAAAAAGCAAGCAGCAGGGAAGTTGGAACTTTTAAAGGGAAGACTGTGCATGTGAGGTTCCACACATGCCCAGAGTCCTCAGCAGGCCGTAATACGTGGCAGGTGATGTGCTGATGACGTAGCATGTTTTCCTGTGTGTGCCCTGACTGTTGTCAGGGAGCAGGGTCTGTCTCTTAAAGAGATATTGCCGATCAGTATTAAAGCCTGAATCTTTCAGTTTGTTTATTTTACTTTGTATTATACACCTCCCAAACACAGCTAATAAACTAAAACCAGCTCCTTTGTTCCTATTGACCACTTGGATAATGATGACTGCTTGGGGCTATAAACGCACCACCATTGCCTGAAAATCAAAGTAGCATTTTAATAAGTTAATCTGAGAACTTCTTATTGGTACTAGTTGTTAACTGGGAGAGGTGCAGACAAGTTGAGGGTAGAGACAGCCCTGCAGTATTGTGAATTTACCTTTCATATAGTCTAAATTTTTTTCCCTTAAGGCTCAAACTATAGCATTGGCCCTTTAAATATAGATCTTTAAATATGATTTCTTCCCTGTAAAAACACAGAACAAGATTAAACACACTAAGTAAGTTTATCAAACAGAATTAAATACATGTGGTATTAGCTCTGGATGATGTTATCTAATATTTATCTCATGCTGGACTGAACTCACCTCTCAAACACAAACTTTGATTAATAAAAGATAACCTCGTGATCTTGCTGAAAGGATAAAGTGGTACTGAGCGTGGTCAGCTCCAGGCACCACTTAGATCCCCACCATGTTAAGTCTATTCCTTTTATTCCCCAGTATTATCACCCCAAAATGCAGGTGGATTGCAAGTAATATTGAATTGAGAAACAGGTAATTATTAATAAACAAAACAAAATAGTCATTCTGGATTATACATGTCCTATGAACAAGCCCCTGTAAAGCACCAAGGAACCAGGAGAAAGACATCTGGAATAAATAAATAGGCACTGGCATTGACACTAAGGTCTTACGATGTAGGAGTCAACTTAAATTTCAATTAGCTCATTCTTAACCCTTTAAAATGCTATCACCACCTTGATTATCCTCTTCGTCATTATCATCCCTCATCTCTCTCTCTCTCTCTCTCTCTCTCACACACACACACACACACACACCACACACACACACACACACACACACACACACACACACACACACACACACACACACACACACACACACACACACACACACACACACACACACATACACACACAACACACACACACAACACACACATACACACACACACACACACACACACACACACACACACAACACACATAAACACACCACACACACACACACACACACACACACAAATCCCATCTCTCACCTGGTTCTTACAAATCAAAGGATGTGTGCTACCCTTTATGCACAAAGTAGAAAATACGAGACTCAAAGAGGTTGATAAACTCCCCAAAGACACAGAGAAAATTGAGAAAAAATTCTGATTTTGTCACTGCTCTAAATTCTCCTGTCATCTCATTTCCTCAATGCTACACTATCCTCAAATCTGCAGTAACCCTCCTTGTCCTTGAACTCTACTTTAAAAGACATTTTCCCTGAGGAATTAACAGCAGTGATTCATTCCTTAACATTGTTTCCAGTTTTCTCTGTGATTTCTGCTTTTATCCTTAAAAGGGCTTCTACAAAGATTCTTTCAATTTCTGAGTAAATTGGCTTCTTAACTTGCTATTAATTACTCGAAAGGACTTTGGCCTATTACAGAGAATCAACACAAGGCGTGGTTTCTGCTAATTTATTTCATTCCTTCATCCTGAATTCCAGCTGATGGGCCCTCTTGGCATTACAAATCCAGAGTAAGTAGTTAACAAATATAGTTTCAACGAAATTCTCTTTCTTTTCTTCTTTTCTAACTACTTGTGCCTTGTTTGATCTGGTTCATTTTCTTAATGAGCTTGTGTGCATGCCAGAGTTATATCTTTGAGTCTGAGTAAATCTGGAAGGTTTCAAAGTGTGGGAGAATGAAGCTGACAGCATAGTGAAGGAATAAAAGAATCACAACCCCCACCATATAATAAAACATGCACTAAGGAAAAGCAATGTGCATAACTAGCCCAACCACACCACCACCATTTACTAAGCAAACCCCAGGCTTTAAGAGCACCATAAGCTTTATCCCCTCTCCTTGTCACCAATCAAAGATGACAGTGTCAGTAGCACCCCCATTTCAGAGATGGGACAATTATGCTCAGAGAAAGAAAGGCCTCTTTTTGAAATGCTATTGATATGCAATACCTCCAAAAATGTTTCCCTCCCTGGTGAGTCACACAGTTAGAAAAAAATTCAAAAATCTTTCTCCCAGCTTGGACATCAGGTGACCTGAAGCTTCCAGGACTAGTGAAGGAAGGGGAAAAGAGTGGAATGAGATGAGACACACACACACACACACACACACACACACACACACACACACAGAGAGAGAGAGAGAGAGAGAGAGAGAGAGAGAGAGAGAGAGAGGAGAGGAGCAGGGTATGCACCTCTTCATACCCATGATTGAGGTAGCCCTACATCTTCCATAGATTATATAGTGCATTTGTATGTATTTCAGGGGCTGGAAATGCAGAGATATGACCAATATGCAGTAGATACACTCTAGGAAATTACCTGGCTTGAAACTAACTACAGTGAAATTCTCAGACCCAGGAGAAGGCTAGAGAAACTCAAGAATCTAACTTACAAGTCAGGCAACCAGCTAGGATTCAAGAAATACATCCAGATCTCCTCAGGTTAAGATCTACAGATAGGTGGGTGGCTAAGTCTCTATGCCACCAGACGACAAGACTTTAGCCAAGACTTTGGCCAGAAACTTGGTAGCATATCTCATTTCTTGTCTCCTTCCTCATTACCACTATTTAACTCAATGAAACTTAATAGATACTTAACACATGGTACTACTTGATTCACTCATCAGCTTACCTTCCTGGTTTCACTGAGCTTTTAGAAATATTATTCACATAATAAAATGGATAGATTCACTTATAAGTTTGTTTATATATTCATCTGTCTTCATATTGTGTTACTATGTTCAACAAATTTTATCAGCCTAGACACTTGGTGCCTGATATAATTATTAAGCCAGTGAGTAAATGAATGGCCTACGAAGCACAAATTCAAATACATTGGATCTCAGAATGGGTTTTGCTTAAAGCAAGAACTAGGTTAATATTGACTTCATGAACAGATTCATTCATTCATGAATAAGAAGCATAATACTCTTTTATGCATACAAACCAGGGCCAAGCAAAGTAGAGAAGGCATCATTTGTGAGCAAATCTAAATACTCAGATAACTCAATACCAATCCGTTTTTTAAATGGGCAAAATAATCCTTTAAAAAATTATCAAGAAGATACAAAATTGGCTAAGAGGTATATGAAAAAGTGTTTAATATCATTGATCATTAAGAAATGATAAATTTTGTCTGGTTTAAACTTGTGTATGCTATCACAGTCTCTGTGAACTCATATGTGTATCAGCCCTGCTGTGTCTAGAGAATGCTATTTCCTTACTTCTGGATGTTACAATCTTTCTACCTTATCTTCTACATAGATCCCTGAACCTTGGTTTGATAAAGACATCCCATTTAGGGCTGAGTGCTCCAAAGCCTCTCACTCTCTACGAATTGTACAGTTGTAGATGTCCTTGTTAATTAACATCTACTGCAAAAAGAAGCTGCTGTAATGAGGGTTGAATGGTGTAGTGATCTAGATGTATAGCAAGGCATCATTTTATTGCTATGTTCTATTTGCAAAATAATAGAAGTAGATTTTCCCCTAGATCTCCTGACCTACCTAGTCTCAGATTCTAGTTTACTTTATCAGTATCAGGTATAGGTTTTATCTCATGGAATGGTCCTTAAATCCATTCTTAAAAGTGATTATTTACTCCAATAATGATTGTACGATTATTGTGCCAGTGTATTTTGTAGGCAGGTCACTGTTGTGGGTCACAGGGTTTCTGGCTAGGTGACAGTGATGCTTACTTTTCTTCTCCCACAGTGTACAAAGTACCTTTGAGCATCACATACACTAGCCACTAAAGATGTCACTTCTAGTTGACTACTACCTCTATTTTTCCATGTTCGATGGCATAAATAAGTGTATCTTCAGCAATAGGGCCTTGCCATCAGATTGTGGAGGGTAACAGCCATCTTTGACTATGAAAATTGAGGGGAAATGGTCAGTGGCCACCCCCTATGGCCACTGACTCAACAAGATATAAACCATTCCTGATACTAGAGCCTTTACTTGGTGATATGTCTAATTAAAGCATTGTCTCTACCATGGAGAAGAGAAATTTCACACAAAGTCATACACCAAATGAAAATATATTTGTAATTGATACTGGCTGGGAAATGGGAAATCAGTTTTATCAAATGGGGTGTCAGTGGGTGCATCAGCCAAACTCTAGAGTAGATCCCATGTTGAGGTCAACTGACCAACACAAAATAGACTCCAGGTTTTTTTGTGTGTGTACTTTTTGTTTTATTTTGATTTAATGGCTTTTATTTTATTGGATTTCTTCCTATTTTGATCTTTATTTTGTTGTTGTTGTTTGTTTGAGAGAGAGAAAGAGAGAGAGAGAGAGAGAGAGAGAGAGAGAGAGAGAGAGAGCATGAAACTGTATGGGTAGACAGGTGGAGAGAATCTACTAGAAGTTGGAAGAGGGAAAAGAACATGATTAAAATATATTTTAAATTAAAAAGCAAAGAAACAAAAAGAAAATAACTTGGAAAGAAGAAAGGAACTACTTAGAAGGGGAGAGTAAATAATGATAAATGTGGTCAAAGTATAGCATATACATGTATAAAAATATAATACAATGTCCTCCTCTCCCCTCCTGTTCTCCCCCCTCTCCTTCTCCTAACTCCCTCTCCCCTCCCCCATGCTCCCAATTTTCTCAGGAGATCTTGTCCCTTTCCCATTTTCTGGGTGACCATGTATGTCTCTCTTAGGGTACTCCTGTTTCCTACTTCTCTGGCAGTGTGGATTGCAGGCTGGTACTCCTTTGTTCTATGTATAAAATCCATATATGATTGAGTACATACCATTTTTGTATTTTTGTGACTGGGTTACCTCACTCAGGATGGTTTCTTCCTTTTGCCTGAGAATTTCAAGACACCATTGTTTTTTTTCCACTGAGTAGTATTCCATTGTGTAAATGTACCACATTTTTTCCATCCATTCTTCAGGTGAGGGGCATCTAGGTTGCTTCCAGGTTCTGGATATTACAAATAATGCTGCTATTAACATGGTTGAGCAGGTGTCCTTGTTGTATGAATGTGCTTCTTTTGGGTATATGACTAAGAGTGGAATTGCTGGATCTTGTGGAAGACTGATTTCCATTTTTCTGAGGAACCACCATACTGATTTCCAAAGTGGTTGTACAAGTTGGCACTCCCAAAAGCAGTGAAGGAATGTTCCCCTTTCTCTGCATCCTCTCCAGCATAAACTATCATTGGTGTTTTTTTTTTATTTTTTTATTTTAGCCATTCTAACAGGAGTAAGATGGTATCTCAGAGTTGTTTTGATTTGCATTTCCCTGATGGCTATGGATGGTGAGCACTTTCTTATGTGTCTTTCAGCCATTTAGAATCCTTCATTGAGAATTCTCTATTGTTTTTTTTTTGTTTTGTTTTTTGTTTTGTATTTTTTTTTGTGACTAGCTACATGAGTTCTTTGTATATTTTGGAAATCAGCCCTCTGTCAGATGTGGGGTTGGTGAATATCTTTTCCCATTCTGTGGGCTGCTGTTTTGTTTTGTTGGATGTGTCATTTGCCTTACAAAAGCATCTCAGTTTCAGGGGGTTCCATTTATTAATTGTAGATCTCAGTGTCTGGGCTACTGGTGTTATGTTCAGGAAGCAGTCTCTTGTGCCAATTCATTCGAGGGTACTTTCCACTGTCTCTTCTAATAGGTTCAGTGTGGCTGGATTTATGTTGAGGTCTTTGATCCATTTGGACTTAAGTTTTGTGCATGGCTATAGATATGGATCTATCTTCAGTCTTCTACACACCAGCATCCAGTTATGCCAGCACCATTTGTTGAAGATGCTTTCTTTTTTCCATTGTATAATTTTAGTTCTTTGTCAAAACTCAAGTGTTTATAGGTGTGTGGGTTAATATCAGGGTATTCAATTCGATTCTATTGGTCTACTTGTCTATTTTTGTGCCAATACCAAGCTATTTTCAGGACCATAGCTTTATAATAGAGCTTGAAGTCAGGGATGGTGATGCCTCCAGATGTTCCTTTACTGTATAGGGTTGTTTTGGCAATCCTGGGTCTTTTGGTTTTTCCATATAAAGTTGAAAATTGTTCTTTCAAAGTCTATGAAGAATTGTACTATGATTATGATGGAGATTTCATTGAATCTGTAGATTGCTTTTAGCAAGATTGCTATTTTTACTATGTTGATCCTACTTATCCAAGAGCATGGGAGATCTTTCCATTTTCTGGTATCTTCTTTAACCCTAACCCAAATACACCCCTGAATGAGAATGTCAGTTTGGAGGTCTGGGCAATATATGGTCTGGTAGTGGATCAGTATTTATCTCTAATGAATAAATGGACTTTGGGAGCCCTCTCCACATGAAGGGATACTATCTCAGCCTAGACACACAGGGGAGGGTCTAGGCCCTGCTCTAAATGATGTGATAGATTTTTAAAGATCCCCCATGGAAGGCCTTGCCCTCCCTGGGGAGCAGAAAGGGGTTGGGATGGAGTGAGGGGGAGGGGAGGAGAGGAGGGAGAGGGAACTGGGATTGACATGTAAAAGAATCTTGTTTCTAATAAAAATAAATTTAAAAGTATATAATATAATTTATTCTTTTGCACAACACATAAATGTTAATGATAAAATAACTGGATTTTCAATACAACCTATATTTACAACACAATGACACATGTTGTGATAACCATTATGAGAAAGACTGAAGATGAATATAAACAAAGTTATATTAAAAATAGAATACTTGTACACAGTTGATGAAAATGTAAATCAATACAGACATCATAGAAAATCTTTGAAAGTTAAAAATAGAACTATCATATGTTCAGAAACCTCTGTTTTTACACATATATCTGAAACAATCAAAATCACAATCTTAATGAAATTTTGTCCCCTATATTCACTATCGCATCAATCACTATAATAATGATAGGGGAAAAATATAAGCTCCCATCAATGAATGAATGTATTAAGAAACTATGATACATTTCACAAAGAGTGTAATATTATATCCAGATGTATGAAAAACAAGTTATTACTACTTACAACAATATTAATGAATCTAAAATAAACATTGTGGTAAATAAAATAAGCCAGATAAAGACTGGAATATATGGATAAATCTCACTTCCATGCAAAATGATAAAAATGTGAAAGTTAAATAAGTAGAAGCAAGGAGTAGAAGAGGGGTTAACAGTGCCAGGGAACTGTGAGAAAATGAGGGGGAGGTTAAAAGATTACACATCTGTGACTATAAAGGGTAAATAATTCTAGATATGTAATCCAGCAAGATAAGTTTCATAATCATCTATTGCAAACTAAAACTTTTCTAATAGTATAGAGATTCTTAACACAAAACATAAAAATAACAATGGAAGATTGTATGTACATTAATGTGCTTCACAGAAGATATCGCTTCGCTCTGTTTATAAATGCAAGAAACTATGTTATTTGTTGTTACTTATCTATTGTTATTCTTACTGCCTTGACAAAGTACCTGCCAAAGCAACATAAAGAAGGGTCCATTTGAGCTCACAGTTTAAGAGTACAGTCCATCATAGGGAAGAATGGCAACAGGAGAGTGAGAGCTGGGTCTTATTATGTGACAGAGTCACATTGGCCCCTCGTTAGATGAGTGGTAGTGCTCATGTTTTATTCAGTATGGGACTCCATCCCATGAAGTCTTCCTACCTCAATAAATCCTCATAGACTTGCTCAGGGACTTGTGTCTTAGGTTGATTCTAAATGGAGTCAAGACTCATCATCAAGTTATATACTTTAAATATATTCTATAAATTTTAAATTTATGAAACATACATAGCTGATCAATGAGGCCACAAAAAAGTTTAATGCCATGTCAGAATATAAATCTCTCCTTTGTCTCTTTCTACAGTCTTACATGGGTGATATTCTAAAAAAAATATAGTTGGGATATTTATAGAATTAATAGATTGTTAGAAAGCAGGTAAGAGAGAGACAGTGGGTGACAAAGAAAGAGGATGGGTCAAGGTTCTGCATTCTCTATGTCCTGTAAGGACTATAGCTGGCTGGCCTGTGAGTAGTGGAACTGATAATGCCAGGGTCCTTCTTTGTATAAGATTTTCTGAACCAAAATAGGACTAAATATCCAAGTACTTCAGAAAGATCTATAGAATTATACCCAGGAGAACCCTGTGCCTTCCCAGGTCTGCTGAGATGTACATAAGTTTCTGGACTTTTCTTTTTGTGTCCAAGCCATTCTCTGCCTTTGGGTCAATAAAAACAAAGAGGTGAGCATCAACTCTCCTGGCCCTGCACCTTGCTGAGTATTTCCACTCCTGGTGTATGTGGTCAACCATCTTCTATAGAAGTAGATGGAAAACAATAGGAAGCACAGGTGGAGACAAAGCCCCAGAACTCAATTGTTGTGTGTTATCTAATATATAGTCAAATCTCAACTGAACAGAATGCCTGGACAGGTAAAGATATTGAGCTAGAAGTACTCTGTGGAGTGAGTATTGATTATGTCCTTAATGGCACTTCAGAGTATTGACTGTGGATTCAATTAGAAGTAATTATGCCCTTTAAACTAATGTGTCCAATTGAAAAGGTTGGAACTTGCAAAGGATTCTAGGAATTCTTGAGTGATGATGGAATACACCTAAATAGATGACACACACCAAGCTTTGCTGGGGATAACAACAGGTTCTCCAAGACTGCTAGTAAAAGAATCACCAGATCTTATGACAGATGTCAGAATTCAAATAGCCTTGTGATAATGGAAGCTGACCAAGTTCACTAGACAGTTGTCAATCATGGAATCATCATTATCTCGATGATAGCTATCATTTTATTAGGTATTTTCTATGTTTTCCAGACATTGAAATATGCATATAACAGCTGATTTAATTCTTAAGACTAGATCCTGGCAAACTATGACCACAGTTAAATTCAATAAATAAATATACTTCTATTGGAAAATATACTTCTACTGGAATGGACAAAGTCTTTCACACCATACATACATATTATCTATAGAGATTTTATCCTTATGGAAAGTTTTAAGTTTTTTTCAAGTTACTGAATTTTGGAAACTGGGTTTAAGAAATAGTCTATCTAGTACCTTCTCTGTTATTTTCCCAAACTTCCATGTTACCATGTAGACCTCACAGGTAAGTTCTCCAAGAATGAATTTTCAGCATGCTTCAAGACAAGTACTTCAGTAATTATGATTCTCTTTATAAGGAAAATACTCTATCCAATTTAAGATATTTCTGGGATGTACTTTATAATATGTCAACTTCATGGAATTTAAGCTGTATTTATCATCAAGACAAAATTAAATTACCCATTTTCTTTTTTATTTAAATTAGAAAAAAGCTTATTTTACATGGCAATCCCAGTTCCCTCTCCCTCCTCTCCTCCCTTGACCCCCACCAATCCCCTATCCCAAACACTGTTTGCTCCCCAGGGAGGGTGAGGCCTTCCATAGAGGATCTTCAAAGTCTGTCATATCATTTGGAGCAGGGTCTAGATGCTCCCCCATGTGTCTAGGCTGAGAGAGTATCCCTCTATGTGGAGTGTGCCCCCAAAGTCCATTTGTGTACTAGGTGTAGATACTGATCCACTACCAGAGGCCCCACAGATTGCCCAGACCTCTAAACTGACATCCTCACTCAGGGAGTCCTATGCTAGTTTCCCAGCTATTAGTCTGGGGTCCATGAGCAGCCCTTTGTTCAAGTCAGCTGTTTCTGTGGGTTTCTCAGCCTGGTCTTGACTCCATTGCTCATCACTCCTCCCTGTCTGCAACTGGATTCCTGGAGTTCTGCTCATTGTTTAGCTGTGGGTGTAATGTGGGAATTACCAATATGGAGTCAGGTAAAAACTACAAGGGAATTTATTAGGGAAAAGCCTTACTTACACAGT